>NC_081840.1:220931147-221288717 GCF_963259705.1 Myotis daubentonii
GTGTTAATTCTGCACAGAAATGGGAGTCACTGGATGGGATTCGTGTTCTTATTTTTTAAAAAAGAAAAACAAACAAACAAAAAAACATAGAGATTCCTCAAATGAGGAAAGAGTCAGAAGCCAGAAGTCTGCAGCGTAAGAGAGAGTCCTCACCAGGACCTGACCATGCTGGTATCCTGCCCTTCTACTTCCTGCCTCCAAAACTGTGAGAAATCATTTTCTATTGTTTACAAGCTACCCACTCTATGGTAATTTGTTGTAAGAGACCAAATGGACTAAAACAAACCATTACTTAATTTTATCATCAGTAAACTAGAGCACATGGTATCACTTTCACAGGGTGCTTACCCCGCAATATACCCCTGGATTACTCAAGAGGGCAAGAAGGTGGACATCTATAATCACTTCTATTAAAATAAGAAGGTATGTTTACATCTTTCAGATTATATATACAGCTCAAGAAGAACAATTAGTAAGGTAATAATGCAGCCATCATTTTTTTTTTTTTTAGGAAGTATGCAAGGTGTGCTGTATACATTACTTCTAATCCTTACATATTTAAAACACACTCCATGTTGGGATCCACTGAATGGTTTGGCCTTCACATAGCCTTATGTACCCACTTAATTTATTCTACTGAATTTTAGCAGTATCATTGGGATTTGAATAAACTGTCTTAATATTCTCTTTTCAAGAAGATATACCTGTGCAGCATTGGACAAAGCTGGCAATTGCATGTCTAATGGGGCACGATTGAACTCTGTCAACATTCCAGCATTTCCAGGAGGGGGCATCCACAGAAATAAAATTAAGTCAGCTTGGCAAGAGAGCCCTCAAACATTTGAGGATTATTTAATCTCTTTGAGCATTCAATTACATATAACACAAGATTATTCAATGCTAGATTTTGTACCTAAAATTCACTCATTAATTTACTTATTTAATTATAATTTATTGAAAATCACCAGGTTTGCCAAGCTCTGGAGCTACATTTTCTCAGTCAAATTTCCAAGAGATTGCTCTCTAATGCCCTCTACCCCTGCCATTTGTCTCTAGATCTATTCTTGTTCATCAAATTATGTTGATCATTATATCCTACATATGAGTGAGGAGCAACTAAAGGACTTGTATACATGCATATTAGCATAACCAATGGACACAGAAACTGGGACAGTGGGGGCTTGCCCGGGGTGGGAATGGCTGAGGGGGAGGGGTAAAGCTGTAAAAAAGGAGACATATATAAAACTTTGGACAATAAAAATAAATAAATAAATAAATAAATGAAATAAACCAGAATAAAAAATTTCCCAAGAGAAGTATATGTGATATTTACTTTGGTCACAAGTATGTATGCATTTATTTATTTATAAAAAAGTGTCACTTTCTCTAATAATGAGAAAAATTCCTTGTACTCTCACTCCCAATGCATTTCTGATGTATTCCCACTTTGCCAAATGGAGCATGTTTCACTCTTTTCTTCTCTTAATATAGTTGATTTGAAATGGTTGATTAGAAAAAAAAAAAGAGTCCTTTCTATTACTGGTTTGTGAGGAAGGATGGGATTTGGTCTGGCTTTAGTTTTTATAGTGATCACTAGAGGCCCGGTGCATGAAAATTCGTGCACTGGGAGGTGGGGGGTCTCTCAGCCCAGTCTGCACACTCTCATAATCCAGGACCCCTCAGGTAGGGTCCAGTCCCATCGCAGCATAATTCTTGTTCCCCAGAGCCTGCAGGCCAGGGTTAGGGACCAAGATTCCCAGATTGCAGCATGGCTCTGGTTCCCCAGTGCCTGTGGGCAGGGGCAGGGACTCAGAGGCCAGTCCAATTGCAGCATGGCTCCGGTTTCTGGAGCCTGAGGGCTGGAGGTAGGGACCAAGATTCCCAGATCGAAGCATGGCTCTGGTTCTCCAGAGGCTGCGGGTCGGGGGAGGGACCCAGAAGCCAGTCTGATGGCAGTATGGCTCCATTCCCACAGCTCCCTCTCACTCCCATGCCTCAGGTGGCTGGGGCCCACAGCTCCCTCCCGCCGCCATGCTGCAGGCAGCCAGGACCCAGACTGAATCCTGCCGTGCCGGCCAGGACCCAGAGCTCCCTCCTGCTGCACCAGCTGGGACCCAGGACAGACCCCCGCCATGCTGGCTAGGACCCAGACTCACTCCCGCTGCACTGGCCGGTACCCTAGCCTGCTGTTTGGTCATCCATCTGGTCATTTAGGTCGTGATGGCCGCTGGCTATTTATATATTAGGATGGTGTCTGAGAACACAGATATTTCATTTTTAGCTCTCATAGCCTAAAAGGCTGCTGCTCCTGCTGAGCTTACTAAAGGTCACTGAGAAACTCAGTGGGTCCACAGACCCCAACTTGACATATTGACTTGATTCCTTCATGTGAATTTCAAAATATCACTTATGGGGCAGTAGCTATTGATTTTAAAACATTTTTCATTGTATATTATTCTTAATTTTTTACATATATGTAGAAGCACTATACTATACCTAAACTTTGAACTTGAAACCCTGGGTCAATAGCATTGTTCCACAACTACTGATCATGTTATTGAGAACAAACTCTAAACTTCCTGAGCTTTGGCTTTCTCTTCTGTATAAAAAGCGTTACTAATATTTAGCTTGCAAATTGTTTCAATGAGTAACCATGGAACATATATAGAAAGTCTCCTACAACACCAGACTTAATAGTCTTTAAAATGTTAATATGAATTTGTATAAATATATGATAACACTTAATGATTTAATGTTATGACTTATATGCCATACATTAATATATAACACAAAATCGAGTGGAATTTTCCTTTTGCCCTGCATATAGTGACAAAGGCCCAAAACTGAAGAAAAAATGGTTCTGAGCCCCTGCATGCAAAAGAGAACTTGGGACAACTGTGTCCTTAAACCTTACTTTACTTTAAGGCAGCAGAACTGGACCTAATGCCAGTGGCCAAAACAGAATTCTCCACAATCCCCTTCCTGTTTCAAAAGCAAGACTGGGAATAGGAGAATGGTAGCTGAGAATGGCTAACATCTTAGGAAATGCAGTGTTTATAGTCAAAGAAAAAGCGATCCTCCACTCCTTTGCAAAGCTGTCCTGCTGTTAGGAAGAGAACTCTTCTTAGCGACCAGTGCTGTCTGAAAGGAGGAAAGACTTGCATCTCTGTTCCTTGCTAGATGATTGATGAATGACAGAATCAATCAAGGTGGACATAAAAAATTAATTAGGAGAGAATAATGTGCATTTTCTGAAAGTGGGGGGCTTATAAGAGCGCAGAGACTGGGGTCTGGTTATTGTCTGGAGATCACAAATAAAGGGATCGCAATGTAGCATGTCTAGGAAGAATGGGGGAAAACTTCCCGCTCTATCCCAGTTTCCTGCAGCCTTTAAAAGGCATTGATAAAGAAAACAGCTACACCTGATTTCAAAGCGCTCTTGTTTTGAAGTAGAAGCAGGTACCCTGGGCTGACCAAGTGTTCAAAACTGAAAGAACATGTTGGAGGCGTGGATCACTGTTAAGAGTTGAAGACAGCCCTGGCTGGTTTGGCTCAGTAGATAGAACATCTATCTGTGGACTGAAGAGTCCCAGCTTTGATTCCGGTCAAGGGCACATACCTGAGTTGCAGGTTCAATCCCTGGCCCTGATAGGGGCACTTGCGGGAGGCAGCCAATCAATGTGTGTCTCACATTGATGTTTATCTGTCTTTCCCTCTCCCTTCCACTCTCTCTGGAAATCAATGGAAAAATATCCTCAGGTGAGGATTAACAAAAAAGAATAAGAAAACAGAAATTGGAAAAAAGAGAGTTATGACTTCCTTTCTAAATGGGCTAAACAGTATATCTGATCATTGCCTCAGCAAAACTACACAGTCTCTATGTAGAGACTGATCCACTGATGAAAAAACCAACAATGAACAGAATGTATCAAAATAGAGTGACATCAGGAATACTAGCAACCAACAAACCTGAGCAAATGGTTTCTTCCTCAACTGTTCCCCTTATTGTTCTTCATACCTGATGAGCCTTTTAAAGGTGGTACATAGTGTAATAGGATGAAGAAGGAAATAGATGACCAATCCCAGCCTCAGATCTCTTTAAGCCATGGGTGTGTGGTGAGCAAAGTGATAAAATAATAGTAATGGAAATACTAATGATTATAATAATAGCTAACACATATTTCTTTCACTTGACACCAGACAATATTTCTCAGAGAGCAAATCATAAAAGCCATATGATGTAGGTTATTTTATTATCTACTTTTGATTGCTGAGGAAATGGAGCCCATTTGAGTGTGAATAACTAACCCAAGAAAACAAAGCTAATCAGTGGTGGTTCTGAGATTCAAAGCAATAGAATCTGGCTCTAGCATTTGCACTCCTAAACTTGAATTCAAAATTGCAATCTGGACTGAAATTTTAATAATCAAATTGTACACAAAATCTCACATTTGTAAGGATGTGAGAAGTGATATTGGAGAAAAATACAAGCATCTCATATTTATACTTCACCAAGTTAAAACTGCTTGATAAGCTCTCAATAACCTGTTTTTAAAAGGTAAGTAAATTTACATGATATATTACATACATTATATATATGTATATATTATAAATTGAAGGCTCATAAAGACACCCAACACATTTTTGTTAAAAGAACAATGTTATTAATATAACAATGATTACTAAAATGTGTATCATATGCATAAAATATATGAAATCTATGCAAATACTAGAGATCATTATCAATTATAATTGAAATTATGGATCACAATAGCAATAAATTGGATTTATCTTTATTTCTAGATGATCACCATGAGCTTTCTTTATTATAAAACCAGAGAAGCCAAACATAGATGCATCCTCTTAAGAAACCAACCTTCATTCTTTATATTTATGTCATTTCTGTGGAAACAGTAGATGCTTGATCACAGGGGAAGCTTAATATTAGATTGAAGAAAATATTAAAAAGTACAGCAGACTGGCTAAAACAAGTCTGTACTGGCTCAGGGGAGGGTCCTGGTGACATGCTAGGTCTTCTCCACATCTAATTTTGATAATATGATTGATGATGTGATTTCTCATAAGTGGTAGAAAGAAATAACATCAAAACTAATCACATTATGCTAGCATTTGGAAGTCTAAATAAAAGGTATGTGAACTCATTACAGGAAGATATTTTTTTCATTTGAAATTTAAATTGAGCAGCCCATCCATATTTGTCTGGAAAACTTGTGAATTTGTTTGTAGATGAAAATGACCAGGGTTGAGTAATCAGTTACAACTGATTACAGGTAATAATAGGCAGCCCAGGGACTTCCTGGCAGTTAGAAATCTGCCTTTACAGATCCCAAGAAGAGAGAGGATGAGGCGGTGCCCTGAGTCTCTTATCCATGTTTCTCTGTCTCTTCAAAGGAAGGAGTGATCCCCCAGATGCTAATAGAATTTCTGTTTGCAAATTTAGTTTCCTCTGTGGTTTGATTTTTTAAAAAATGAAAATGTTGAACAGTTTTAAATTGAGAGGATCGTAGGCCTTTATTTTGTCGACTTTTCAATGATACAGTCATGGCTGTGCGACAGTCTCTACCAAGGGGGAAATTAACATTAATATAAAAACACACAGCTAGAAGGACTTGAGAAGTCTATCATTTTTTCAATATGCAGTATTCAAAACCCACAGTTGCACACCCTACACTTAAGCTATCAAGAAATTTAGGCTATTTGAAATGTTACAAATGTGCAAGCAATACCCATTATCCTAGATGGGCAATACAGTTTCTGGACGATATAATAAATAGAGGGAAATTTAGTATGTTTGTTCAATAGAGAGTAGGTAATTGAAGTACAGGATCCAAAGTAAAACCATAAACAATAATTAGATAGTGAAAATGTGGAGAGTTGACTGTGACCCACATAATAATACAGCTGAGCATCAGCAAAGACAGAGCTGCCTTGCAGTTGGAAGCAGATTATAAAGGGAATGTATACTTAATAAACATCTGGGGGAAACTGGGATAATATCTGAAGAAGAATTTTCTCAAAAAGTGAACTCTCTAATCTCAGCCTTACAATCTTAATTTGTGGAGGAACATATGATTACGTAAATGTTATTTTGTACATCTGGAGCAGAGTTAGTGGGAAGCTGCTGTGAGCCACAGCATTGAGTCAATTGCATCAAAAATGTGTATGTAGGGTTGCTTAGTACAGCTAGTACCACTGACAGTTTCCACATTAAAAATTCTCTTGCACTAGTTAAAGTCTTGGGCCCACATAACAGAAAGGAATACTGTTTATCTTAAACAAGAGTAGAATTCAATGGAAGGATATGAGAGGCGCACAGGATTCCTGAGCAGTTGGAGAATTGGATTGGAAAACAAGTAACTCTAGGCAGCAGGAACAGCCAAGATAATACACCATCATTTCAGCTGTAATACACACTTCCTGTCCAGTGTCTACCACACACTCAGGAGTCAAAGTAGCAGGAAAGAACACCTGATTGGTTGATGATAAATTTAATGTGTACCCCCTCATTGTCTCTTGACAATTTCCTCAGGAAGCATATGCTTTTTAATGTGTATTATGTAGTTATCCATATATATAAAACCCTAATATGCAAATAGACTGAACAGTGGAACAACTGAACAACCGGTCACTATGACATGCACTGACCACCAGAGGCCATGCATAGAACATGGTGGGTGTTCACAGCAGGCAGCAGAGCACGGAACATGGCGGCTGTTGGCCATGGCAGGATGGTGGATCAGGTGAGCAGGGGCCAGTCACTGTCATTGGGGCGAGCCTCTGGTGGTTACTGAAAATTTTTTGCTCCTCTGTGCCACAGTCCCGCCTGGCACTCGCATCTGCTGCCAGCACCAGTCCCACTCGCACCCACTGCCGAGCGGCTTGCACCCGCTGCTGGCGCCTGGCGCCAGCCCCGATCGCTCAGTGCTGTCAGAGGGATCGAGGGTGGCTTCTCCACCTTCCTCTGCTTCTGAGGGGCGATTGGGGCCAGCAGCCACCTCTCACACCAGCTGCCCATGATGGCCCCGTTCGCACCCACTGCCAGTGCCCAGCGCCAATCCCAATTACTCAGCTCCATCAGTGGGTGCAAGCAGCGGCTGCCAGCCCTGATCACCCCTGAGGGCTTCTCCACCTCCTCCTGCTCCTGAGGGGCAATAGGGGCAGCAGCCACCGCTGGCACCAGCTGACAGCACTGGCCCTGCTCGCACCCGCTGCTGATGCCAGCCCCAATCACTCCGTGCCATCAGCGGGTGCTAGCAGGGCCAGTGCTTTTAGTGCATGAGAGTGGCAGCGGCGGGAGTAGGGGCTGCTGGCAGAGAGGGGACCAGGGGCCACAGTGGGAGGGGCTGAGACCCTCCCGTGTGCCCACCACAGCCTTGCGGCCCACAGTTCCTTTCAAGGTGCACAAATTTGTGCACTGGGCCCCTAGTATTATAGGATAGTCATTTTCAGTCTATATAATAGGTGTTTGGTGTCTATTATATAATGAGATTATATAATATATAACAATAACATTATATAACAAACACTTTGCAAAACACAAGGATAAAAAAAGTTATGCCTTTTAGATATTTCTTTTTGTAACAGGAATCATTGCAGGGAGTAGGAGGAGAGAGTAGTACAATATAGAACCTAAGGAGGTAGTTATTACCATCCTCATGTCACAAAGAGAATCCTATTAAGGTAAAACAACACACCACATATTATACAGTTTGAAAGGAAGGAAATGAATATCACGTGTAATATACAGTGGGGCAATTAGGTAGCCATAATTTATTGACCAAATTGAAACCTATTTGCAGAAAAAAGATTGCTATTAATAGTCATTTCAGGACAACAGGCTTAAAAAGGAGTATCCTTGGCATATCCCGTCATTGGCACATCAGAATGCAATAAGCCTGAGAAAGGCAACATTAAACAAAGGGCACCGCTTATTGCCTTTGCCCACTTTAATCATAAATAACCAGAACAGTGTCATCCAATAGAACATTCTAGAGCAAGCATGTCAAAAATGTGGCCTACGGGTTGTGAGTTTGACATGCTTGTTCTAGAGCAGTGATTCTCAACCTGTGAGCTGCAACCCCTTTGGGGGTCAAACTACCCTTTCACAGGGGTCGCCTAAGACCATCGGAAAACACATATATAATTACATATTGTTTTTGTGATTAATCACCATGCTTTAATTATGTTCAATTTGTAAGAATGACATTGGGGGTCACTACAACATGAGAAACTGTATTAAAGGGTCACGGCATTAGGAAGGTTGAGAACCACTGTTCTAGAATAATGGAAATGTTCTTTTTCCATATGTGCAATATGTGGAGTCTGTTCAAAGTGTGGAACCACTAATCACAGTTGGCTATTGACCCCTTGAAATGTGGCTAGTATGGCTAAGAAAGCAAATTTTAAGTTATTTAATTTTAATTAATTTAAATTTAAATAACTACATATGTCTAGTGGCTACCCACCACCCTCCACCCCCTAAAAAAAAAGCATAGAACTAAATAGTGGTTTTTACTTACGGTTCATTGGATATTTTTCATTAGATTGTTTATAGCTATATATCACAGGACTCTAACAGATGTTTTAACTTAGGATTTTATCATGACAAAGAGATTAATGATTGTCATAGACTAAAAATGATATTCAGTGGGAATGAATGAAAATATATACACTAAATACAGCAAATGATACACAAGGCTCTGATCATTATTTCCAAATCCACTTCACTAAGGGATTGTGGCTGGTTATTCTCTTTGTTATCATTGGGGAGGGAAAATAATCTCTCCTCCACTTCTCTAGGTTCTTGCAATAAAAGACAGAGTAACAACAGAAAAATAAACAGAAGTTTAATGACATGTACACCTCCCGTTTACATGGGAGAGACCCAGGAAAACTGAGCAACTCCCCGAAATGGCCCCGCACACCACCTGACTACCAGCTTCTGCTATTATCTTTCTCCCCTACATTGTGGTCAGGCAGGTTTTGGTTTGGTTTTGTCCATGACTGATCCCCTGTGTTGGAAGCCATGTAGTTCTCATCCAGGTTGATATAAAATGTTGTTTTATTGCTTTATCCTAGAAATGGCTTCTGTCAATCCTAAAGTCCTCAGCTCCTTTACTTATCTAGCTGCTTGTATGTGTGTGTACCTGCTTTTGTGGGAAGAAAGGAATTAGTCTTACATATTGGGTTCCCTATGGGGCTAAAGTTTTGGACACAAAATAGCAAAGTTGGAAATACAGGTTCCAGTGAACCAGATTACATTTGAAAAATAATGCAAACAATTAAGCTTCTTAAGTCTCAGTCTCCTCATCTATAAAACAAGTTAACATATTACTTTCCGGGGGGAGAACCAAGATGGCGGCATAGGTTAACGCCGGAGTTTGCTGCTTTGAACAACTACTGCAAAAGTGAAACCAAAAAACGGAAGGGACATCACCCAGAACCACAGGAACGCTGGCTGAGTGGAAGTCCTACAACTAGGAGGAAAGAGAAACGCACACGGACACTCAGAGGAGGCGCAGTGCTGAAGTCAAATTCTGAGGTGCGGAGTGCGTGGAGCGGGCTGGCGGCGGAGGGCGCGGTTGTTGTTTTCAATCGGGAGGGAGTCGCAGACTCTGAGCACCAGATCCAGGCGAGTCTTTAGGGACCCAGACTCAAACGGGAGAAGCGGGACTGTCTGGCTTCGGTCAGAGTGAGTGCAGCTTTCTCTCCCAGCTTTGCAGCGGGTGCTGGGACTCAGAGAGGCAGAGCCCCTGGAGACAGGACTGAGAGCCGCCATAACTGCTCTCTCCGGCCCACCCTGTTGATCCTGTGCGACCCGCCCCGCCCAAGCCCTGCACAGAGGCACTTGCCGGATAGCCTCAGGCAAAGGCTAGATTAGCACCGCCCTAGAGGACAGAAGTTCTCTCACTGCTGACACAGCTGATTCTCATAGCCACTTGGCCTGGAGGTCAAACCCTCCCTGGAATTAGCTACAACAATCAAGATTTAACTATAAGACTGCGAACAAAGACCACTAGGGGGTGCACCAAGGAAGCATAACAAAATGCGGAGACAAAGAAACAGGACAAAATTGTCAAAGGAAGATATAGAGTTCGGAACCACACTTTTAAGGTCTCTCAAGAACTGTTTAGAAGCTGCCGATAAACTTAATGAGATCTACACGAAAACTAATAAGACCCTCGATCTTATATTGGGGAACCAACTAGAAATTAAGCATACACGGACTGAAATAATGAATATTATACAGACGCCCGACAGCAGACCAGAGGAGCGCAAGAATCAAGTCAATGATTTGAAATGCGAGGAAGCAAAAAACATCCAACCGGAAAAGCAAAATGAAAAAAGAATCCAAAAATGCGAGGATAGTGTAAGGAGCCTCTGGGACAGCTTCAAGCGTACCAACATCAGAATTATAGGGGTGCCAGAAGATGAGAGAGAGCAAGATATTGAAAACCTATTTGAAGAAATAATGACAGAAAACTTCCCCCACCTGGTGAAAGAAATGGACTTACAGGTCCAAGAAGCGCGGAGAACCCCAAACAAAAGGAATCGAAAGAGGACCACACCAAGACACATCATAATTAAAATGCCAAGAGCAAAAGATAAAGAGAGAATCTTAAAAACAGCAAGAGAAAGAAACTCAGTTACCTACAAGGGAGTACCCATACGACTGTCAGCTGATTTCTCAACAGAAACTTTGCAGGCCAGAAGGGAGTGGCAAGAAATATTCAAAGTGATGAATACCAAGAACCTACAACCAAGATTACTTTATCCAGCAAAGCTATCATTCAGAATTGAAGGTCAGATAAAGAGCTTCACAGATAAGGAAAAGCTAAAGGAGTTCATCACCACCAAACCAGGATTATATGAAATGCTGAAAGGTATCCTTTAAGAAGAGGAAGAGGAAGAAAAAGGTAAAGATACAAATTATGAACAACAAATATGCATCTATCAACAAGTGAATCTAAGAATCAAGTGAATAAATAATCTGATGAACAGAATGAACTGTTGATTATAATAGAATCAGGGACATAGAAAGGGAATGGACTGACTATTCTTGGGGGGGAAAGGGGTGTGGGAGATGTGGGAAGAGACTGGACAAAAATCGTGCACCTATGGATGAGGACAGTGGGTGGGGAGTGAGGGCGGAGGGTGGGGCGGGAACTGGGAGGAGGGGAGTTATGGGGGGAAAAAAAAGAGGAACAAATGTAATAATCTGAACAATAAAGATTTAATTAAAAAACAAAAAACAAAACAAAACAAAACAAAAAAACATATTACTTTCCTAGACAAGTTACTGTGGGGTGAGCATGTAAAGAACCAAGCTTAGTTTGTGTATTGTCAAGTCCTAGGAAGTAAGACTCATATTGATAACGGAGTCTAAAAGGGTTTACTTCTTTATTTTGGCTTTGATTTTGCATTTCTTTTTTAAAATATGTTCACTGATCTTTAGATATTTTCTGGAGTGTGTCCTAATCTAAGAGCCAAAACTGTGTCATCAGAAGCTGTACTGCCATGATTTATGCATTTGCTCAACAAGAATTTATTGAGCGTCTAGCACACTAAACTTGCTAGGCATATAATGGTGAATAAATCAGAGGAGGCTTCTGCCCTCACAGTGCCTATCTTCTAGCCTGTGGCCGATTGTCTGTGTTCACTGTTATTGTGGGTGCCTTCTCAGATACAGCCTGAACTGTGCTTTGTATGCATGCTCTGTCCTTTGTGTGTGGGCTAATGTTTCTCAAACTGTCAGGGCTGAAGAACCAGTTGCTTTTTTTCCTAATCCATTTCTCACGCTACATGCAACCACCACACAAGATAGACAACACTAAAACCAATCAGGAAATGGGCCAATGACACAAGTCCATTGGTACTGGGCTTGAATGTTGCAGCCGTGGCAAATTGCCATAAACGTTTCTAGACACTTTTCATTTGTGTACCAGCAATAAACAGTGTGTGTATCAACTCCTGTCCACAGATCACATGGCAAGGAGCGATGATATAGACTATAATAATCTAAGAATAAGCTTACCATGGTGGGGGTAGGGTTGAAGGCGCAGAAGACATCCTTTCCTTTTAGTGGCCTGTGTATAGGATAAGCTGCATGTAAGCTTGTACCCTGTTCTTACTGGAATACAAATGTACATCTACATTCACAGCAAATAAAATGCTGTACTATTAAGTTCCACTGAGCCCTACCTAGGGAATCCAAATGCAAAAGTTCTGCAGCTGTTGAGGGGGAAAGTTCACAACTTTCTCTTAAAGATTTCTCAGTTAGGAAAATAAAAGGGAAATACTTAGATTTCTAACTGGCAATAGAGTAAGGGATCAATGACAACAGTAGCTATTGTTATAATTGCATAATTTAGCATCCTGGAAGAAAATATCTGCTAATCACTTGCTGAGAAAAATTAATGCTGCCTTTATAATTACTTATTTTGCTCCCAAAGATTATCGACTTCATCAAGTCAGATCATATCCCATTGGCCATCTTTTAGAAAGCAAAAAGCAAATTTAATAAAACAGCTTATGACATATTTTAAATACCACTAATAAAAATCCATTTATCTCATTTTTTATTATGAACTAAAATGACATGGGTATATTTATTGGACTTAGGCAGGAGGAGCTGACAACATTAATTAATACATTAGTAATATTTGTACATGTCCATTATTTTCCAACTCCTCAAAATTCTTTTTCATGCTTTTAGACATTATACAATGATACTTGCTTTAAAAAAAAGGAAAAGTAAAGAAACATAGGATCTAAAATTATACATAATTTCAGCATCTGAACGCAAACACTAAATTTACCTTGTGGTGCATTCAGCTATATTCTTTCAGTAACACCATTTTTTGTGCTTGAAATAACTAGGCCTGCCTAACAGTTGCACTTCCCATAGTAATAAGTTTCTGTGGGAAATGAGGATGCAAGCATTGCAGTGGAGCTTTGAATAACAATCTCTTTGTTGATGTAACCACTACAAAGTTTGATTGTACTGCTCTTGTAAATAAGACCCTGATACTCACAAAAGAAGAAATTACCTGGAGCTTTGTGCTCAGCAAGAATAAATTCTTAAGTCATATCTGAATTTTATAAATTCAGAATTAGTGGGGTCTGAGTTAATGAGGTTTGATTGTATCCTGGGCTATTGATAAAATTGTCATCATAGATTCAATGTAGTTAAGACTCATTGCTGCTTCCCCAAGGGTTGAAGAGGGCAGATTCTTCCTGGCACCCAACATCAGCGCTTTTTAATTACACTATTATGTGGCCTAAGGTGGACCTATAGGATGACCTACCAGAGGAAGTCAGCATTTTTTTGAGTAAGCACCAGCATATTTTTTTACTTCGCTCTGCAGCCCCCTATTCACTTTCAAATGGGTCAGGTTTCCTTTCTTTGGATCTTTAGCTTTTGTCCATTAGAGTTTCCCCCAAAGACAATTTTATCAAACAAAGCAAAACACTTTAGAAAAGAGTCTAAGTTCTTTGCAGAGTTATAGCCTATGCTTTGTGTATGTATAGTGAACACTTACAGAGCTAGCACTCCCCAAAGGAAAATCTGGGGAGATATCAGAAAAATGTTTTCAGTAATTGCTACTTGGTTTGCTCTCCTGGTACTTTGTGGTGTTTTATGCAGCATTAATGGTATCACCTGAGATTCTTAGGGTACAAAAGAACGTCTAAGTAAAGGTCCATTATCAAATGTAAGGGAGTCATTTTCAAACCTCTGAGGGAATCCAGTGAGATGGCATTCAAATGCTGTTCTTGGAGGAATGTGACAACAACATGCTTCCAGAAGGTTTAATACATTTTAATGTGTGTGTGTGTGTGTGTGTGTGTGTGTGTGTGTGTACACATTCCTATGTACAAATGCACTGGGAAAAGATCCAGTACCTCTCTGTATAGCACACAGAAAACTCTAAATAGAGTTTTGTTTTTTTAGGCAAACCAGCCAATTAACTTCTAGTATCCTTCTAATACATGTTTGTAATATATGTAAAAAGCCTTTCAACTTCATTTAATATGTTATCTGTGCCTTGAAAGCTTAAATATTTTCACTTGCAAATACTTGGGACTTGGAGAGTGACAGAGGAGGCAGGGAGAAGGAAACATCCCTTATCATCTTGGTAGTTTGCTAAGTTCAACTGCCCAATGAATGAACTCTCCTGCTAGATCTGAATTCTGGTCTTATCAATGGGTAATTAAAAATGCCCATATATTTGGTGGAAATGTAAGTGCATCCCAGTTTCTGTAGTCTTCAGGACACACTGTATTTTTATTCCATACTAGAGGCCTGATGGCCGACATTTGTGCACTGGGGGGAAAGGGTCCCTCAGCCCAGCCTGTGCCCTCTTATAGCCCAGGACCCCTCAGGGGATGTCCGCCTGCCAGCTTAGGCTTGCTTCCCTGAGGGGTCCTTCAGGAGAGGCTCCCACCACCGCAGCTGTGCTGGCAAGCTGTGAGCATGCGGCTTATGGCTGAGCGGCACTGCCCCTGTGGGAGTGCACTGACCACCAGGGGTCAGCTTTTACGTTGAGCTTCTGCCCCCTGGTGCCCAGTGTGTGTTATAGCGATGGGTCATTCCATTGTTCAGTTGATTTGCATATTAGGGTTTTATTATATAGGATTATATGTCTTTATATTGCTGCATTTTTATTCTTGGATATACCATATGTATATACTGGACCATAAGAGCTCCAATCAGATGCTACCATCATCTGGTTTCAAGTCCTACAGGAGTGAGAGCATAGATCAGAAGCAGTTACTGAATTCTAGCTAAGATGAGCACCTTTTCTTATGGTAAGTGGAAATACAAAGCACACAGTTAAGAATATTTTTTTTTATATTAATCAGTCTGAATTACCAGTGAGTTACTTGCTGAGCTACTTGGTTAGACTCTCACATCTTCTGTTTTTCTCTGGTGTGTAATGTAGTGAAAGGATGTGCATTGCAGATTTGCCATAATAATTAAAAGAGATTAGTTATATTAAGAATGTAATGTGGGTAGTTATAGACTTTAGTGGTGAGAGAACGAGAGAGGGAGAGAGAGAGAGAGAGAGAGAGAGAGAGAGAGAGAGAGAGAGAGAGAGAGAGAGACTGCATCCCTGACACCTTCACAAAGGAAAGAAAAGAGAAGCACAGGTATCTAATCTGACCATAAAAAGTGACTCCCAGAACTCAGTTGCTAGGAGATGTTGGTGCTCACAGGAAGGGTGAAACAAGTCTTCCCAGTATGCCTTAAGCTGATTATCCACTGGGTGTGGTTTAACATTTATATTCCTTCTGCCCTTGGATTTTAAAGCACATATGGGAAAACAACAACAAATAATAATAAATGGGATGAAAATAATGAATGTAGACTGAGTGATTTCCAAGGAGTAGGCTCCATGATAGGATGCTTAACTATATTATTTTATTTAATCATGTCAGTATTAAGAGTAGTAGCTAATATTTATTGAGTGTTGACTAGTTCCAGGCAATATTCCAAACGTTTGATTTAAGCTAAAACAAATGCAATGAGGTATATATGTCATTATACGCACTTTAAGAAATGAGGGAACAGAGGCACAGATGGGCTAAATTATTCGTCCAGTATTATATGGCTAGTAAACAGCAAAACCAGATTAGAAACCTGAGCAGTCTGCTTTAAGTATAGACCCTTAATTCATGAATTCCACAAAGAGCATTCTATCCTCACCCCACATGCTGACTTTTATATGAATGTCAATATATCTATTAAAAAGCAAAAAGCCAAACTATGGCTACTTTTTGGGTGGATTTTATGTGTCAAAAGGGGAAGTCTGGCTTAACTAAATATTAAAATTGATCACAAGATCCATCCATGCTGTTGCAAATGGTGAAAGTTCTTTCTTTTTTATAGCAGCATAGTATTCCATTGTGTAGACGTATCATAATTTTTGTTTTGTTTTGTGTTTTCTGCCAATGGGCACTTAGGCTGTTTCCAAATCTTAGCTATTGTAAATTGTGCTGGAGGGCATTATGCTAAGCTAAATAAGCCAGTCAGAGAAGGAGACAGATCACATGATCTCACTCATTTGTGGAATATAATGAACAACATAAACTGATGAACAAAAACAGATTCAGAGACATATAAACATCGAACAGACTATCAAACCTTAGAGGGAAGGTGAAGGGTAATTGATCAACCAAAGGACTTGCTTGAATGCATATAAGCATAATCAATGGACACAGTGAGTAGGGGGAGTGAGGGCAGGTGCTAGGAGGTAGAAGCGGCCAGGGGGAGGTCAATGGGGGGAGAATGAGACATATGTAATACTTTCAACAACAAAGAATTTAAATTAAAATAAAAGTGACCACAAGAAAGTAGTGATTGGTGGCTGAGTGGGTTGGCTCCAGAACTACATGCTTGGCTTCAAATCTAGCTCTGTCACTTCTTAGAAATTACTTCTCCTTTCTAGCTTAGCTTCCTTATCTTAAAAAAGGCTTTGTAGTATCATTTTACAGATTTATCTGGATTACTGTTTCAGTTAATGTGCTTCAGGTATTTAGAACCATCCCTGACATAATAAGCAATGTTTAGGGTAGCTCATATTATCACTTGGCTCCATATGCAGAGCTAAAATCCAAAGGTAGATGCTCTTGGAACAGATGTCAACTCACTAAGAAATTATTCAAAAGAGTGTCCCATGATAGGATCAGGAGAAATACAATCCTTGTCATCAGAGGCATCCAAGGAACCTGGATTTGTTATGGATTCTGAAAGTGTATGCATTCACTGGGTGTCTGTCATACCAGCTTGCTAGAAACTGACTTTCAGTTTAGAAGTTTTGTGCTTCTATCACCCTTTGTAAACTTTATCAAGGATGACCACCTTAGTGCCAGTCAGTGCAGGGGAATGATGAAGTAAAGGGGTTGGAACTTTGAGGTGTAGTGCTAAAGAGATAAAAGCTTACATCAGCAGAGGACTTGACCTTGTGACATTGGGGAAATCCCATCACTGCTTTGAATCTTACTAAGAGAAAGACAGAGGGGTGCTGGGACACAGTGTATATAAAGATACTTAGAACCTATCAAGAACTAGAGATGAGGACTGCATTTGATATCAGGGAGGAGTCAACAAAAGGTGAAGTATATAACATGGTCCAGGGTGATCTACAGCTAAGCAAGCAGAGAATCAGGAGGACACTGGTTGGCTGAAGGGGTTGGTTAAACAGGATCCAGAGCTCAGAAATGGAGGAGAAGCCAGATTGGAAAGCAAAGCTAGTTGCTGGGTAAATCTTCCCGAGACGTCCAGCAAGTACTCTACCTCCCTTTTTTGAGAGACAGTTCTATCTTGTCTTCCCAGTCCTAGCCTAGACTAAAGAATGCTGGTGAAATAGATAACACCCCACCCCACATCTCAGCTGTCTCTGACTATAGAAGCCACCATTAATAACAGTGTCATCTTTTATTTATTAGCATCATGAAACATCCTGGAAGTAACTGAATTATGCGATCAAAGTTAACGCTAATCAAAGTTATCAACGTCGAGTGTTCTCTTCTCCACATGGCGTGGTTCTTGCTGCTCCCATGATGCCAATTGCATGATTTGTACATAGCCCTAATTTGCTGATTACACTGATCTTCTCAGTTCCTGCTATTCTGAGTCCTTATCCCCTTGCTATTTTTGGTTTCAGTTCAGCATTAATATTAGGAAAATGCCATTAGAAAGAACAAGGTATTCAGAATAAAATCCAGCCAAATACATTTCAGGACTATAAATATGTGACTCTTTTGAGGATCTGAGTTATGAGCCATTAAGTCTTTAATCAATAATTCAATTAAATTAGGAGGGAAACAGACTCTAAAATATATACATGTATTTCACATATAAGCCTCAGTCAAAATTTAACTGGAGTCAATAAGTCACATGGAAAGTAGAGGAAATAATTCCCATAACAAGTGCATCTTGCCTCATATTATTTTATATTCTCAGGTGCTAACTACAAATTTATACATAAACGCATTAGAATATCAATGCATAACACTCTACTGCTCCTTAGAAAGAAAGGAGTTTCTGGGATCAGAGAAGGAGATGATTCAAGGGCTGGTGAAGGAGAAGGAAAGATTATGTACACATGAGGTAACTCTCTCCCATTGCACCAACACAGGAAGCGCATCTACTTTTCCCTCTTCTTATTGTCCGAGTAAAATTTAACAACAGAAGAAAAACATCTCTGCCACTTACTGTGCTGTGTGGCCTTGGGCAACTTATTTCACATCCTATAAGAAATGTCTATTTCCCAGGAGGTTATGAGGGTGAAACAAATTGGCAAATGAGAGCTGCCTGTTGCATGGTTGGACAGAGCACATCGTTAGTGCTCAATACTTGTTGGGCTCCCTTTCTGATTATGACACCTCACCCTGACTTCTGCATCCTTTGGCATTCATATGACTTGGCTTTAGCCAAGCTAAGATGTGTGTTGGGCTGAGAGATAAAAGGAATGGCTATTCTAAGCCCTGCTCATCACTGTGAATGATTCAGCTTCTGGCTTTGGAACCCAGTTCTCTAGTGCATTCCTTTTTTAGCATTTATATACTCTTGGTACAGCTGTGAATTGGGGGAAAAAAATCTCTACCATAGTATTCCGGGTTAGTTTTAAAAATAATCTTTGTTGCCCTGGCCAGTTGCTCAGTGGCTAGAACATCAGCCTGCTGACTGAAGGGTCCTGGGTTTGATTCCAGTGAAGGGCACATGCCTGGATTGCTGACTCAATCCCCAGTAGGGGGCATGCAAGAATCAGCGATCAATGATTCTCTCATCATTTATGTTTCTATTTCTCTCCCCCTCTCCCTTCTTCGCTGAAATCAATAAAAATATATTTTAAAAAACTGACATGCTTGGGGATGGGGGACACATGGCTGGGCAGACAAGCTCAGTGACCAAAAGTTACCACACAGGATGGTCAGACTATAAATTCCCAGCTGGGCAGGTCAGAGAGGATAGTCACATCCCAGGCCTATAGCCTCCTTAGCAAAGGTCAATCTCTACCTGAAGTGAGATCAGTCCACAGTTCTTATCCATCTGGGATAACATACCCTTGAACTGTCAGAGTAATTTTCTTTTCTAGATCCCTCAAAGGCATAACCTCAAGCACCACCAGAGCTAGGGACTATAGAACCCCTCATTGGTATCTTGCTTCCCCAGTACCGTCTCTGTGCTGCAATGTTAATTATTAGCTATCCTGTGCCTACTAAAGTAAAACACTATGTGTTTCTCCATTTTGCTTTTGGTCCAATCCTAGAATTTCCTGCCTTGCTTTATCCAGCCCCCTTAATCTACCACCAATGGATTCCAAGTAATTCTCCTTATGTTTTCTCCTTTGGTTCTATTGTCTAAAATGAGCTGCAAAACTGCCATTCTCCAGAATATTTGTACAATCCATTGAGATTTTGCTTCTGGATATGTCATCAAAATTTGGCTCAAATAGATATAAAATTTTTCTATAGGCAGGGCATTCTTTTCTTGATATACTTATAGGTAAACCTATATACACATTTGTAAATATGCAGAAAATGCATAAAATACAAATAAATGCATATATATGACAAATCGTATATGTACACACATATATAAATGTATGTATATGTAAAATATGTGGTAACATAAATGGTAGATATATGTATATGCACATATATGTATATGATCTACTAGATCTATTCCAACTTTTTCTCTGTTATCAATAATACTGTAACATATACATCATAGACATTTATCTTAATTTATACTGCATTCTTGAATTTCAAAATGTAGGCTTACTAAATCCATCACAAGTCTAATATTTAGTGGCTACATATTCAAATAGCATCTCTGCTGGCATTTATTTGGATTAGTTGGTGGGAATGCCATATCTACAGTTTAATATTTTGAATAAGAACTGTGTGCTAAGAGTATGAAGATTTTAAAATGTGTTGCTTGTTTTAAAAAAGATTTTTACAATTCAATCTGCATAAGTCCCCACCAAACCGAGCTAGGAAAATGAAATAGACTGAGTTATCTCGAAGCTCTCTGCTTGCAAACACATGGACCACAAATTCATCACAGAGGTTTAATCAATAGAATATAATGTAGCAAATATTAAATCTGTAGATTGCCTCAAAAATTGAAATTCTCCCTCAAGTAACACTTTTTGTAGTGCAGATCCATGCCCCAGGCTCACTCCAGGCACTCAAGTGCTTTCTTAAGTTCTGTGGTCTCCTTGCTGATCCCCCCTCTCCCACCTCATCCTGTCCTGTGGGCACCACATCCTCACAGGGCCATCACTCTTGGTTTCTGATGAACAGGCTCTCAGCACCATTTCCACCTTTCCTCAGTCCTCCATAATATTCACTAGCCTTACTGAGAGAGGGAGGGGTCCTATCCTTAGGTCTTCTTTGTGAACTGCCACTTTCTGTCCATGAGCGTGGGACAAGGCCTCTTCCTGCCATGGGAGGCAGCACACACAGTACTTTTACATTGGCTCTCCTTCAGCAGGCTTTGCTGGCTCTCACCTCAGGCCCTTTTCCCATTTGGTGATAAAAAGATAAAACTACCCAGATACCCCAAGAAAGATGCAAAAAGGTACATTTATTTTGGTGTATTGGCCTTCAATAAAATGAATCTGAAGGTTAAATACAAGCATATGAAATAAGAGCTTTACCTATAGAGATTAATAAATAAAGGGATAATAAGTCAACTTTTATCTATCTATATCCTATCTAATAAAGAGGGAATATGCTAATTGACCCTTGTACCATTGCAAAGATGGTGGTGCCCACAGTCGATAAAGAAGGGATATGCTGATTGACTGCCACACCCTCAAAGATGGTGGCACCCACAGCCACAAGATGGTGGCACCCAGTCCCCTCAGCCCCACAGGTTGGCAGGCTCAGCAAGGCCAGGCCCACCCAGTGTGCCTGTCTCCGGAATCCCCCAGTCTTCTCATCCCACCAGCCACCCAGGGCCGGCCCGATGTGCAGGCAAGCCTCAGAGGTTGGCTGCCCAGCTGGCCAGGACTGCGTGAGGCTCAGGTAACCAGGGCTGGCCAAGGCTTACGCTGCCAGCAGTGGCAGCAGCAGAGGTATGATGCGGGCGTCGCCTTCCCCTGATCACCGGGTTGCCTCCCGCCCCTGAGGGCTCCTGGACTGTGAGAGAGGGCAGGATGAGCTGAGGGATCCCCTCGCCACCTCCAGTAAATGAATTTTCATGCACTGGGCCTCTAATATATAAAAAAATGCATAAGCAACTGGCCAAATGGTCGACCAGCCAAACAGACAACTGTCCAATAGCTATGACACACACTGACCACCAGGGGGCAGATGCTCAATGCAGGAGTGGAAGCCACAGGCATGAAAACATGGAACAGATTGATGAATCTCAGAAGAAATGGGGGTGGGGGAGGGCTGGAAGAGATTAACCAAAGATCTTATATGCATACTAGAGTCTGGTGCATGGATTCATGCACTGGTGGGGTCCCTCATCGTGGCCTGCTGGGATTGGGCCGAAACCTGCAGTTCAACATCCCCTGAGGGGTCTTGGATTGTGAGAGAGTGCAGGCCAGGCCGAGGGACCCCACCAGTGCACGAGTCTGTGCACCAGGCCTCAAGTATGTATATAAGTTCCCCAATTAACCACTACCCAACGCCCACCCCCATCTTTCCTCTGAAATTCCTCAGTCTGTTCCATGCTTTGATGTCTCTGGTTTTATTTTATTCAACTAGAGGCCTACTGCACAAAAATTTGTGCACTCAGGGGGGTCCCTCAGTCCAGCCTATGCCCTCTTGCAGTGTGGGACCCCTTGGAGGATGTCCACCCCAGTGGGGACCCTTACCCTATGGAGGTTTGGCCTGCCTGGGTGAGGGGATGATGGCTGTTTTCAGGCTGGCCACACCCCCTTTAGGGTGAGGGGTCCCCACTGGGGTGCCTGGCCAGTCTGGGTGAGGGGCTGAGGGCCGTTTTCAGGCTGACCAAGCACCCTGGCGATGTAAGCTCGCAGCCTCTCCCCCCCCCCCCGCTTTTTTTTTTTAATTCTGAGATTTATTTACCTTCTATAATTGAAACTTTGTTGCCTTTAGCAGAGGCCTGTGGAAAGCTTGGCTTCCTCCATCGCCAGGGGCAACCCACTCCTGCTTGCTCCAGCTCCATGGCCATGGCTGGCTGAAAACAGGTATCTGGGGTTTGTTTACCTTTTATAATTGAAACTTTATTGCTTTCAGTGGAGCTCAGAGCCAGGCCACAGCAGCCGGGGAACCTTGGCTTCCTCCATCACTGGAGCAAGCAAGCCTCCTGCTCGAGCCAGCTCCGTGGCTGCTGGCCGCCATCTTGGTTGGGTTAATTTGCATATAGTCGCTCTGATTGGCTGGTGGGCATGGCTTAAGGCATAGCAAAAGTATGGTCAATTTGCATGTTTGTCTTTTATTAGTATAGGATTTATTTTGTTCATTAGATTTCACATACGAGTGAGATTATCTGATACTTATCTTTCTCTAGTCCTATCTAATAAAAGGGTAATATGAAAATTAACCTTTGCTCCATCACAAAGATGGCGGTGACCATAGCCACAAGATGGCTGTGACCAGTCCTCTCAGCCCCACCGGAGTCCTCCATTCCTGGAGGGGTGGCCACTGAGAGCGGGCAGCATGAGCAGCCTGGCGGAACGCTTGCTTTATCTCCACAGTGACAAGGCAAGCATGCCACCCTGGCCGTGGAAGGCCTCTGGGCAGTGGGCACAGAGTGGCCGGGGGCGGGAGGGAGAATGCTTGTGTTGTCGCCCCAACGATGAGGCAACCGTTCTGCACCCAGCTGCAGAGGGCCTCTGTCCAGGCTGGGCAAAGAATGCTTACGTTGTTGCAGGCTGGGCTGAGGGCCCCCCTGCCCACTCTCCACCCCCTGTGTACAAATTTCGTGCACCGGGCCTCTAGTTTTCCTATAACCATCTAATCTTCTTCAGGAGCCCCTGCCCAATGGATAGTCAAGGAGGTTTACAAAATTTACCAATTATGTAGATACCCTTCTCTTTCAATTCATGTCAATCTCCAACTTGCAGATATTCCATCAAGACCATCCTCCCTTCCTTTGCTCTTTACCAAGGTGGTATCTGAGAGGAGAAGAAGGTTTTCAGCTTTTTTATACTGATAAAGGTGTGATATATTGCCTCTGGCTCTTGTTCTCCAAGTCATGGCAGCTGGTCTGTGAGTGAGCACTGTCCAGCATCTTTGAAAATATACATCTGGTTCAATATCTGAGTTTTTTGCTAGGATGTGCTGCTGCTGTTTGACCCTGGGGACCTTGAGGTCTGCTCATTTGACTTGGTCCAGGTCCACTGTACCACCTCTCTTGCTGGGGTGTTGTGATGTCTCCAGAGATCAGACTGTGACCCTTAAACCATCCCTGGTATGGGTGCTACTCAATTGCCTTCAGTTACAGTCATACCCTCCAGTCAGAACAATGACCCCTCTTAAGTTTTCTAAGCATTCCATCAGGGTCTTCTTTATCCCTGGCCCAGCACACCCTCACACATACTTTGTCAGGTCCTAGCCATTCATAAGCTCAGTGTGCAACAGCTCTGGATTATTAACTTGTGTTTACCACTGACCACTGCTGCTCATTCCATGTCTTCATGTTGGAGAGGGGCTACACAACACTGAACTTCTTCAAGGAATATAAGGAGGAGCTCATGAAAGTGCTGTAGCTTTTAAATTTCCCTTGACTGCAGAACTAGAACTCATTTGGGGGGCCACACATAATGAAAGATACTAGCAAACCAAGATCCACTCAGATAAGGACCACCTAAATAATAAGGGTAATAAAAGTAAACTCCCAATCAGAGCTTGAAGTAGCTGAGGGTATTTAAACTGGAAAACGGAGAATGATAGTGATCCCCAGGCCCTTAGGAAGCTATGAAAACCAAAAATAGACATGCTTTGTGCCCTGGAACTACAGGTCTCCAAGGTATCTCCCAGGGGGACACACTGCTTCTCAGTTAGTAGGTGAATCCCAAGGCATGTGCTACTAAAAACAATTAAAGACCACAAGCCTGGGATTGAGTCTCACTTGCTATAAATTAGAAAAGGTTGAAGCTATTCCTATAACATCTCTTTTGTTCACTCTTTATTGAGAGAGCTACAGGTGAATTTATATCTAGTATAAGAGGAATTACACATAAACTCTCAAGGGACTCTGTGAACCACTCTGGAAGGTGGAACCAGTGTCTGGGAATTATATAGAGCTTGACTCCAATTCACTTTAATGATATCACATCTAATACTGGAAAGGTCAAAATATAACCTTAAAATACAGATACTATTAGATGGATCCTGATATTCAGAATGTGGTGGGACTTGGTGATATCTCACTTTTCTTTAAATAAAATGATATATATTTTATTGGGGGAAAATGAAATTTTCTGACTTTTGATCCTGATTTTAGCTCTAGAATTCACCTTACTCCTCCCAAATGTTTGTTTAATGGAGCCTAACCTTTTCTAAATCATGGAATACATGTTATGTAATGTTTAATTTTAGCAAGTATTTGACATGCATTTAGTTTGTGGTACATAAAATTCAAATCAAATAGAAATATATAATCCTCTCAATTCTCTATTGGTTATTATTATTAAAACAAGGAGAAATTCTCAGGTTAGCCTTTTTCATCTTTAATACATCTTAAATTCTTACCAATCTTCCTGTACTCAAAACTTTTTAGACAACCATTTCTAAAACATTGTGTTTTCATTTTATCTTTTATATTGTTACTTTCTGTGTAACTGACTTTATTTTATGCTGGTAATATAAGCTTCCTTTTATGTAAAATCATTTACACAAAAAAGGAAATCATCCTAAAGAACATTAAGTAACAGTACAGTTGGTGCAGGACAGAACTAAATTTGAAAATACAGTTTGATGATGACCTCACTTTGGGAAATACTGAACTATCTTTCTAAAACTCCCCATTTTCATCCTGAAAGACATGAGAATAGTGTGATGGGGATTTGTGCAGGTAGTTATTCTTCACTTCAGCATGTATTCTTCTAATTAAATGTGCATCTTTCTTCCCTCCTCATTCCTGCAGGGTTTTTACACACTTTCGTGGCAGTGTTTAACAATCCGCAATAGGGAACATGGCCTTTTGTAATTAATGACGGCCTACTAGTCTTTCTATTCTTCCAGAATGTAAACTCTTTGCAAATAAAGTAATAGATATTGAGTGACTACTTCTTCCCAGTGAAATGCATGTGATATATACTACATGCTTAATAACTTTGGATGAATAAATAAAATTACCCACAAATAGAATCATGATTTGCATAGCCCTAACTAAGCACTTAGGTGCTTTTCCCTCTGGAGCTATGCTGTACTCTGAACTTATTTCTCACTTGGATGCCTTCACACAACAAGATCTTTATTACAATACTCTGCTTTCAGGTTATACATTGGTGTGATGTATTTATTATGCTTCCAAAGTTTTTAGGTTTTCTATGGCAGTTTTGTTTGTTCTTAGTGTGTAAATTCTTAGAGGCTAAGCTGGAGACCATGTCAAATTTTCCCTGCCATCAAGCAAAACGTTGCAACAAATTAAGGATATATTAAATGCATTCTATATGATGTGCATTTAACTCATTAAGAAACTGGCCACTGGTGATAGGAATAAACATGTTTTCTCCTTTGATATTACTGGTATTAGAAGTAAATAGTTGTATTTATGAGATTTTTTTTTAAATCCCTGTGACTTAATACTGTAATTGAGGAAATTCATTATCTTTAAATCATTAAAAATACTATTTATTTCAAGAATTAAAGAAAAAATAGTAACCTAAGTTCTTGGGGCCACTGCTGCTTACTGCCCAGGTTCCTACTGTGATTAAGTATTATTTGGTTTATGCTTGATTTATAAGATGCTACTTTTCCTCTCTCCAGAAAAAGAAAAAAAACGCATAGTTTTTAAAACCCCTGTCATGTCTGTCATTTCTCCTGCCATGTTCTTGAACTTAGGGCCTGAATGCTTGATTTATTGAGACTGCTTCTAAAGCTGACCATATTTTATTATATATTTCTTTATCACTTATCTTAGAAAAGTTTTCTATTTCCCAAGGTAACAGTGACTCACTTCCTTATCCATAAAGTCATAGGAGCAAAACTCTGTTTAAAACTTACTTTTTACTCAGTTCTGTGGACCCAAAATGTATTTAAGGTGACAAAACCATCACAAGCCTAGCAGCTAAACTGCCAGAGTTCTCCTCCTCAAAATGACATATTATCCCATCTTTCCTGTTCCAGATGTGGTAATTCATCTTTAAATAAATGTTTCATGTGATTTTAAAGTGTTTTCTCACTCTTCTCAGACTCCAGCTTGTTTTATTTCTTCTTCTATGTTCTAAGAAAAAGATGAGGGTATATTTTTTATTGGAAACAAATCAAATGAGAGGACAGTAGAGCAATATCATTAAAGCACTGAGAGAGAAAACTGTCAACTTGGAATTTTATATCTGGTGAAAATATCTTTGGGAAACAAAGGCAGGACTTCTGGTTTCAGCTTCAGCATCTAAGTGCTTAGAAGCCATCACTCTCATCCTTAGAACTAGAAGAAAACGGAACAAACTGAAAATCAAGAACTTTTCTTAGACGCATCAGAGGTCACAGAGCAAACCAGCACACTCAAAACTAGAGAGACAGGAGAAGACTTCAGAGACAGAGGACAATCACAGCAAGATCACCTATACATCATAGCCATAAAGTGGTAAGAATGTTTAAAAAGTAATTTTGACAAACTGCTAAAGGCTAATTGTGGCTTAGTGTGACAATAGAAAAATACAAGGGGTTGAAATTTTAGTCCCCTCCATCCCACACACAAAATATATATTTGTATAGACTTTGTGTCTATCGGGTTCTCAAGTTGAAGATATAAGAAACATCGCCTGAGATTTCAGGCAGGGGGAGGAGGAAAGAAACCATTTGAAATATACCCAGAGCGTCTCCATAACAAAGTTCTGCTCTCCAAGAAAGTTTGCACAAAAGAGTATTGTTGGAAGGGCAATTAGCCAACTCCAGGATCCCATAGACATTAAGAGTTTGGTAAAAGAATGTTATGAGCAACTCTAGGCCTACATATGTAATAACAAATAAAAATGGACCAATTATTTGAAAGACACAAATAACCATAACTCTCTCACACACACACACAAAGAAATAAATAATCTGTATCGGCCTATACTCTTTAAAGAAAATGGATAAAATAATTAATGATCTTCTAAAACAAACAGCACTAGATGTTTTCACTGATGAATGCTACTAAACATTTAATTTAAAAAATACAAAATTTTTACAATATCCTTCACAAAATAGAAATGGAAGGAATATATTCTAAGTCATTCTATGATGTCAACATTATACTAATACCAAAATCAGATAGAGACATACAAAAAAAAAGAAAAATACACACCAATATTTTTATGAAATTAGATTTAAAAATCCACAACAAAATATTAGGAAATTGAATCTAATAATGTACAAAAAGAATTATACAAACTGACAAAGTGAGATTTATTATTAAGTATGCAAGGCTGGTTCCACATTTGAAAATCAGTTTATACAATCTACTATACAACAAGGTAAAGAAGGAAAAATCATATCAATTAATGTAGACAATGCATTGGACAAAATCCAACACACACTCACGGTAGGAACTCTCAGAAAATTAGTGATAGAGGGTAATTTGCTTATTTTTATAAAGAATATCTAGTCCTGGCTAGGTGGCTTAGTTGGTTGAAATGTTATCCCCTGCACCAAAAAAGACTGTGGGTTTGATTCCCGGTCAGGACACATACCTAGGTTGTGAATTCAATTCCCAATCGGAGTGTGTATGGGAGGCAGCCAATGGATGTTCCTCTCTCACATAATTCTCTCTCTCTCTCTCTCTCTCTCTCTCTCTCTCTCTCTCTCTCTCTCTTCCTTCCTATCTGTCTAAAATCAATAAACATATCCTTGGATGAGGATGGAAACACAAAGATATGATAATAAAGGTATGATATTGGAAAAGAAAAAAATAAAACTGTTGTTTTTCACAGATGACAGGATTTGCTATGTAGAAAACTTTTTTTAAAAATGACAAAAATCAGAAACTAATAACTGATTAAAGCAGGTCACAGGATACAAGATTAATATACAAAGTCAATTGCTCTCTTTTATACCAGTAATGAACAATTCAAATTTGAAAGTAAAGTACAATACCATGTATGTTAACATAAAAAAATTAAATATTTAACCAGTCTGGTGTGGCTCACTGGATTGAGTGTCCTCCCATGCATCAAGAGGTCACCAGTTCAATTCCAAGTCAGGGCACAAGTCAGTAGGGGGTGTGCAGCAGACAATCAACTGATGTTCCTCTCTCATTTATGTTTCTATCACTCTTTCTCTCTCCCTTCCTCTCTCTCTAAAATCAATAAATCTATTTTTAAATTAAATATTTAGTTACACATATAACAATATCTATGGTATAGAAGAGTCAATATTGTTCAGATGCTGATTCTACTAAACTTGATCTATTCAATACAATCCATTTAAAAATATTAGTAAGCTATTTTGTGGATGTTGACAAACTTTCTAAGGTTTATGTGAAGACCAAAAGATCCAAGGGTAGCCAACACAATATTGCAGAACAAAGTGGAGGACTGACATTACCCATGGTCTTAATGTCTCTTGTCTCCTTTGATATAGCCCCATTAATAATAGGGTTTTAAATTTTTTTCTTAGCATTTTCTCAATTCTGGCACTATAAAATACTTCAGGCTTACCTTTTATATTTCCTGTCCCTGTCTCTGAATCAGTCATTCCTCCAAGGAGCCTATATTGTTTTACTGAAGAATGGTAGGTACTTGGTAACAAGACCTGGGAACTAGAGGAACTTGTTGATATTGGAATGTCATTGCCTTGGCTAGAAGAGCAAGGAAATGTATTTTTGTATACTAACCTATGTATAAACACATCTGAAAACATTTCTCTGTATTACTATCTGTCTCTATATTTAGATAATTGTGAATTCACAGTGATGTCCTCAATTCTAATCCAATAAAGCATAGATTTTTATAGCCTTTTTCCCTTGCTTATCTGTAAATTCTTACTTCCCACCTGGTTCCCAAATTCTACTGTCCATTTATTTAATTGTTCAATTCTTGTATATATGTACAGCATTATGATCATTTTAAACTAATACTCTGGTGGGAAACAACATTATCAACTAAATTGCAGTAATTATGTACTGTTCTTGCCTTTATTTTTACAGATTCCAGTAATTTCCAAACCTACTTAGGTCAGCACATTTTTTTCTCATCTCCTTTAAGTGAGGTTGTTTCCTATTTGTTTAATATAGTAGATTGTTGTGTTATATTCTGTATTCTATCCTGAGATTTTCTAGCCACTTGAATGATTTTTAAACTTATATGATATATGTAGATAACCCACCCTTAAGAAAGTGGACCATACTCTCTACATCTTGAGTGTGCACAACACATAATGACTTCCCTCTAAAGAGTATAGTATTGAAAGAGCAGAAGAAAAAAGTCACTTTACTGCAGAGAAACCTGGTAAATACTGCCTTAGCCAGATGATCAAAGCTAACGTTAACAGTATAAGTCCTGTTTGCTATTAAGATATAAAAATGGCACTTGTGGTCTTCCTCCCTGAGTCCTAAAATCCTTATCTAATAATGAGAAAAACATCAGACAACTCCCTTTGAAGGTAGACAAAATATCTGACCAATACTCCTCAAAACTGTCAAGTTCATCAAAAACAAGGAAAATCATAGCAAGTATTAATGTCAAGAGAAGTCCAAGAACTCTATGGGATCTTATAAACAAAGTTAGAATATTATCTAATGCCCAAGGGATTTTGAATAGAGGATGGACTTTAATGATAATGGACAATATAAATTCATGAATTGTAAAAAAAAAAAATGTCCCATTGAATGTAACAAATGTAAGATGTTAATAATGCAAACAGTACAGGGTTTATAGAAATCCTCGGTACTATATATACAATTCTTCTATAAATATAAACTATTCTAAAATACTTTTAAATTATCTAATACTAAATTATAAGATACTTTTAATATATCTAATCACTATCCCTTGTTGATTAAAATAAATTTATCTTGTTTTTCATACTTTTTTTCTTGTAATCTTTTATATACTTCTTTTTTTCATTATAATCTGCTGTTTTAGATCATGAGTATTATTTGGCATTTTAAAGTATCTGAATTGCCTCTTTTAAAATGTACTTTCCCACCAAAGAAACTTTTAGAATTAAGAAATGAATTCAATAAAGTTGCAGTATAAAAAACTAATATATGGAAATCTATATTTCTATAAATAAACTTTCAAAAAGTGAAATTAAAAAATGAATCTCATTTACATTTGCATCAAAGTAATAAAATACCTTGGAATAAATTTAACCAATAAGGTAGATGAATAGATAAAGAAAGTGTCACACACATACATATGTGTACACACACACACACTGGATTATGCAGCCATAAATAAATAGTAAGTTTTATCATTTCATCAACATTGGTAGACCGTGCGGGCAATATGCTAAGTGAAATAAGTCAGAGGAAGGCAAATACTATATGATCTCATTTATATGTGGAATCTAAACAAACAAACAAAATAAAAACAAGCTTACAGATACAGAGAACAGATTGGTGGTTGTCAGAGGAGGGGGCAAATGGGTGAAGGGAGTCAAAAGACACAAACTTCCAGTCATAAGATCAATAACCAAGGCAATGTAATACACACCATAGCAAGTACAATTAGTAATATGTATTGCATATTTGAAAGTTGCTAAGAGATCTTAAAACTTCTCGTCAGAAAAAATTATGTAACTAGATATGGTGATGGATGTTAACTACTTATTGTTGTGTCCATTTTGCAATACTTACAAATGCTGAACACACAATGTAATATGCATATGATGTATTATAGAATTGTGCACTTGAAACCTATGTACTTATAATAACAAATGTCACCCCAATAAATATAATCTTAAAAAAGAAAGATACTGAATCATTATGTTGTACTCCTTAAACTAATTATATGTCAGTTACACCTCAATTTAAAAAGAGGAATGTAGGAATGTATTCTCATATTGCAATTTAAAATCCACATTAATAGTAGCTGTTTGGGAAACTATTCTATTGGTTTACTGCTCATTGATATCTAGCGAATCCTGAATCTTGAGGAAGTTGGTTCACATGTCGGTAGGAGCACTTCTGTGAGTGGTGTATATTCTCTGAGTCCTTTACCTATTTCCCATTCTTTTATTCTACAATAACAACAAAAGTAAAAAACAAAAACTTTTATACTTAAATATTTATTTTATAATTTTATCCTGGAGAAGGAAAGGATAGGATATGGAAGTGTTTATCTCATAAAGTTCATGCAGGAATCCTTGAGCACTAAAGAACCAATAGGACACAATGGAATGCTACCCAGCCATGAGAAAGGATGAAATAGCACCACTTGCAACATTATGCTAAGTAAAATAAGTCAGTCAGAAAAAGCTAAGAACTATATGATTTCACTCAAATGTGGGATATAAATTGGTGAACACAAACAGCAGTGTGGTGATTGCCAGGGGGCAAAGGGGTGGGAGAAGAAAAGGGTCCTAACATAAGGTGACAGAAGATTTGACTTTGGATGGTGGGCACATGGTACAATATACAGATCTTGTAACATAGAAACCCACACCTGAAATCTATTTGTTTATGTTGACCAATGTTACCACAATCAATTTAATAAATAAATATTTTCAAAAAGAACCAATAGCAGAGATTAAGCACAGTCTGATCAAAATGCAGTAGGGTAGGGAGAAGAAAAAATCAACAAGGCCTCAATGAAGGATATTAATCACAGGAAGCACTGTGTTGTAATCCAGACTTTTCAATATTTATCCTAGCAGTAACTTAGAAGATAAATTGGAGGAAAATGAGACAAGAGGAAAGGATTGCAAATAGAAAATAATTGTAAGGATCTCAGGTAAAAACTTATGCAAAACTATGCTAAGGCAATACCATTGGGTCTTGAGAGAAAAAGATAAGTTAGAGTATGTTTCCCCAAACATCATCATTTGCATATCTTTCTCACAGTTTTCCATATCTTAGCATAGCAATGCATCATAATTTAATATTTTTCTTAAAATTAACTATTGTCATGTAAATACATTTGTATAAAGAAAATTGTATTCATGCTACAAATGTAAGACAAGCATCATTTATCATGAATAGAACGTTAATATAAAATTGACAAAGTCAACCCTCTTAAAGTCTAACTTGTTAAAGGTGCTAAAACTTATCTTTGTTAAAATAGGAGTATCTGAAGTGCTAGAGAAGCACGAAAGACATATTAAGTTCCAAACAGAAACTTTCTTCTTGATGTAATCTGAAGATTTGAATAAAAAATGAAAAGGGAATATTATTTTCATTATAGAATTCAATGGTATCTACTGCTATGGTTGTATAGCACCTACAATGACCTCATGTATAACAATAATGGTGTCATTTATTGAGACAAAGGGTACAAGAAAGGGACAGCTACATAGTGAAAGGGACAATGGATTCAGTGGTGCATGTTTTAAAGTTGAATTTCCTGTGGGATATTCAAGTGGAGATGTTCAGTAAACAATTAGATATATTGTTTACTGACAAATTGCTCAGGTTGCAGATATTTTTTAAAATGTGAATTCTCAGAAAATGGTAGTTGAAACTTTGAGAAAATTTAGATTAGGAAGAAAAAAAATGCTCAAGAGAGAAAATATTTGACAGATATCAACATTACATGTGAAGGAAAGGAGACAAGTTAGAGCAACCAAAGCCCTAAGAGGAGCCTCCAGAGACTTAGGTGCTCCCTGAACAGGGAGGGAGAATTTCAATGAATCTGCAACCAACAGTGTCAAAGGAGAGAGTGAGAGGAGGGTTGGCTGGAAGGAGAGTTAACAATAATGACCACCACTTAGAAGCCTTTCATACGATGTCTAACTTATTATTCCAAAGATCCTGCTTAGGTAAAATCAAGGTTGCCCCTTAACATAACAAAAACTGAAGCTTAATGAATCACAATGCTAAAAAGCTGAGAAATTTAATCTGAAACCCTAGTCTGTAGACCCAAGTCCCTTCTCTGTGTGCAATGAGTGGTGCAAGGAAGGAATGTCGTTAGAAAACAGGAAGAGCTCGAAATTATGAGGGTAGATTACATTTTTTTAAAGAAAAGTAAGGCCTAAAGTTAATAAGGAAGCTGTGAAAAAGGAAAACAAACTTGAAAAAAGACCCATTTGTTCAGGTTTAATAATCTTGGAAAAAGAACTAGTAGATAAGAGGTTGAACGTACAGGAGAAATAGAGGAAAATAAATGGAGGTGACCCCTGAGATGGCTGTAGGAATAGATATTGAGACTGGGGGGATTAATTTGCCTTTAGAAAGGAATTACTTTTCACTGAAAATGAAGGGAACAGTGAAAGAAGGTGCGTGTCCATGCATGTTGTTTGATCATTTAATAGGCAGAAAGTGAGAAGTTTGTGAGCTAAGCAAATCCCAACCTAATGACAATTAGTGTTGTTTTTCCCAGTGATGTCAAAGATGAGGGTGAGGTCCGTGAGCAGGTGACCTAGAAAATAGTGATAAATGTATATTATATGTTGGGAGAAATTGGAAAAGGAGTTAGCATGGATATTCCTGTCTGCAATTCTGAAAGATGGGGAACATGAACATATATGTGAGAATAGACAGGGCACAGAGTTGTAGGGTGGATTTGGACATAAGTTTAGAGGGAAGGACTATTTAGAAAAAGAGGGGTGTAAGTGATATATACAAGAATGCTAATGAGAATAACTAAAATAATGAAAAAGGGTAGGTATATGGGTTTATGAATTAAAGGACAGTTGCAATCCAATAATTCCCAAACTAGTGGTCTGTGGATTAGTAGGCTTCATTATTAGTTTTTAATTACAAACATAAGCTCAGTTAATGCTGTCAAAAGTGTTAATTATTCAGAATAAATATTAGTGTACCAAATTTCTTTAGTAAAGTAATGTTTCAACTTTTAGTAACCCTATTCTCCTAAACATATTTGACTACACACCATTTAATTTTCCTCTGTGTAGACCCTAACACAATAAACACAAATGTTCCATCTAACAACATAAATTTGGTAATTGCTCATGCAAAAAAAGTAGAGAAATTAGAAAATAGGCATACATATATAATGGTCAAAGGATGGAGTATTTGAACCTAAATGTCCAGAGTTGAGGCATGTATATATACAAGGTTAGGCTGTGTATGCAAATGATAAGGCCGAATAAGTGGACTACAGTTGAAGGTCACTTGAGTTAAAGAGGTCCAAGGGCAAATAGGTTAGATTTGGGGTTTTTTGCCTGTGCAAATACATAAGTAATGTGCAATCATATCAAAATTTGATGTGAGAACAATATCTGCGAGCCAGATGTAAAAGCAGTGGTCAGATGTTGGGATTACTTTTGAGGTTGGTAGATGAGAATATGGCAGAAGAGTAGATGCATAGCTGATTATTAAAATTATGTAAGAAGCAAATATTAACAAATGTAATAATCCAGGAGCATCTTTAGCAATAATGAAAAAGTGAGATTGTCTCCAGAAGCAGTGCTCTGAGAATCACAGGAGTGTGAGGGAACTCTCCCCAGGAAGGTCAGCTGAGGATGGACTAACACCAGTGGGAAGATGCTAGTTAATAGAAGATGCTGTTATGGGTTGAATTCTGTTTCCCCAATATCCACATATGGGAGTCCTAACCACAAAGTACTTAGGAATGTGAATTTATTTAGAGGTAGGGTCTTTACAGAGGTGAGAAGGAGATTATTAGGATGGGCCCTAATTTAACGTGACTGATGTCCTTATGGAAAAAAAAAAGAGAGAGAGAGAGAGAGAGAGAGAGAGAGAGAGAGAGAGAGAGAGAGAGAAATCTGGAAGTTTGGACCCAGAAGCATACATAGAGGAAAGACAATGCAAAATGACAGCCAAGGAGGGAAGCCTGGAGCAGATCCTTCCTCATGGCCCCCAGAAGGAACCAACTCTGTTGACACCCTGAGTTTGGGCTTCTGTCCTCAGAACTGTGAGATGAGGACATTTCTGTTGTTTAAGCCACTCAATGTGTGGCGATTTGTAACAACAGCCCTAGAAAATTAATATAGATGCATTTAGTCAAAAGGTTGAGGATGAATAAAGAGTGATTGGGGTTTACAGGAGGGGTATGGTTAAATGATGATGATGATGATGATGATGATTTAGAATAGAATTAGCTTTTCCAAGAGCATAAAGTCTGAGATATAGACATGAGAAACCAGTATTCTCTCCTCTAGAAAGCTGACCCTAAGCCTTGAAGACTCAGGAGGTAGTACTGGATGGAATGGTCATTATTGTTTCTTTATCATAGAGAGTAAGGGAAATATTGTGAGAACTGTTCATTTCCTTTAATCAATGTGCTTTCAAATGTCCCAACAGCATGGAGGGGTAAGGATGATTTTCAGGCTGTAATACAATCTTCTCTCATAGTTGGTTATTAAACTAACTGAAAACAAATCCTTGGCCAATTGCTGGCATTTTCCTTTTCAGAGAAGGAACGAGAAGCGTCTCTCCATGGTGGGAGCCATTCTGTTCGCATCCTCCTCTTTGCTGCATTTACTTGTTTACTATCTAAGGCACTTGCTACATAGAGATTCATGTTTGGAGGGAATACGTTTTTCATTGCACATGACACTCTGAATGGTAATACAGGAGCCTATGATCCACTGATGTGCACAGAACTTGAAATTTTAGCAAATCGGTCCACTGGGGGTTGGAATTTTTCTATACACTCTAAAATATTTCTGTTCATGGAAGACAGCGGCCGGAAGAAGTGCTGTTTGAATCAGAGTCAGGTGTAGTAGGATTTTTTTTTTTTTACATATATAAAAATGAATGCTGTGCAGAGCGAGGTGGCTCCTTTTCCATCTGTCAGCACATTCTTTACAACCATGCATAAACCTTATTATCACACTCAGTGTGTTACTGCAAAAATTATCCCAGATCAGTCTCTCTGCGGCTCTGAGTGGAATTCAAACTTCAGTGCAGTCAACGTATAAATAAGCAACCTAGTAAATGAGGGCAGAAAGCAATAGACGTTTTCCTTGCACAGAAAATTGGCCAGCGCTCCTTCATTTCTGCATGTGGACAAGGGTAAATATTTTGCATTGAATAAAACAGTGGCTGGTGGCAAGCATTTGGCCTTGAACACATTTTCCACTCTACTCCCCTATATTAATCTTTGATGAAAAGACCACAGAAAGAGGAATATGGCATAATTTCAGAGTTTTTGTGTGTTATTTTTTTTACATTAACCTTTGAGTTTTGACCTGCTATAGTTTTGTGTTTGGGGGTTCATTTGGATAGAGACATTAATGCCATCCTGTTCATATTTATGGGCCCGACCTTTGTATTATAGTAGCCTGCTATGAAGCAGTTATTTTTAATTGCTTTATGTGTCCCTGGAGACTGTCCTTTGCCTCCATCAGTTATATATAGTACCCTGGCACATATGTTTGCTCAATGAATCTTTCAATGGCTGAATATTTACAACCGCATCTGAATACAAGAGGAGGAAATGTTACGTTTTGGGATGGTGTGTGCGTTGCGTGTTGGTGCAAAAATGTGTTTGATCGTCAGTGTTGCCATATACTAAATGAGGTGACAGGAAGGATTAAAAGTGACAGATTGCTTTGGCTGCACTGGGGCCATCAGAGATCCAGTCTTCTATAACACAGTTCCATAAACGCGGCCCTGTGAATCCCTCAGTGTATGACTCCTGGATGCAACAGGGCCGCTCACAGAGGTTTAACCAGAGGTGGGCATGGGCTGGGCAGCAGGAGGCTGGTATTGCTGTCAGCAGACAAAGAATAGTGCTTTGTGCCAAAACCAGGCCTGGGATTGGCAGGGGTGCCTTGGCCGCCAGTGTCTCTAATGGCATTATGCTACATGTGCCTGCTTAGATGCTGGGCAGAATGATTTTGGAAACTGTGTGACTCAGGATGGCTCATTTGGCAATGACAGCTGCACCTTCATTTTTTGCCTGAAGATAGCACGTGTTCTGTGCTCTTTTAATGGATGATCAGTTAGGTACAGTGGCAAGAGAGGACCCAGGAGAGACATAAGAAAACCAGTTTATTAGAGCCACACAGAGCCCCTAGAGCAGCGGTTCTCAACCTGTGGGTCGCGACCCCTTTGGCGGTCGAATGAACCTTTCACAGGGGTCGCCTAAGACCACTGGAAAACACATATAAAATTACATATTGTTTTTGTGATTAATCACTATGCTTTAATTATGTTCAATTTGTAACAATGAAAATACATCCTGCATATCAGATATTTACATTATGATCCATAACAGTAGCAAAATTACAGTTATGAAGTAGCAACGAAAATAATTGTATGGTTGGGGGTCACCACAACATGAGGAACTGTATTAAAGGGTCGCGGCATTAGGAAGGTTGAGAGCCACTGCCCTAGAGCCGTGGTCGGCAAACCGCGGCTCGCGAGCCACATGTGGCTCTTTGGCCCCTTGAGTGTGGCTCTTCCACAAAATACCATGTGGAGGCGCGCACGTACAGTGCGATTGAAACTTCGTGGCCCATGCGCAGAGGTCGGTATTTTGTGGAAGAGCCGGTTTTGGAAGTGCAGGAAGCATAGTACGTACTTCATCCCATTTAATTCTCTAAACAACCCCATTAAAGAGATTGTACAATTTACCACCACAATTTTTTGAAAGAGTAAAGTGAATAAAAAAGTTAAGCAATGTGATGAAAGACACACAGATTGTATGCCCCATTCCTGTTATTCACTCACAGAGCTGTCTGACTTCATGTGCTTTCTTAACCCCAGCGCAATTTCTTCTCAAGGCAAAATTTTCACAGTACCTCTAGCATCATAACACTATCTAAGTCTTGGTCTGCAAGTAGCATAATTAATGAGCAAAAATGATGCCCATAATTTATAGCCAGATGCCTAGAATCAATAAATAAATAATGTGGTCACTATTCTCTGAGCAGTTAGGTTACAAAGAAACATTTAAAGAATTGTTAATTGTAATAGTATGAAAAAAATACGAAGAAGGGGTAGCTGTTGGCCTTACAGTAAATTAGTGCTCATTCCACAGCATCTTAGTTATGCTCACTGGTTTACATACATAATACTGTACAGCACATCTTATCACCCCTCCCCCCAGGAACCATTGTGTGATTCCTTATACTCATATGTTGACTCATCAAATGTATAGGTATAAAATAAAAAGATCAAGAAATACTTAAACCACAGACTTTTCAGATGTCAAGAAATAAAAGATCAAGAAATACTTAAACTACTGACTTGTTGGATGTCAAGAGCTTAACCATCCTTAGAGAAAGTTCCCAGAGCTTGACAATGTAAGTTGTTCCCTATTTGGTTTGATTTCTCACTGCCACGGGAAACGGGGTTTGGAGTATTTAAAGCGACTTTGTACTATTGAATCAGCATAGCTTATAAGTCCCAGGGCTGACACTGCTTCCCTCTCTTTCTTTCCGTGTGTGTGTGTGTGTGTGTGTGTGTGTGTGTGTGTGTGTGTGTGTTAGGAAGTGAAGAAGGGCTCTTTCTCTCTTTTTCTTAAGAAGCCTGCCCAGGCATTGCTATGGAGAATTTTCTTTGTTATCTAGACACTGGGAAAAACTAAAGCAGGCAAAGGGACAGGAGTGAAACAGAACAGCAGAAAGACACAGTGGCAGCTCCCTTCCTACGAGGAGAGTCAGTGTGCCACACAGGGCCTGGGCATTTCCATGCGCAGGGCAGAAGAGAGTGCACCAAGCATCCCTGTGCTCACATTCTGAAATGTGAAAAGGGTTGTCCTAGTTTCAGTCATTTCCTGTTATTCTTCCACTCAAAGGGAGCTAATGAAACAAAAGCAAGGTCTATGCAACTGCGGCTCTCGGAGCAGGCTGCTGAGGAAGTGGCGTTTCCACTCTGTTTCCTACTCCCAGATTGTTTCTCAGTGCGAGTAAAGCATTCCTCCGGTGAGACAAGTGCTGGTGGACAACAGAATTATCCTCTTCACATTCTCAGCTTGTCTCCTAAGGTCCAGATGAGCTCCATATAGTCCACTAGCCAATAGTGAAGGAACATTAACATAATGGAAACCAAGAGTTACTGAAGGTTTAAAGACACTTCTCCCTGTAGAAGTTGATACCATAACCTTTCCCTTCTTCTTCCTTTCCTCTTGATTATTTGATACATCACACAACATACCGGGTGGAAATTTAAGATGGGATAGATGTTTTAAAAGTCCTGTGAGGTAGGAAATTGTACTTAACCTTTTTGAGTTTCAATTTCGTAATATGTGATCAGAATAATAAAGTCTGATTCCCAGGTGTTTGTGAGGTTTACTAGTATGTTAGATGCAACATTAAACTGTTTCTTCCTTCATTAATTTGGTCAACAAACAGTTTAAGTACTTTCTATGTTCTAATATTATACAAAGTATGAGTGTAGTAAAATGAAAATCTGAAAGATTTTAGGGTCTAAAACTACAGAAAATATTCTAGAATTCAGGTTCTCCATGAAATTGGTTTAAAATAATAATTATAGCTTTGTGCTCACTTACCTCTGGATTTAGCATTTTTAAAAATTACAAATGTGGACAACAAGCCACAGTAGTACTTTGTCACACGTAGAAATTACAGATATCATATCAAGATGGTGGAGGGAATCTTAAAATATTGTTTTTACTTACTGCTACTTCAAAATTAACAATGATTAGTGGACTTGTTGGACTATCTTAGTTAATGCTTTTATAATATTATATCGCAATATATTTTGTTTTGGTAACTGCATTCCATTATAATTTATTTTCTTTGTGATTTTATTTTAATTTATTTGTTTAAAAACTGATTCTGAGAATGAGTCTATGGACTTCATCATATTGTCAAAGAGGTTCATGGTATGAAAGGGTTAAGAATTCTGGCTCTAGTAGAAGAGATATTTAAGGAAATCAACAATTCCAATACATTATAATTCATATTATTGTGGCAATAGAGCTAATGCAATGGTAGGAATATTGTGGGACCTCAGCTTAGGTCGGTGTGTGTGTCTCTGTGTAGTAAGGGTATTGGGAGAGCAGTCCTTGGGAGTTAGTCTTGGAATATTCCAAATGTAAATAATGCTATAGCTAAACCTTAAGGAGGAGGTGAGAATCAGCCAGGCTAAAAAGAGAGGCCTGGATGAGAGATGAAGTGTGAGGGGAGGAGTTTGGACACTGAGCAGCTTGTGTAAAAGCAGGATGTGTGAGAAGACAGTGTTCTGGGAATCTGCATGGCCAGGGTCCAGGGTGTCCTGGGGGAGCATGGGAGATAAGGCAGGGAGGTCAGCAAGAGCCAGACCAGGAAAGGGTTCAGATGCCTTATGAAGGAGCTGGATTGATATCCCGGATGTAGTGTGGAGCCATGGGAGAAGAATATTGTCATCAGATTTGTGTTTTAGGAAGATCGCTATCTGCAATTTGGAGGGTGAAGTATTAGGGTATAGCGATTGTAGGGGTGGTGGGAAGTAGTCAGGGGAGGCACAAGAGCAGTTGTGAGTCCAAGGTAGCAATCCAAGCAAGAAACAATGAGGGCCTGAACCACACAGTGGCAGAGTGTGAAGTTCCTTTGTAGAGTGTAAAAAGCCACTGTGGAGTTAAGGGAAATAAGGGGGGATAGAAAGAAACAAGGGGAAGAAAGGAAAAAGAAAAGGAGGGAAGAAGTGAAAGAAATGGAATGCAGAAAGTATAAAGAAAGTAATGGAAAGAAGGGACAAGAGTCAGTGTATTATAGTCTTCAGCTAAGTAGACATTTGAAGTAAAAGTGTTTCATTAAACTACACTCACAACTGTTAGTCTCCCCTGGAGGTGTGATAAGATTACCTGTACACCAGGTCTCAGTCAATGAGCCAGATGGCCGCTAATTGGTTCTACTGAAAGATAATCAGAACCTTTTCTTCATTCGTTTGCTTGCTACACAAATAGCCACAGCCAAGGTGAGCTCAGTGAATGAAAGCTGTTGTCAACTACACATTCAAAAGGCAACAGGAAAGGCAGCACAGTTTCATTTTTGACAGGCAGCCATAGTGACATTGATTTAGAAATTCCCAGAGACTGACACCACACACACATAGGCGCCTACACACACACACACGGATACTTCTAGTGTTGTTTATTTAACAAAAACATCATATAGGCAGTGTTTCTTATTGGATTCAGTATGGGAAACTTGCAGGAGCACATCTAAGGGTATATAATCTGACCCAGGAGAAGTTAAGCAACACACACCCATTCTAACACAGGAAATGTGAATGAAAAAATTCTAAAGCAGTAATGCAAAGTAGTATCTGAGGATGAATTCAAGACAACCAAACTGTTTTTTATGGGTCAATGATGTCAGTTTTCTTTAATTCTTTTTCCTTCCCCTTTTCTGATATGAATTATTGACGCCAAGTCAAAATCACCTATAAGACACCATTGAAACTATTTTTTGAGCTTTGAGCTTATTGAAACTTGCTCTTTTATGTGACTCTATCCCTAACCATAACATTTGTTTTCACCTTGATGAATTCTTGAATAATTGAGTAATTGTCCAGAAGACAGGAAGTCTGATTTTGGAAAATACTCAAAGTCAAAGATGTTAAAAGAGAGCCCACATTAAAAAGACATAGATATGCAAACAAAATCAGTTACATGTAATTCTAGAAGAAATCTTAATTTAAACAACTCTGCCCATTTCACTCCAAAGGGTCTATTCAAAATTCATAATTCAGCAAATCCAAATTCACTTTTCAATGGATTAGCTTTTGTATGGGAGAAGGGGGTATAATGAAGAGAGATTAAGCCACATAAAAGTAAAAAAAAAAAAAAAAGAAAAAGAAAGGCAGGGAAAACCCTTAGTATGAAAGTTCATGAGAGCAATGACATCACAAAGCCTAAATTAAAAAAAAAAAAAAAATATATATATATATATATATATATATATACACACACACACACACACACACACACACACACACACATATCCTATATAATAAAAGAGAAACATGGTAATTAAACATAACTTTGCTACCCTTCCCATTGGCTAATCAGCGAGATATGCAAATTAACTGTGAACCAAGATGGCGGCCGGCAGCCAGGCAGCTGAAGCAAACAGGAGGCTTGCTTGCTCCAGTGATGGAGGAAGCCAAGGTTCCCCACCAGCCCTCACCAGGCTGGCCAGGCACCCAACCAGGACCCCCACCCTGATCCGGGACACCCTTCAGAGCAAACCAGCACATCCCCACCTGTGTACCAGGCCTCTATCCTATATAGTAAAAGAGTAATATGCCTCCCAGCACTGGGATCAGTGGAGCTGGGAGACCTCCCAGCACCAGAATCAGCTGAGCAGTGAGGCCTCACTGGCCCTGTGTCAAGCAGAGCCACGAGGCCTCCCAGCACTGTGATCAGCAGCGCCGCAAGGCCTCCTGGCCCTTGGAGCAGCGTGACAGGGCACAGCACCCAAACCCCCTGATCGCCCTGTGGCTCTGTGTATGACAGGGGGCGGGGCCACAACCTCCCTATTGGCCCTGCTCTGTTCGTGACAGGGAAGGCGCCCCAACCCGCTGATCAACTCTGCTCTGTGCCTGATAGAGGGGAGCTCCCCAAACCCCTGATTGGCCCTGCTCTGTGTGTGACAGGGTGCGGCACCCCAACCCCGCCATGGGCCCTGCTCTGGGTGTGATGGGGTAGAGCCGCAACCTCCCCATCAGCCCTGCCCTGAGTGTGACGGGGGAGCGCCCCAACCCCCTGATCCGCCCTGCTCTGTGGGTGACAGGGGGCGGTGTCCTAAATCCCCTATCGGCCCGACTCTGTGCATGACAGGGCGGAGCTCCCCAACCCCCCTGATGGGCCCTGCTCTGTGTGTGACAGGGGGCAGAACCCAAACCCCCTGATCCGCCCTGCTCTTTGTGTGACAGGGTGGCGCCGCAACCTCCCCATCGACCCTGCCTTGAGTGTGACAGGGGGTGGTGCCCCAACCCCCCATTCGGCCCTACCCTGAGCGTGACTGGGAGTGGCATCGCAACCTCCCTATCCGCCCTGCTCTATGCACAACAGGGGGTGATGCCCCAACTCCCCAATCAGCCCTGCTCTGAGCCCAACCAGGGGCTGCACCTAGGGATTGGGCCTGCCCTCTGCCACCCAGGAGCGGGCCTAAGCTAGCAGGTTGTTATCCCCTGAGGGGTCCCAGACTGTGAGAGGGCACAAGTGGGGCTGAGGGACAACCCCCCTCCCCCCCGCCAGTGCACAAATTTTTGTGCACCAGGCCTCATATATATATATATATATATATATTTCAACATAGCTATTTTGAGATAAAACTTAGATGAAGGATGCTATTTCCATATTAGGTAGATTAACATTTAAATTCATGTTTTAACAATTTTGATTGCACTTCTGTAGCTAAAGCCTGTTGCATTCTTGTTCCCAAGATTTAAGACTAAAAAATTCATGCACATTCTATACATGAAACCCTTTCCATTTTGAGGAAAGGGGTTTGTCTGAACATCTGCCAGCCCAACGCAAAGAAAAGCTCTCATGTTGCACAGTTTTTATAAAGCCAGGAGCATTTCCAACACCTTCCAAAAGCCCCTAATGATACTTCACCCAGTTCAGCCTCCTGAAGGTTGGTACATAATTAATGAGGTAGTGGAAGTTCACTAGAATTTGTTTTCATCTATATAAAGGTGCCCGATGTTTATCTGTACCCTTTGTAGTCATTGTTGCCTTGAATATACTGAGCTTCCTGTTTGTACAGGGAACTATCGATTTGCTGACTAATCTTTTTATCTGATCATGATAGATTGTAATTCTCAGTTTATAACCTTTACACACACTGCTATTGTGGTTAAATAAAACACAATACAAAATAATTAACATATTCCCATATCAATATTTCTCTTTTAGGCAAAAGGAGAAGACTTGGGTTTGACAACTGGACATTTGTTTTTTTAGGGAAAAGAATAAATAGAAGATGAATATACAATCTTTAGTTCCTTAATATAAATTACTCAGGCAGAAATAGTATGTAGCCTTGTGGAAATCAACAGCTTCTGCCATTGGATTGCCTCTGTCATTATATGGACACAACCTTGTTTGATGTCCTCCTACCATTTGTCTTGTATGGAGTCTTTTATCTAAATCCAAAGCAATGCGGTCATCAGGGCTGCGATTCAATAATGGCTCCACAGGAGCTGTCATCCACAGTTTGCTATTCATCTTGTAAAAGGCTTTCAGTTTTCAAAGTACCAACTAAAGTTGGCATTTCAATGCTGGGGACAGATCACTTAAAGTTCTTTTGTGTTCACAAGAAAGGGAGTGAAATTGAGAGTGGGGGGAAATTAAACGGCCAACTTGCTACTCTACCTGACTACCTAGAGGTAACCTCAAGCTACCCAAGGGAGATAAGACATTGGGTGATCTGACCCACTCTGTAACAAGACATTATGATAAATGGGGGAGTGCATTGACTGGTGTTTAATTCACAGTGAACATTACAGCTATAATTAAGAGACAACACATTTATGGAAATCGACCAGAAAAGAGAAAGGTGTTTTTTGTTTGTTTGTTTGTTGTTTTTATTTTTAAAGCAGTGAGAAAAATAGAGAATTAAAAAAAAATTAGAATTAAGGGCATCGTGGAGGTGAATAGAGACACTTAATCAAATGACTAAAGCTACACAACTTGCACTAGTTCACTGTGACTCTGGTCCTCAGTTTGCAATTTTGTAGAAGGAGGTTGGCTGAAAGGAATTATGACATAATAAAAAGGGTTCAGAGTAGTAGTGGAGATGTAGATTCTAATATTAGATCTGTCATTTTTATTAACTGTCTGATCGTAGGCAAGTCTTTTGATTTCTAGGCTTTGATTTCCTTTTCTAAATAATAGGGTATTAAAATATTTCAAAGGTGCTTTTCCTCCCAAACATACTATGATCCTGTGAATGCAATAGGTGATGACTATATTTTCTGCACACATAATAGATTCATTCATTCATTCATACATGCAACATCATTAAAAATATCAACACCTAGGTTTTGAGTTCTTCCATTTGTCAGGTTCTGTGCTGGTAGCTGAGAATAGAATAGGCTCTAAAAGCATATTTTGTTCCTGCCCTCATGGAACTTGCAGTGTAGTGAGAGAAATAGACATTGTATCAATAATGGCACTGGCTGTTAATTTGCAGCAACGAGAAATGCTAAAACTGAAAAATATGTGGTGCTGTGAAATTGACCTGGTTGAAGAAGTGAAAAAAAAAATTCTTCCCTAAGGATAACTAAGCTGAGATGTAAAGGCTGATGAGGTGATCTTGTCTGCCATGATCAGTCTAACCTTCAACCTGAAAATAATCAAGACTTTTTGGAAAATTTTAAGAAGATTATAGCATAATCAGGTCTTCATTTGCATGATATTTTAGAAAGACCATTCTGTTGAAAGTCTACAGACAGAGTTGAAGGGGAATAAAACTAGAGGCAAATTAATCTTCAGAATGTTAGGAGATACAACAGTGCTAAGACTGAGAATACCAAGAATTGAGTCAGAACAGAGGTAGAACTTTGTGCAATTGCTTCCTCAAATCTAGTTCTCAGGGTTTGCCCCTTACTTGAAAGTAGCGTTGTCTTGCTGCTTATGACCATATTATAAAGTTTTCTGTCAATTTGTAAATGTGAATTTAAAGAGATATAAGCTGACTTTAAAGAAAAAAAATATTTCTCCACCCTTCTCCTCACTTAATGATGGGTTGCCATTGGAGCAGGTGCTAATATCTGTGACACTAATAGATAATTCTGGTGAATTCCAAGGCTAAATAATTCCTTTGTAATTGTTGGGCCAAAATGAGCATCCTACAAATATTTGCCAGTCCTGCAGTATAGTCCATATCTGTTAAATATTATTTTGTGAACATGCTTCTCAGAAAGGTCACGGGTAAATGGAAAATCCTGATGGATCATTTTAAAGCCTGTTCATGGTGCCTGATATGCTAATAAAAAGGAGGAATTTCCAAGCAGATCCAAAATAATTCTTCAGAGTAACTTCTGGGTGTTCTGCAATATCCATAGTTATTTTGGCTTGAAACCCTCTCCTCAATTTTATTACTCACAATATGTCTCACAGATATATTCATCCTTTCAAATTACATTTCTCAGTGTTGCCAAATAGGCTTCATGTGATTTCACCTTCACCCTTTATATCAACTCATGTCTGCATGCTTTCTCCCTCTCACTCTGCCTTATCAACTCCTACCATCCTTCAACGCCAAGTTCAAAATTTTCCCCCTCAAGGAAGATGTTCCATTGTCTCCTCTGTCTATCCAAATATCTCTCCTCTAATTTTCCACAGGTTTTATTAACTATAGTAGCCTTGATATTTATATTATTATATTGAATTTTATGTTAGCATTAATACATGTGATCTATATTATGTGATATAGGCAATATGTGATCTATGTTATGATCTATAAGTACTTTGAGAGACTGTTTAAGGAACTTGGGCAGTCATTTACTTTCATGTTCTCATCCTTCCAGTAAATGAAGAAAAAAAAAATCCATTGCAAGAACATGCAATAAATATCTGGTGATTAGTTAAAATAATACCAGTTAAAAATGCTTCAAATCCTTCAAAGCAATTTGAGAGCATACCATCAGTATAGAGAGTAAAGTCATAGTCACGGAAATGCCAAGGAAATTGATTGATTTGGACTGATTTTTTTTAAAACTATACACACATCTACTGGCATCAAGTATATTCCTAACATCAAGAGTTAATATGGTGATCAGGGAAATAAAAATAGAGTAGGAATTATAAAACCTGGCCAGAAATCTCTACTGCTACTCAGGGCATTCATGTAGTGAATACAGCCTTTGCTAAAATTAATGTTTTGGACAATTATTAGAGGATTTTATGGTACTAACTAGATATTAATAAAACTTAAGAGGCAGTCACATTCAGCCTTCTCAGAACTCATCAAATTATAGCTTCCATGACTTCTCTTGAAAACTTAGAGAACAAGAAGAATATAGAACCTCATATTCATTGAGGGTTTAGAAAATTACTATAGAGCTTAAAAAGGACATGAAAAGTCCATTAGTAGAGTTGACCTCATAGTGCTCTTAGAAGAGCCAGGGACCCACAGGCATCCCCAGCTTATATTTTGAAAAGTTCTAAATTAGGTGTCTAGTAACTAGTATTGCTTATTCTTAAGAAGGGCTTACAAACATATAAATTTAAACTCTAATCTCCTCACAGGCAAATTTTCACCTCAGGCACCTGTTTATGAGTATAAACCCTTCCAGAGTTCTCAGCTCAGATAAAGTATCAAAATGATGAAAAAATAATAGTCTGGCTTTAAGTAATTTGATTCAACATATATCAAAATCCATTTGTCTTTCCTATACTTTACTTATTGGCTATATTCATCTGAAAATAAATAATAAACATGATTTTGTCCATTTATACTGGCATATAATCTATACTTGTTGATAGATCACAAAAACATAAAACATTGATTTCTCTTTTTTTGAGGTCTGAAAACTGCAACATAAAACAAACTTTCAATTTAGACTATCTCCAAAGCATTGGGAGGTATGACCTTGAAGATAACAAAATAGTGCTGTGTCACTAACAGCGCCGCACTTCCACGAGTCTCCTTCGCAAAGGAGAGCCTGACCTACTTTGTGAAACACCCCAAAGGACATGCCAGGTATCAATAACCCTGACTCAGACAATTTATTAAGGTATTCTCTAAAAATTATTCTCCAAAATTATTCTTTCCTATGCTTTAAAGTATCACCTCTATGCTTTTTAAACAAGATTGCTTTCTCTGAGGGAAGGATTTAACAAAAGTTCCCACATGTCCAGCATGGCAGAGATGGTGGTTAAAAGTGAGATTCAGTGGATCCGCAATGGGGTTGGTAGGGTAAGATTTGGGATGAAAAACTCAAACCCAGCACCAGGTGAAATCTAGAGAGATAACATCTCAATCAACAGTGTCAATGCTAGATTCCTGCCAGCAGGGGGAGACAGTGAGCTCCGTATAGAGCTTTGCTAGTGCAAGAACAAAGTTCACCAGCAGCAGGCCCAGTGCAGACACAATCAATACCAAAACAAAACCCCCTTTATGCCAGGATAATAGGTAAACCCAGCTGCAGATCTTGAAGAAAAAGAGGAGAATCCTGAATCAGACTTCATTTAAAATGGAAGCTCCTAAATTAGCCTTGCATTTACAAGATTCAGTTTTCTTTCCTCCCCCCCCTTCTTTATTGATTAAGGTATTACATATGTGTCCTTATCCCCCCATTGCCCCCCAACCCCCCCACTCCTGCCCTCACCCCCCTGGTATCTGTGTCCATTGGTTAGGCTTATATGCATGCATATAATCCAGTTTTCATTCAGTGGGAGAAATAGAGCTTTGAAAACTAAGTTTATTTCCATTATAGAGAAATAGAAGTAAGCTTTTATAACTTGCACTTACAGAATATTTGATGGTGAATTTTATACCTATTACATGAGAATGTAAAATCCTTGCTCTAGATCACCCCACTGGTGGCAAATACTGATTAATGTGGACAAACTTGAATGCAAAGCCATCACAGCCAAGACTTCATTTGCACTTTAACATTTATGACTTTCAAATACACTATATCAGCTTTCATAAAATTGATTTGAGAGAGAGGAAGGGAGAAAGAGATAGAAAAACATTGATATGAGAGATAAACCTGAGTTGGCTGCCTCTGGCACATGCCCTAATTGGGAATCAAAACCACAACCTGGGTGTGTGCCCTGACCTGGAATTGAACCCACTACCTTTTGGTGTATGTGACAATACTCTAACCAACTGAGTGACAATGGCCAGGAATGGATTTATATATGTTTTGTTGTTTATCGCTTTCTTCTCTACCCTACCCAAGGGTAAACTCTGTGAGAGCAGAGAGATATGTCTGCTTTGCTTACTACATAGTCCAGTGCCTGGCACTCTGTTAAATGCTCAATAAATATGTGTTGAATGAGTGAATGAATGATTTGACAAGTATAATACTTAATCAGAATCTCTTGGGGAGCTTCTTATAGTGCAACTCTCTGCCCACAGCCCCAGGGAGCTCTGAGCTACACAATTAACAAGCTCCCCAGATGATTCTGATGTACTTTGAAGTTCAAGAATGACTGTATGACTGGGCTGGTGAACAAGGTAAGCATAGGAAACAAGGTAAAGAAAGTGGCATTTTAAGAGAACATAATTGGGAGAGGGGACTTAATGTGCACTTGACATTAAATCTTTCCATAAAATTAACCCATATCTGCCTTTGTTTTAATTTTTATCTTAATGAACTATTTGTGATTTTTATATTTATAAAGATCAGAGAAAATAGAGCCTTAGCTATCACAAATTTTAAAAATGATTATCTGCATCTTGACAGTTTTTCCACGTTTACCATAGTATTTTTTTCTCATTTATCTGGGATATATTTATTTGAATGTCTCATGGGTATTTCAAAATTAATATGTCCCACATACAATTTCTCATGCCCACCCAACCCAAAAATAATTACTGTCATAGAAAACCTTACAGTTTGCAATTATATTTACATCTTTGCTCATTTTTACAAATGTTGTTATCGAGATAAGAACACTTAATATGAGATATACCATCTTGACCATGTTATAAAGTTTTCTGTCAATTTTCAAATGTGAGTTTAAATGAATTAATATTGGAATTTTTGTCATATCTGACCAAATATGTTCTAATTCATATAACCTGTCCTTCTTGCCTCTGTTCCAATCTATTTCTTTTACTCTTGCTGTAATAATTTTCCAGAAACATATCGTTTCTGTTTTTCCTGGGTCACAGGGACTCTTTTCTTTCTTTGTTTGTTTCACCAAAGATGCCCCGATTCCTATCTCATTAAATATTTTTCTTTTAATGGTTCTTCTAAGTAGATTGTTTACTCAAACCAAGCTAATATGCTCACAATTATAAAAAAATCAAACTATTTTTATACTCTATGTTTTGCAGTTATCAGTCCCTCCCTCCCCACTCAAAGTCTTTCATTGAAGTACCCTACTTCTAAAATTGCTAACTCAACAAACAAGGGATGTTTTGTATCTGATTCCTATACATCCCATTTGGCCCCTTAGTCATAAAGGAATATGTGAATATGTGAATTATATTTCACTTAAATACAGTATTAAAATTTTAAAAGCACATTTATGCACATTACTTCATTTGAGCAGCTCAGTTTTTTTAATTACAAAAAGTAATTACAAATTTTATCTACTCTATATACATATTACGGTATAATGAAAACAAAATATTTTTTGCATAGAATTAACTGAGATTTTCTTCAGCTTTTGTCACATGATTATTATAGGATCTTGCATAAATCACATACACAAATCTAAAATTCCCATGTTTTAAAAATAGAATGGGCAAATAATATGATCAAATATGAAGGTATTTTAACTTTATATTTTATAATATTTATGTTTCCTAATGCGTAAATATCAATGTAGTTTTCAAAGTTTTTCAAATAAACTAACTTTTAAACCATATTTTTAAAGATTTTGCACATTTCTATTATTTAGATCAAGAATATATTTTCATTTTTATAATATATATATACATATATATATACATATATACATTTTTACTTTGCAAAAGTAAACACATCACAGACATACACATAGGGATACATTATATATGTGCTAATACATGCACATTGTCATAAAATTAGAAAACACAGATGGACAAGAAGAAGAAAATTACATCATTCAAGGAATAACAAGAGTATTCTGGCATATACCCTGCCAACCCTTTTTGCTATTGTCAATATACATAACATGAGATCTACCTTCAATACATTTTAAATGTACAGTACAATATTATTGATGATAGATACTATATTCTACTGCAGATATCTCAGACATAGTCCACTTGCTTAACTGAAACTTTATGTTTGTTGATTAATAACTTCCCAAGTAATATGTTAACCTTACATTTTTTAAAAAATATATTTTTATTTATTTCAGAGAGGAAGGGAGAGGGAGAGATAGAAACATCAATGATGAGAGAGAATTATTGATTGGCTGCCTCCTGCATGCCCCCAACTGGGGATCGAGCCCAAAACCCTGGGTATGTGCCCTTGACTGGAATCACACTTGGGACTTTTAAATCTGCAGGCCGATGCCCTATCCACTGAGCAAAAAATAGCCAGGGCTAAACTGATATTTTATAAGCCAATTCTAAAAGTCTGGACTTGCAAAGTATTTTCAATAGTTTGCAACATTACCTATTCCCAGTACAGAGTTGAAATCTTAAGACTGCCTTTTTTTCTGTTGTTAGATAAATCACTTTATCTTTAAAGAATTACCTTCTCAGGATTCTTTTGAAAAGTATTTGATAGCTGATATTTTTTCCTCTTCAAATCAAAACTTCATTATTTTTTGCCTATTTTCATAATCTGTTTTCAACATATTACTAGTGTTCATCAATATCTGTTTGTGTGTTTTTTTTCTATTCTAATTCTCAAGCATTATGCAGTTGGAGGAAGTCATGAGAATAGATCTGGCCAAGGGCTGTGGTCAGATAAGATGTGATATTTCTGGGTAGAAGTGTCAAAGATCTGGTCAATATCTTTCCAGTTGTTCCTTCCTTGACAATGTTGGCAGAGTAGAACATTTATTCTTGTTGCTATAGGTAAAGGATGATGGAATATTCCTCGGGCTGGATGACTGCCTTAGAAAGTGAACGATAGTTGCACTTCAGTTGTGGTGAGACAAGTAAACCTTAATTTGTGAGGAAAATTGACTTCTTTATATGCACCTAGAATGATAACAGTATGTAATGTATTTGGGAGAAATGAAAAAAAAATTGTTGAATTGTGAAAAGATGCCCCTTCAAAGGTGTCAGATGTGCAGTGGACTTGGCCTGAGTGAGAAATAAACTTTGTTGAGGTTAGCCAACTGAGATTTTGGGTTGTGGTGGGTTTGTTTGTGTGCTTGCTTATTTTTTTTTTGGGGGGGGAGGGTTGTTTGTTTGCTTTTTGCCATTACAGAATAATTATGTCTATCAAAATGTTGGTGTTTAAGAAAAATCCTACCTTGAATAGCCACTTCAAATTGTCTCAGTTTGAGGAATCGCAAACCGACATCTTTCATATGCAAGTAATTTAATTCTTCACATTACACCTTTAAACGGCTAGAATATAGCAATTTTCCATATTCTCAGAAACCTATAGACTATATCTCCAGCCCTCTATATTCTTATAGCACTTATTTGTATTATTCTATTTATTTATATTACAATTTTCCTCTTGAAGTGCACTTTAGTAATATTTAGATAACTCTTACAATTCCAGCCTGAAAGAGAACATCTGTGGTGGTCATAAATATGGTCTATGACTCCGAGTTTCCATTCAACATAATTTCTAAAGATATAAGCATTCTGACTCCCTCTCCTCTTCAGATAGAGTCCCAAGTATCTCATGTGCTTTCCTTGGCAGCAATTCAAATTCTGGTAAAGCTACTAGTGCCAACTCATCTCTACCTGCTACCCTGAATTTGCTGCTTCTCTGCCTTGTGACTTGACCTTGACATTGATATTGCATCCCACATTATTGTCCCTCCCTATGTCAGTACCAATAGTCCTTATTGAGGTAAAGGAGGTGCCTCTACTTCCACCCCCACCCCAGTGCTACCAAACAATACTAGGAGAAAATTTAACTCATATTTTGAGCTAACTCACAAGGTTGAAGTGTCTTTAATGTTATTTAATTAGCAATGATCCTATGACTCAAAAATATGACTTAATTTTGTATTCCATTGGATGGTGGGGCTTAGGTTTTTGGAAATACGTAGGGTCTTAGTCCAGATAACCTCAAAGACCACAGCAGAACTGTGTTTGCTCTAGTGGACCTAGCTATGAGAATGAGATTTGGGGATCTGCCAGAAAACAGGTGTGGGAGAATCAAAGTGTAAAAAGGGGAACATGAGGCCTACTATCTATGTATATAAAAGGCTAATATTCAAAGTGTCCCCTCGGGAGTTTGACCAAGAGAATGGGAGTTTGATCCCTTGCTATGATGTGTGCTGATCACCAGGGGATGGCACAGAACATGGCAGGTGACCAGCAGCAGCATCAGGGCACCGAGGGAGCGAGGGAAGGATGAGGTGGGGAGGTGGGGGGAAACACATGGTGGCTGTGCATGGGTGGCAAGGGATGGAGGAGGCAGGGAGGCAGGGAGCCTGATTGGCCCTGATCTCCAGCCAGGCCTAAGGACCCTACCCATGCACAAATTTCTTCATTGGCCCTCTTGTTTTAAATAAAATGAGTCTGAGGTAACTATGATGTAATTATTCTGACTAATACACTGAGACTCAGGACACCCAGTGGATCTTAAGCATGACTAATAATAAGCAGTTAGGTACATTAGAATAAAACATTAAGAGCACAACAAAAGTAAAGAAAAATCTCAATCAGAAACCAAGTTCTATATGTTCTTCCTTTAATATATCTCTAACAGTTGACTACTTTTTCTCACTTCATCAAAAATACCCAAGTCAAAGTATCCCTTATCCTTCCCATGAACAGTGAAAAAGCTTCCTCATTGGTCTCCCATCCTCCACCTCTGGCCCTCCTCCAATTCTTCCCCCACCTATCAGAAACTATGATCTTAAAGAAGTGGAAATCCATTGTTATCATACTTCTGGTGCGTAATTTGAATGAAATTCCATTTTTCCTGGATATGGTTCAAACTTTATAACATGATTTTGAAGGCCTTCATCAATAGGACTGTGCCTACATCATCAATTTCGCCCCTTGCTATTTCCACTATCTCTAGCCATATCAGACTTCTTTTATTTCAGTTAAGGAATTATTCTCTTATTTTGAGGTACTCTGACATCCTTTTTATTTACCTGGGGTACATTCTTTTTCACTTAAATATATTTTATTCATTTGCATGTCTCAGTTTAGATGTCCTTTCACCAGAGAAGTTTCCTCAGCTAACCAAGATTACTTTTAGTATTTGAGCTTCTACTTTGGAAGCATTCATAATTCTCTCATAGTAGATATGCTTTACTTCTGCCTTTGAAGCATTTTTTATGATAATAATTGTTGGTTTCTCTCTATCCTTAGATTGAATCTTAGTTTGTGTCTTAGGTATTGGGTTTATAAACTTCTCAATGGAATATACTGAATACAGTTCCCAGCACATAGCAGATGCTTAATAAATATTTTTAGAATGAGCTTGAATGAATGAATGAACCAAAAATATACATAGTAAGACTATATTTCAGGAATGGTTCAGTTTCTTTTACTTATTATTTATTTATTTTTAAATCTTTATTGTTGAAAGTATTACATGTGTCCCTTTTTTTAATCCCACTGACTCCTTATAGCCCACCCCTGCTTCAGCTGTTCTGTTTATTTTAAAGATGATTAATGGATATCAGATTGGTATTTAATCTTGGTCTTTATCAGAAAAATAATAAAATCTTAGCAATTAAGGTAAAAATACCAAACCCCTAACTTATGCTAAGACTTCAGGTATACAAAATAATGTTATCAAAAACTTTGACACATTATGGATTATAACAATTGGTATATGCATGATCTTTATGTAGTTCCTTATTTTTTTATTTATTCATCTATTCACATATATCCTTTCATCCAATTGTAAGGGGCATTATAATGAAAAAGTGTGAATGCACTCAAACTTTAAGTTGAACAGTGCTTCCTTCAGACATCCTTGTACATGTCTTTTATGGTAAATGTGAAAGCATTTCTCTTGGATCTATAGGTAAATGACAATGCCAACTTGTTTTCCCTCATAACTATATGAACAATGTGTGTGAGGTCATGTTGATTTATAATCTATCTGATACTTGGTTATCAGACCTCTAATTTTGCCAAAGAAAATGTTATAAATTTTATTTTCCTGTGCTTTTTCTTTATATTTTTGTTAGCTTTCTAATATTATAGAATATTCAAATCAAAATGGATTTTCTATAAGTTTAGTGAGTTCCCTGATTTTAAAATGTTCAAAGATTAATTAAATATTCACCTTATAGGATTTCTTCTTTGGTCAAGAGCTTGAACCATTCATCATTCATTCTACAAACATAATTTAGCATCCTGTTGGGTACTGTGAGTATACCAGGAAACAAGATAAGCTTGGCTGCTGCTGTCTTGGAGCAAGATTATAATAGTTAATTATTAATGTAATGAGTGTCGTGAAGGAGTATAGGAAGTTATAGAGTGAATAAGAGGAATACCTATTGTGATTAGGAGATGGGAAGGGTGTAGGGGAATGATTCCTATAGAAAGTGACCCTGAAAACTTAATCCTGAAAAGACAGCCTTAGACTTTCTTCTCTCCCAAGGTTGAAACAGAATTTGAGGGTCCAAGGCAGAAATGAGTGCCTCAAAGAGCCATTTGGATATTTTCCCAACCTTTCTTTTTCCCAGGCAGGGCTCTCCTCTGCCAAAGAAACCCAAATCCATCCCAGCTTTCAATGACGGACCCTGAACATCAGTTTATCAGGCAGAAGCACATGTGGCCTCCAGCTGGGACCTCTTATACAATTAAAACATAGTTATTGAGCGTTTCTGATAAAGGACTGCAAACCTCAGAAAAGCTAGGGGAGCCAGACCTCAGGTAAGATTGGCTGTTACATGGGAGCAAACTTAACACCCTGATATATGGATTGGATAAAAGGCAATGGTGAAAATGGCATTAAGCTTCAATATTTCTAATTATATATAAACTAAGTGGCCAGATTATTATGACCACCTGACATTTGTAGGCAAATTAACTATATTTTTGCGCTGAAGTTGCTAGAGGGCCAGACCATTATAAATAGGGAAGCAGGTTGTTTACCATGACAGTAGAAGTGATGTTTTTCTGAAGATATGGGTAAACAATGTGATTTAACAGCCTTTGAATGTGGGAGATATATATATATATATATTCCTCTCTTATTCTCTGAGACTATTCTATGTTTTCCATTTTTGAGGTATTTCATTTTAATATGATAAGAAACTAAAAGGTTGTAAAGCATTAAAGAAAGGGTTTCTGTGTGTGTGTTTTTTGTCTTAACATCACACAAAATCAATAATCAACAATGATTTTTTAAGCCCACTAAGTATTTTTTACTATTATATGGTCTGAAATGAATCTGACAAATATAAGGTGACATATATAATGACCTTCAAAATATTCATCTTGTTGGGTATGTATACCCAACAAGAATATTCTTTCAAAACGGCATTCACAAGTCAAATTGTGAATGTCGTTTTGAACATGTTGAGTGCCATATGTCTGTGGAAATTATATATATATATAATTTTTAAATATATTTTACTGATTTTTTACAGAGAGGAAGGGAGAGAGAGAGAGAGTTAGAAACATCGATGAGAGAGAAACATCGATCAGCTGCCTCCTGCACATCTCCCACTGGGGATGTGGCCGCAACCAACATAAATGCCCTTGACCGGGATCGAACCGGGGGCCCTTCAGTCCGCAGGCTGACACTCTATCCACTGAGCCAAACCGGTTTCGGCTATATATATATATATATATATATATATATATATATATATATATATTTAAATGCTTTACATACTATATAATGTATACATAATTAATTGCAAATTAATATTTGCATGTTTTTATTTATACTCTTTATATATAATAATTTTTCCTCTGAGGCCTTAATTTGGAAAATTTAATATGTTCTGTCTCATTATAAAGCCTATGCATGGCCTTCTAATATTCTTTGTGAAAACTATTTGACAATAACAAACTTGTTCTCCTTTAATCCTTGGGACAAACAGCAATTTCCATTTATTTAAGTCTTAGTTTTCTGACTATTAATGTGCAATGGGTCATATTGTGAAACAAAGGCTTAACAAATGTCCTGTTTGGAATATCAATGAGTTACTTTTAGTCATCACAAAGAAAATGCAAAGTCTTTTTTTAAAAGTAAATATGAAACTGTCACAGAACTCATTTGAAGAAAAATAAATGAAAGAATATTCATTTGAAACTGCCTAGCTCACAGCTTGTTTTAGGGGATGGCAAGACAGCTATACATTTGGAAGGGGCCTTAGAACTCCTCAAATAATAAATTCCTTTGACCACCCCTCCATTCCACACAGAAGGAGACTGGGACAGAAAAACCAGTGCCAACCCGAAGTCACATAGCAATCTGATGCAATGTCAGGCATGGAATCCAGCCTTTGATACCAGACTGATTGTTCTTTTCAAACTACGCTATGGTATGTCTTTGAGAAGCAACATCAGCCCAGAAAAATGTTTATGGCCATGATAAAATGGTAAAATATATTTTTAATTTGGTTAGTGGGATGAGCATCTTTTTTTTTGAAAAATTTCCTGTAGTGGCATTTCTACCTACTCACTTACCCCCTCACCACACACACACACACACACACACACACACACACACACACACACACACACACACATACACACACACAAATACAAACATTCATAAGTGATTGTGAGATATCAGAAGATGAGGCAATCTCTTATTCTTTCCTGTGATCACACAGGAAAAATAAAATAGTTCTTTGCACTTAATTAAGCTGAACTGAAATTCTCCAAGCACATTTTAGTATTCCTAAGGCACCCAGTGTTCCCATTTTATATTGTCAGCTTGTCTTGACACTCCTCATTTTCATCCTCTCTTTTATTTGCTGTTGGGATGGGTGGCTATCTGGTATGGGCAAAGAGGTTTAGAATTGGAAGTCAGACAAAACCGGGTTAAAATCTTTACTTTAGTTTTATTGCATGAGCTATTTGGGGGAAGTTGGTATTATAATATTGACCAGATAGTTATCTGGCCCTAGTTCTCAAGTAGATTATTACATAACCATGTGAGATGTTGCTTTGCTGCTGTTGTCTGACCATGTGTTCTCAGGCCCTGCCTTCCTTGCATACCAACCTGACTTCTTACTCACAGCATCTTCATCTTTTTGCTAAGGGTTTGTATACATAGCAAGATGGAGGTGCCTAGGAATTACCTCCCCATCAACACCCTCATGCCATGAGGAACAGTTCCTGGAATCATGAATGGGTCTTGGTGTATAAATAACCCAGCTCCCTCACCCTTCAGTTGAAACAGCTCTGAGGCATATGTTTGACATTGGTCCTCAGAGTTCCTCAGCTGATGTGCGTGTGTCCCAGTTGCCAAAATGGTAATGTATATGATCATGCAGATGCTTTCTTTCCTCCCCTGACTCATCGCTCCACTCCCCGCCCAGGGTCGTGTGGACTCAGCTTTGTAATAGACTATTTCACTTACATCCTGTGTCAGAATCTGCTTCTGGGTGAACTCAAATACAGACAGACATGGACAAGTAAATAGCTCATAACCAAAGAAAGCGTTTAGTGCTATAAATTTTTTAAGACTGGTATACTATGAAAATACTTAATACAGATTGTAAAGAGATTTGTTCAAAGAGGATTTCCTAGAGTAGGTGGTATTTCAGTTAATTTTTTTTAAATGTGAAGAGGTTCGCTAGATAAGTAAACGGTGTAGGGTTTCAGGAAGGAAGACCTGCAAGTTCAACCTCTCGGAGGGACAAGACAGTATGTTACCATGTTTAAGGAGCTGAAAGTGGGTAAATGTGTCTAGAATATAGAGTAAGTGTAGGAGCAAATAATGAGAATAAAGGCTAGAGAGCCAGGCAAGGGGCAGATCAGAAACTCTTGTGAGCTAAGCCAAAGAGATGTTTCTGTGCGCAAGAGCAATAAAGAGGCCTTGTGAAAAGTTAAGCAGAGCAATGATGAGATCAGATGTCTGTTTCAGCACTGGGGAGAATGGATTGCAGGGATCAAGGTAAAAAGCTTGGAGACCCATTGGAAGACTGTGGCAGTAATCAAGGTATGAAATTATATAAATCTGAACTAAGTTAATGGTAGAGAAGTAGAAAAGAGAGATCTCAGAGGTATCGCATGTGTCAATCAACAGGACTTTTTGAGTGCCGGGCAATGAGAGAGCAAGAATTTGAGAATGACTCCAGGGGTCTGGCATTGGTAAGTCAGTTAATGGTTGAACTGTCTACTGAGATGGTAGTCACAGGGGAAAGGTAAGTTGAGAAAGTCAAATTGTGAATGCCATTTTGAACATGTTGAGGGCCATATGTCTGTGGGAAATTCACATGGAATTAGATAGAGGTTCAGCCCAAGAGGAAAAGAAGCCAGGTCCAAAGATGTAGACACAGAGTCACCTTCACACAGCAAGGTGTTGCCAAAAGTGGATGCAGTCAACCTTGAAGAAACTATAAAGTGCAAAAGTATATGGTTCATACATAGCATGGAGGAATGCCAACATTTAAGGGGCAGACAGAGAAAGCAGAGTCCTGCTAGGAGACTGCAACATTGGCAAGAACAGAAAAGCAAACAGAAACACCATCATAACCCATTCTTGCACCCATGGTACACAGAGTAATTTATCACAGACCTGTTTCACATTGCACTCCGGCTCACCCTGGAATCTCCCTCCACTCGGCACAGTTGAAGTATCAAGGGTCGGAATTACAAATAGCTATTGTGGGAAATGGGTACGGAAGCTGACATATGACCATGTAGGGATTGTAAAGAATTTTTAAGGACCTGGGTGAGGCTGGACACCAGAGATGACTGATCCTAAGCAAAAAGTTATTAAATTGTAGTCTTGTTTTCTTTCAAATATGAAACATGAAACACACACACACACACACACACACACGCACACACACACACTACCTTAGGAAAATGAATCAAGGGAAATAATGCTCATGGATAAAATAAGCATTATGCTAGGTGTATTACATAAATTGCATAAATTTAATGAAAACTATGTGAGTGGATATTATTATTTCCATTTTTCAGATAAAAAAAACTGATTCTAAATACTTTATATAAATCACCCAACATTAATTTTGTAGTAATTAGCAAAGCTGGGCTGGAACCCAAGGCAGAATAGAGTTCAAGTCTGTGCGAAAGAAATCTCCATTTCATTAACAATAGCTTATGCATCCTTTCTTCTCTGTCCTGACATTTCACTCTTCATATTTAAGGGAACTTCTTCATAGGCAGCTATGAAATTGACATTGAACTACTGATAGTTTTTTCCATCTACCTTTGTTGCATTGTTGTTTATTTCTTCTAGTGCAGTTTTGGAGTATTTTGGAGGCACATAAAACATCCCCATATTTTATGTGTCTTCTGTTTAAAAATGCCTTACTTAATATTATTGTTGATTCATCCACAATGAACTCACGGCCAACAGTACTATAACTCCTTCCTGAACACAGCTGATCTGACATGTGAATTTTCTTCATAGGGCCAATACAGCCTTGTTGCACTGAGGAACAATAGCACTTCAGCTTTCTGCTTGGGACCATTTTAAGTGGTAAAGTAACAAAACAAAAAAAGCACAAAAATGTGAAAATGTGGCCCCAAATAGACCAAAGTCATAGCACTCATCTACAGGAGATCTGAAACAGGATGGCAGAGTGCCAATTTGTTAGACTTAGCTCTTGGCTATGTGAATTTTCACTACTCTGTGGAAAAAATTCCACAAGCATTGATTTGGGGGTTTCAAATGAATTTTAACAAGTATGGAAATTCAAAAACATAAAATCTGTGAAAATGAGGATTCACTGTGTTTGCGTATGTCTGTGCATGTGTATTTGTCGCAAATTCAAAAGCTGCCCCTAGTGTCAGCTAGTGTTTCTTTATGTCTTCATGCCCCATGCCACAAACAGAAAGGACTGGTATTGTTGGGGAGTTCTTCGTGAAGTTTTCTTAGGAAAGGATCCTTAGGAAAGCTTGTGAAATTTGAAAACTACCAGAGAACAAACTCTAATATTTGAACTTCTTTTTTCCTTTGAACTGTCCTCATTCTCTTCATGTTTATACCTCTGCATCTCTTTCAGCAGCAGGATGTCAACATGATGTCTACATTCGAAGCACATAAATGTACAACACTGGACTGGAGACGTCTTGGAAATTATTTCAGGCCTTTTTGCTTCTGCCAGAACATTCAAAACTAGTTTTTAGCTTTTCCTTTTGTAACACTGGTTGTCAGGACACACTAACATACACTTTTGGCCAGCCCTTTAGCTGATGGCACTTCTCTTCCTTCAACGTTTGGCTGCTCCAGTCAGAGAATCACTGTCACTGGACAACACAGTAGCAAATAGTATTTAAACTGGCAGCAAAGGAGAATTCAAAAATGAAGTACAGCATCTTGGATTATATTCCTGGGCCTATCGTTTTCCTAATTAATCATGTTTGTATGAACATTATAATGACTCTTTTGCTGCGAAACAGTTCTAGAAACCATGCATGCTTTGAGATGCTCAGGATGACTATATGGTCCCCTAGCGGTCCTCGTCTTCACGGGTCATCATGTTGCCACATTACCTTCTTTTGCTATGTCCTGGGTATACTGGTCACATTCCATCCATAGTCTAAATAATTCTATATCAAAATAGATTACATTTCTGTGAGGCCTTGACATTTAAAATCCCTTTGTGAAAACCCTTTAATCCTATAGCCAGCTTCATTGAGGGTTATGGAAAAAGCTGCTCTAAGTATATTTTTGGTGTCCAGACTATCATTTCAAGTTATCAGCTCACTGTCCCCTCCCCAAATACTGAGGCCTTATTCATTAGGAGCAATTCACCCCTCTAGTGGAAGGATGTGGGTATTGCAGCTTGAGCTCTGACAAATAGCTAACTAAGCCTATGGCTGAAAGAGCATCTGTAGACTTTTCTTGTAAGATTCCCCTTTTAATACCGGTTTGTTATTAAATATAACCCAATAGATACATCTACTAAAAATGTTAATTTTCTTTCTTATGTTTATATATAGGGAAATGCTTAGAGCTATAAACAGGCAGTACTAACACTGACTTAGAGATTTTTGTTCACACTTTATTTTTCTTAGAGTCAAATAGAGATTGATTGGGGGGGAAATGTTTTTTGTATACTTTACAGAGTTGATCAATAATGGAGGATGCTTTTCCTATATGCTTCCTATACACAGTGAGGTTCTATTAAAATCCACAATTTCGCACCAAAGAGAAAAACTGTTCAGCTCAACTGAATTATAATGTAAAAACAATATTCGACCAATGAATACTGGGAATAATGTGAAGATTTTGATGTCAGTTCTGCTATTGTGACATCCTTGTCAGTAAAAGTGTTGGAACTGAGAAAAATGCTTTCAAGATTTACTAGTCCAATAGTTCTGAGAGGTAAAATAATTGGTCCACGGTTATACAATTGAACCCATTTCTCCTGATGATGAAATCACGACTCCCTAGCTTGCACTCCTGATAATTATAACACAAGACCAAGTGAGTTTGAATCCCACCTTGACTGTGGTCTGCCCGGATGATGGTAGACCACATCCTTAACCACTCTATACTTTTCAGGTCTCTCTGTACAGGGAGGGTGATGCCCATCTCAGAGCTGTTTTTACAAGAATTAAAATGAGAGGCTGCAGGGCAATTACTCAGCATAGGACATATTGCATAAGTACTCGGTGTGGGTTGACAATCACTCCACTTAGTATTGTTATTACTGTAGGCTTTCTCTCTCTTCTTTTGGGGCGTTCTAAAAACAGAACTCCTTCTCACTCCCAGGAGTAAATGAGTATGTAAATTAGGGAAATGTAAGTCCTTTTTTATTTCATTACTCATAAGTATTTTACTATGAGCGCATTACTAATCTTACCCTTCACTTATACAGTAATATAAGAGAGATAACAGCTGTTTTAAGAGAGAATCTTGGTGTGTTTTTTTCAGAGCATCATATGCATTGCCTCTATTAAGCCATATTTTGTAAAATAATTCTAGTATAATTTAGATACTATGGCATATTAGAAACCAAAGATTATAAACTGCAAATGAGATTTTTTTCCTGCTGCTGACATCATAACAGTTTTTACAGAGCCATTATCATCTCGATGGGTACGGATGTCACGCAGTCATTATCCTCAGATCATAACGAGGTGGACCATTAGTGCCTCCTTTGGAGACCTTATGGTCTGAGATGTTAATGAGCCTTTGGGGAACCCTAAATCCTGAGATGCTTGGCAGCATACTCCTGACCATAACAGAACCTTCTTCGCAATGACAATGGATCCTGTCAGTTTCTATTAAAGAACTCCTTAATTCCCCAATCATTGAGATAGTGGAAGGACCTATTATACTAGCCTATAATTAAGGGCGCTTTCAGCCATAAATCCCTTCTGTAGAGCCCTTTCCTTTATTCAATATGGAATGAATAAAGGGTAAGGCTTCCACAGAGGAAATATGGAGACACAGCCAGCTTAGCAAAATCTTGCAGGACGAGAATTCTGTCTGGGTTCCCCCAAATTCCCTCAGCCCCTACTCACCCGTCTGTAAAGGCACAGAATAAGTGAGGCCCCTTAAATAAAAATCAGAGTCTCCAGCAACTGATCCGATGAGCCTCTCATCACAGTCATTTGGACTGGATGGCATTTGAGTATTTATCTAGGCACCATGACAGAGAAACACAAGCGCAAGTCATGATCTCTGCCCTTAAATGATTCACAATCTTATTAGAGCGAGTGGAGGATAAAAGTGCAGTAATGACATCAGAATGTAAGGCAACAATACAGAGAGGAACAGAGGCAATTGCTAGGGTGATTTTCCAACAATTAGTACAAAGAGTATGTGCTATGAATTACATTAAAAATATGTGTGGAAGTAGCTGCTTCATGAGCAGCTACTTCCTATTTTAAAGGAAGCTGAGTCCCATGTGAACTGTGTAATATGCTATGATATTTGAGGCACAGAACAAGGGAGGCCCTAAGTGTACTGTGCTTTGATATTTGAGACAGTCTTTATTGTTCAATGTGATTTATTTCTGTATGTCTCAGTTTTGCAATAGTTAAGTTACTAGAATAATACATCTTGCTATAAAATATTACTAGAAGATCAAATGATCAGGTAACATTTATTGTTATTTTCTATAAATGAACACAATCTCTGGTATGCTACAGTGATAGGTATTATATAGAAATATTCAGATAGGGAGATCTACAGGCTTGATTACAAGTGAGGTTTACTATTACAACCCAAATTTATTGCTTAAAAAAAAAGCAGGGAGCCAACCAGAAACAGAAATTATGTGCTACCATAAAAATCAAAAGTGATAGAATCCAACCCGTTGACCTTGAATGTACAAAAACTGGAAGTTCCCTCATTCTTTTTGATAATCCTGGACTTTTCATCTAAATTTCATTCGACCTCAAGCAGACCTGCATTTGGCTTATGACTGAAATTTTAGTGCTGAAATTTCCAGTTTAAGAAGTTTTCTAATCAGAAGTTAAATTTATAGAAAATCTCCCCTATACTGAAGAAGAAATAAATGTCTGCTTCTGCATTTTGTGCTTTGGGGATTTCAGTTAGTTTTATTTTGCTGTTTCTAAAACAGGTCTTCAATACTAACAGAGGAAGGGAATCACACAGGACCCCATCTCTGAGTCATAGTCCTGAATGTATTGAAAATGTATAAAGGGGTCTAAGCTTACCTTCAAGTTGTTAATAAGGAACTCCTGGGTTTTAGTCCCTCTCATCTTAGTAAATGGTGCTTTACAGGCATTCAGAAACCAAGGTCTATGATATGATTTTTGAAACATTCCTCATTGTTCAATTTAGGTTCCTTAAGGCAATTCATCTTTGTTGATTTTGCTGTTGTTATTTCTCCTTTGCTTATAATCACATTGTATTTGACTATCACATCAGGGAAATCTGAGTCGCTCCACTGAGCCCTAAAAGTAGGTACAGTAAGCAAGCTGGTTTGAACATTTTGAGCTTCCAAGGGCATTTCACTAGTGTTCCTCAAGTTCATCCATCATACCCACTCCTACTTCTCATAACAGAAAAGGCCCTTTCAAATACTGACCACTCTTTACTGTGTTAACCATTTCCTATGTGAGCACACAGCCTTCTGGCCACAAAGTGTCTTGAAATAAAATGTGAAAAGCAAGAACAACATTAGCAACAAATCAAGAACAACAAGAGCAACAAATCAACACACACACACACACACACACACACACACACACACGGTTTGTTCTTTCATCTACTTGCTAGTATACACCCCCAAAGTACTACTCTTTCATGAGAGGCTTTTGGTTAGAAAGTCAGAGAGCATGTCAGAGTTCCACTGGCTTTCTGAATAAGCCACAGCTTCACACAAGTTCAAATTCAGGAACTGAGCACCTTGTCCTTAAAAGGACTCTAACAATTGCACAGGCAACCTCTATCTGCATTATCCAAGAGGGTGCATCCATGGCTCAACCTTCAGATGTGGCTGATGTATATCTATGAGAGTCTATACCAGAGCTGTGAGAAGAAGATATGACATTACCCCCAGATCAAAGTAGAGATTTAAAAAAACTGAACCAAATATAAGCCCTTGAAGGGCAAATGCAAATTGGATAAGCTTGAATATTACAAGAGCTACAAGAAAGAATTCAGAGGCAAGAATGAGAAGCAGATTGCATCCACTCTAAGTTGCTGCTAAAGAAAAAGAGAACAAATCTTGGGCCACATTGGTGCTCTCCTTGCTTATATAGGAAGGCAATATCTGAGCACTCTTGGGAGTTATTCGTAAGGGCCACATCTTCCTCCAGAAGTTGTCAGATTATACTAAGATGAGGACATGCTGGGTCAGCATTGCATGGGGGAAGGAGGTGGGAAATAGAAGCGGATTTCAAGTACAAGTGCCTTCCAACGAGGGTATAAAGGAAGCTGTTTCCTAGCCTCCTAATATGCTACCTAGTGCTGCCCAATAGAATTTTCTTCAGTAATGGGACAATTATACACATCTTCAGTACAGTATGGCAGTCACAGGCCTCATCTGGCTATTGATCTCATGAATCCTGATCCATCCATGCAACTGAGAAAACATATTTAATTTTATATAATTATAATCAATTTACCTTTAAATGGGCATCAAGGTCTGTGGCTACCATATTGGGCAACATAACTGTAGGAGATAAGTACCATGGCAATGATTCCCATAGGACCATGTCAGGATGATCTCATTTTGGGAGAGCTGTAGAAACTTCAACCAGCTATTTAACCTTTCAGAGCCTCCAATCCCTTGTCTGTAAATATTCTAAAATAATACCTAGTTCTTGAGGTTGTGGGGATTATATACAGTATATATGGGTTAGTGCCTAGGATCTCACTCATAGTATTCCAACATCCCTGCCGTAGCTGAGTCTCCTTCTGATCCTTGCTGTTTCTTCAAAGTGTGATTTTGCTTTTGAGTAATGCCTTGTAATTTCTTTGTGATAGCTGAACATGAGGTACTAGGCAAAAGGAGTTGTGGTCGACAGCTCTTTAGCAATGTGGTGGTGAAGTGTGGGGGGAAGGGAAGCATTCAGCAGCTCCAGGATTATGTTTCGGTCCTTTAGTAAGGATCCTCTGCCTGTACCAGGAACTTTGCAAGTGCCCTCAGCCTCCCTCTCAAACCCCACCTGAGGAAGGACAGCATGGCTAGAGGACTGGAGTTGGGAGTTGTGGATTTCCCTCTGTGCCCCCCGCCCCCATTAGTTAAGTGCGGATAAAATTCCAAATATTGTAGGCTCTGGAAAATAGTTTCTCCTGACATCAGGCCTTGTTAAGTATAAGACTGTAATAACTATATATGGTATCATGTGGGTGCAAGACGTCAGTCGAGGGGGGGTGGGGAATCATCTCAAAAGTTATAGAAATGTCTAACCTCTGCACTATACACCTAAAGCTATAATATTGAATGTCAACTGTAATTGAAAATTTTTAAAAATTTTAAAAAATACCAAAATACATAAAATCACACACACAAAAGTCAGAGATCGTCTGTCTACAGTGATTAGGTGACTTGTTGGGATTAAGCATCCAGACAGCTGCCCTTACTTCAACATGGCATCCCTTCTGGCCCCATTTGCAATGTCCACTGATTCAAATCTCAAAAGGAGACCATGTTAAGTCATTGTCAATCAGTAATAGCTTTGCATAGATCCAATTATCAGAATGTATTTATTCATTATTTCACTTACCAAATAGATATTGGGCGCTCGCCCTATGCTAGCCAATACATCGAGTACTGAGGATGTCCCAGCAGGCCAAGATGTGCAGTGACTGTCCTCACTGAGCTCAGATGGTAGAGAGAAGAATCTGTGTGAGTGACAGGAAAAGCCAAACATGGAGGCCAGGCCTCAACAGGCAACTTTGTAAAAGTCACCATAGCATGGAGAATAGGACGAGGAGCCAAAAAGTCAGAAATGGAACCTCAGACAAGTGGCTATCTAAGCAGGTTTTACAGATGTGTTTAAAAATGGTACTGTCTGTATTCAAAAAAGCTGTAAATTTGCATTCAATAACATTTAAAAAGCATAGTAAACAGTAGATTACATCTTAGATGAAAGTTTCATCTGGCTAAGGGCTACTCTCAAAACAAAGGCAGTGCTAGCAGCCAGATGAGTCTTTCTAATGCCATTCTTCATCTAAAGCAGCGGTTCACCTCCGAGCCCTTTGGGGGTCGAACGACCCTTTCACAGGGGTCGCCTAAGACCATCAGGAAACACATATATAATTACATATTGTTTTTGTGATGAATCACTATGCTTTAATTATGTTCAATTTGTAACAATGAAATTGGGGGTCATCACAACATGAGGAACTGTACTAAAGGGTGGCGGCATTAGGAAAGTTGAGGACCACTGATCTAAAAGAACCAAAAGTCCTTGAAGAATCTGCTAATTCTAAGGCTGGAACAAGAAACAAGTTGAGCTGGGAGTATCTTGCAGTGTCAGTAAGTAATATAAGTGCTCAAAAAACAAAATGATGGAGGCATATCAAAGGGACATAGGAGCCAACTGAAAGAGTTTCCATTGGCCAAACTGGAACACTCTGGGCAACTAAACAAACAACATAGAATTACATCATAACCCAAAGTATAAAATAAATTCCATGTGCCCTAATGATACCAATAAATGGCTGAATAAATAAATATATGGGAGAAGACACAAACCTCCCATACAGAAGAATTCCAAATAATTTATGTAATACATCACTTTCAAAGATTCATGTTTGTGGTTTATTTTATTTTTTAAAAATTATTTACTTATTTTATTATTGTTGTTTTTGCAATTTGTAACATTGTCAACTCAGGGCTCAGTATTCTGTTTTATTATTTTGTTTTAAATTAGGGAAGACTGCCTGGCTGGTTTTGCTCAGTGGTTGAGAATTGACCTATGAACCAGGTGGTCCTGGTTTTATTCCCAGTCAGGGCACGTGCCTGTATTGCTAGCTTGATCCCCAGTGGGGGTGGGGGTGGGGGTGCAGCCAATCAATGATTCTCTCCCATCATTGATATTTCTATCTCTCTCCCTCTACCTTCCTTTCTCTGAAATCAATAAAAAAAAAAATTAGGGAAGAGTAAGAAAGCTAAATGATATGGGTGATAGTCAACAAGAAATGTTATTCAAGACCCATTCAATTAAGTTGGCCAGTGTATGGACAAGGAACATGATAATTGTTGGTAAAATAATGACATTGAAATTTTTTCATCCACCAAACACCAGTGTCACACCATGATGTTTCAGGTATTAAAATTGGATTATTATTGGTGTAGCCTTTCCCTGAAAAAGAATACATTGACTTGGGAAAGTTAGTGATGTTTTACTTTTCTGCAATTTCACTATTATTTCTATAACATAAGAAACATCTCTGTGAGAAAGAAATTTCCTTCAAAAGTGCAAAACCCTTTCAAACTTAACTTCATTAATCTTCCTAACACCATCTGTGTTAGGGGGCAAGCTCTGTTCTTTGGAGCTGCTACCCCGAGACTCAGGTTAATGAACTTATTAGGGCATGTGGCAAAGCTGAAATGGGCTGCAGATCCAACTCATGGACCTGGTGTCTGAACCGTTGGCAACTCCCCGGCTATTTCATCTGAAGAATCTACAGAAGGAAGGAAAACTGCTTTCATCTGGCTTTGGCAGTGGGTAAGTGTGACACCTGCGTTGGCCTAATGAGTCTGCATGTAGGGAAAGGTTAAATGAGTTAGTCCCTCAATGAGTCAGCCGTGCTCCAAGGAAATAAGCATATGACCTCACAGCTTCTTCCGGCGATCTTTCTAAAATGAAAATCAAAACCCACAAATATGTTCTCCCACCACCTGCTTCAACATTATCAATGTCTCCCTCCATACCCTGGGATAAAATGCAAAATTTCTGGATGTACAGTGGTCTCCCCTGATCAGCGGTTTCAGTTACCCAAAATCAACCATGGTCTGAAACTACTATATGAAAAATTCCAGAAAAAAATGCTTAAGTTTAAGTTGTGAACAGTTCTGAATAGCAGGGAAATCTCACACCATCTGGTTTTGTCCTGCTCTCAACACCAATCATCCCTTTGTCCAGGGTCTCACGGGTGCCTATGCTGCTTGCCAGTTAGTCACTTAGCACGTCTCTCGGTTATCAGCTCATGGCTGCAGGATCACAGTGCCTGTGCTCAAGCCACCCTTATTTTACACAATAATCTCCCCGAAGATAGTGATGCTGGTAATTCTGGGGAGCCGTAAGTGCTTTCTTTAAGTGAAAAGGTGGATATGTATAGGAAAATAGCTATATTTGGGTTTGATACTATCCGCGGTTTAGGCATCCACTGGGGGTCGTGGAAGGTATCACCCTTGGATAAGAGTGAACTACTGTATAGGGCAGGCCCTTTATGATCTAGAACTCCCTCTTCAGACTCACCTTCCACAGTTCTTTCATGTTTTTCTACAAATGAAACTAAGCTTGTGCTTCCAAGCCTCAACCCATGCTGCACCTTTGTGCATGTTGTTCTCCCTGCCTGAGATGGACTCCCCACCTCACCTCCAACTCCATGTGGCCCACTTGGCAGAGTTCCCTTTACCATTCAGATCTCTCATCTGACACTTCAACTACCATGGAGGCTAACCAACCATCTCGATTTTCATGGGACTGAGGGGTTTTCGAGGACTCAAAATTTCAGTGTGACAACCAGGAAAATTCCCAGCATGTTGGGATAAGTTGGTCACCCCTAACCGACCCCTCATTGACAGAATTAGTTTGTCTTTCCTCTAATTTTCCCATACATTTTTATTTTTAAAGTTACCATGAGTGGCACATTGCATTGCATTTATGCACATCTTTCCGATGAGAGTGTAACTCAGAGGGCAGGGAAGGGATTTAGTTATCTTTGTAGCCCTAAGCAGTATTCCTTCAGGGCAGAAGCACCTTAGAGTCTCCTGGAAAGCTTGCTGTTGTTGTTTTTCTTTTTTTTAATACCCTCCAACGCCCAGAGATTCTGATTTAATTGATCCTCAGTGAGGCCTGGGCATGGGTTATATTTTGAAGCTTAACCAAGTGATTCTAATGTGCAGTCAAGGTTGCTAACACCTGCTCTAGGGTAATGATTCTCAGCTGGGGAGGTGTGTGCATCAAAACTAAATACTTCACCCTAGGCCCCACTACCCACTGATTCCAATTTAATTCATCTGGTGTGGGGTCCAGGCAGCTGTAGCTTTAAGGTCAGGTGGCTCTGATTCATAGTTATCATTAACCCTTGTTTAAATACACAGTAAGTCCTCACTTAGCACCATCGGTAGGTTCTTGGAAACTGCAATTTGAAGTGAATCAACATACAACAAAACCATTTTTTTCAGGCCAGTCTCATCGCACTTGTCATTTTCTGAAATTATCGTGGTCTGATATTTGCTTTTCTTTTTATATCGCCCCCCCCCCTCTTTATAGAATGCAAGCTCCATGAGGAAAAAGAATGCGTGGATCTTGTTTCCTGCTGTAGCATGAACACCTACAAAAATACCTGGCCAACAACATTTATGGCAATGCAATAAACACCTATCCGGGTATCCCCCGCTTTTCAAAAGTTTGCATGGCGCCACTGTGCTTTTCTGCAAAACATACATTCGTATCTATTTTTGCTAACCAAAAAAAATCTGAAGAGAATTTGTGTTTTTACAAAAGAAAGGTTAGAGTGAAGAGTGGAAATGGCTTTTAGTCCTTTGCAGCCAACATTCTAGAGGCCCAGTGGGCACCCCGGGCAGCAAGAGTGGCCCTGCCGAGTTCCTTCCCGGAAACTACACTCAGCATCTCAGCATCAGGCCCCCGCAGCTTTGAACTGTGTCTGTGAGCATCTGTGCTTTATCTCCAGCCATTCCATGTATCCCTTAGCACGCTGTGTCCTGAGGTATCAGAAAAGCCTAAGAGAGCCTGTGAAACCATTACACTTCGTGTAAAACTGGATGTACAATAATTAAGCGCTTCCATCGCGGTGAACAAAAAAAGGACATCATGCATGCATCGGGCTTGCCTGTGTCCGCCGTTCACAGTGTTTACACACAGAAAGGACCTTGAAAGCTGCTAAAGTCACTATTGGTTCTGCTGGTGGCTGAGTGCTCTCTTTCAGTCTGCATCCAGTAATGACAAAATGGAAAGTTTATTGTTTGAATGAATAGATGGCTGTAAAATGCATTATGCATATCTATCATGTCATTTTTGCTTTTCCTATATCTTAGTGTTATTTTAGGATTTATGCACTATTTGTTATTATTTGGTATGTTATTTATGGATCTGGGAATACTCAAAAATTCCCCTATCATTTATTGGTAATAGCCCAGCTGGTGTGGCTCTGTGGCTGAGCGTTGTTCCATGAACCAGGAGTTCACAGTTCAATTCCCGGTCAGGGCACATGCCAGGATTGTGGGCTTGATTCCCAGTGCGAGGAACGCTAGAGGCAGCTGATTAATGATTCTCTCCTATCACTGATGTTTCTCTCTCTCTCCCTCTCCTTTGCTCTCTCTGAAATACAAATATATTTTAAAAATACATAAATAAATAATTGGTAATTGCTTCTTTGCATTATACCATTTCTGCTTATGGAAGGCTTTATGGGAACACTACTTTCAGATGGCAGGAGGCACAGGTAGTGCACTCTGAGGTTAGACACCTTTGGTTGCGATTCTACCTGTCCCTTCCTCACTGTATCTCCTAGGGCAGCTTTGCCCAGTGACCATCAACATTAGCATCACCTGGGAGCCTGTTGGAAATGAAAACATTTGGGCCCACCCCAGACCTACTGAATCAGAATCTTTGAAGATGGAGTCCAAAAAATTGTTCCATCAAGCTTTTCTTGTGATTCTTATGTACCAGTACACTAATATTTTTTAAATATACTTTTATTGATTTCAAAGATGAAGGGAGAGGGAGAGAGATAAAAACATCAATGATGATAGAGCAGTGGTTCTCAACCTTGGCTGCACATTAGAATCACCTGGGAATCTTTTTAAAATCCTGGTTTCTGGGCCTCATCCTCCAGAAGTTCTGTTTTTTTTGTTACTAATGTTGTGGCCCCACCCCATAACAAAGAAACAGAATTTCCGGAGGATGAGGCCAAGAAATCAGGATTTTAAAAAGATTCCCAGGTGATTCTAATGTGCAGCCAAGGTTGAGAACCACTGTGATAGAGAATCATTGATCAGCTGCCTCCTGCATGCCCCACACTGGGGATGGAGCCCTCATTTTGGCATGTGACATGATCGGGAATTGAACCGTGGCCGTCTGGTTCATAGATCGATGCTCAACCAATGAGCAACACCAGCCAGGCTCTAATATTTTTATGATTGTAAAAGAACACTTGGCCATTCTTCTAACTTTTTCCAAAAAATATGCTTTTATATATTTTAGAGAGAAAGGAAGGGAAAAAGATAGATAGAGAAATATTGATCAGTTGCCTCTCACACACACCCATGGACCGGGGATAAAACTACAACCTGAGCATGTGTCCTGATGGGGAATAAAACCAATGACCTTTTGGTACATGGGTCGACCTTCAACCAACTGAGTCACACCAGCAAGGGCTTACTACACTAAATTTTGTAAAGCACTGATCTGGGTCAAATTAGGAAACCCTCTGAGCCCCAGGAACTTCCTTTATGTTGTAGTAACTGTTAAGAGGACAAAGGATAATGATGTATACAGAAATGCTTACCACATAGGAGGTGCTCAAAAGATAAAGGTTTTCCTGCATTTACTTTTATTTTAAAGAAAGCAATAGAGATCTAAATACTCTCAGTTGGGCAGAATTTTGACAATCTGTTTTTGTTGTTTGTTTTGTTTTGTTTTGCTTTTTTTGTTTTTTCCTCTGGATGTTATTTTTCCTCTCTTCTCCACGAGACGAAGAGAGAAGGCTATACTAGTAAAAACAAGCTACTGCTATCCATAAGGAAGCATGTCCATCTGGGGCCATTTAAGACAGGGCCAGCCCTAGCCGGTTTGGCTCACTGGATAGAGCATCGGCCTGGGACTGAAGAGTCCCGGGTTCGATTCCAGTTAAGGGCATGTACCTTGGTTGCAGGCACATCCCCAGTAGGGGGTGTGTAGGAGGCAGCTGATCGATTCTTCTCTCTCATCGATGTTTCTAACTCTCTATCCATCTCCCTTCCTCTCTGTAAAAAATCAATAAAATATATATTTTTCTAAAAAGACAGGGGCAAATGGTCCTTCATACTTCAGCAGCCCCTGTACTACAGTACGGTTCAATAATTGATGTCCATAATGATGATCCTGCATTATTAAGTAATTGCAAAATTCTTCTCTGGAGTCTTTGCTTAAGTCTGTTCAACTTCTATTACAAATATTTCCATTTGAAATATTTAAATCACTTTTGGGGGCCCCAAATGGGACAAGCTTTGGTTACTTGGAACATTGTACTTGATAAAATTATCTTATACTCTCTAGATTCCAGAGGGTTTAGATAATAGTATCTGTCAACATAGTTTCCCTGGTGCATAGGTCACTCTTTAACAGAGTGGCTGTGCCTTCTCCGTCCTTGGAGTCCCATTCAGCACCTAGTTCAAGTGACTCCACACTAAAGGTCCCCAAAAGGACTGCGGCGTGAGAGGCTGCTTCACTTCAGTAACCTGAAGTTTCTACTCGGAAGAGAATGGGTCATCACTGTAATCCCTGCCCTCTCTGGTACCCTTTAAGCTTGTGCTCTTGCCAGATAAGCTAAAGAGATGACAATTCTCAAAGTCACTGGCATTTATTGAAAGCCAAAGAAATTAGTGAGCTCTGACATTTATAGGTCTTAAACATTAAAGAAGTTGAAAGTGGTGTGAGCAAGGTTCAAGTTTTAAATGTAATGCCATGCGAGTTGCTGTTAATTCCACAATAATTACTCTGCTTATTATTTCAACAGCTAGATTTACGGTTCTAGTTAGCCCCAACTTTAACAACACGGTCCCTCACCTTGCAAACTTTTCAATTTTCCAATGACCAAGCCATCTCTTAGGACTAAAGAATGATGAGGCATTCTTTAATCCTTCACAATGTTAAACACTTACTCTAGTTGCTTCACATATATTAATTTATTTAATCTTCACAACATACCAATAAAGTAGGGACTATCATGGAATTTGTTTTACATGTGAGAATTCGAAAGCACACTGAGGTTTTGTAATTTATCCAAGGCAACATAGCTAGTAGGTGGCACAGCTATGACTCACACCCAGAATCTGTATGTTTAATTATTCTGAAATACTGTCTTCCAATGAAATAAGTTTCAATTGAGGCCCAAACAATAAACTCTTAATTTTTCATTGTGTGGGATGGAAGCCATAAAGCTCTGATGTGGGGAAACCCAGAATGCAGGGAGACCTTTTTGTCCATCTGGTGTTCCCCCTTCTTTTTCTGCACAAGGACCTATACCCCCATCTTCAACAACACTGAGAATAGATTGATCTGTCTCTCAAATTCATGTAAAGCAACTGGGTGACTTCTCTGTGGTATTTGCTGCCCCAAACTCAGTACAGGTAGTCTGGTTAGCAAGAGCTTTGGGGAAAGATGGTGATGCAAATGAGGTCAAAACCATTATTAATATGAGGTTTGGGCAGTCTTTGTTGATTTGACTTTACTAACTGTCCCTGGTCTCAGGATCCATTAGTGTTAATAATTGGTGCTTAGTTATATTTCTTTTGAAACTATTGACTTTGAATTATATATATATATATACATATATATATATATATATATATATATATATATATAACAGAGATAGAGATAGAGATGAGATAGAGATAGAGATGAGATAGAGATAGAGATAGAGATAGAGATAGAGATAGAGATATGTAGAGATATAGAGATATACACATACAGATATAGATGATATGGATATGGATATGGATATGGACATGGATATGGGTATGAGCGTGGATATGGATAGGATATGGATATGTAGATATGGATATGGATATAGGTACATAAAGATATAGATATAGATGATATAGATATAGGTATAGATAAGGCTAAACATGTACTTATAACACGTATACACATATGTATACATTTACATATATATGTATAATATAGCTGTTATACATAAATGGATATGATACATACATACATATATATGTATATACTAGAGGCCCGATGCATGAAATTCATGCAAGAGTAGGCCTTCCTTCCCCCAGCTGCTGGCACCAGCTTCCCTCTGGCACGCAGGACACAGGCTTCCCTCGCAGCCCTGGCTTTGTCCACGGAAGGACAGAAGGATGGCCGAGCGGATGTCCGGGAGGACATCCAGTCTAATTAGCATATTACGCTTTTATTATTATAGATAAATCTGTAAAGCTAATGCTTACTGTATAGGATAACAAGTAAAGCTTAACACTAGTGCAAAACTAATTTAGAAAGGCAGTGAGTTTAGTGATATTGAACTAAGTAAACTAAATCTGCCCAACAGGCTTATACAGTAAATGTAATAAAGCCACTGGTGGCACATCCTTGAAGGAAGCCATTTTATCTAGACAGGTCTTGAGCCTGGAGTTTGATGCAAGAGCAGATAGGAGCAGTCGCTTTCACCATTTCTGGGGAAGATGCAGGGCTCGGTCGGCATGGGTGAATGAGAAAACTCTTTTGGCTTTTCAGTGAATACAGAATAAATGTCACTTTCTTTGGAAATGACCTTTCTGCTATTCTCATCTTTGTATATAAAGTTGCTGTGTGAGAAAAATCCATGCCCATGAATTTCATTTCTGAAGGTACAACAGAATCATTCCATAGACATTTTCAAGATGGATGGACTAAAAAGCATTCGAAGCAGAGATGAGAGTCGATTTCTTCAGTGATCTTGAAAGAATCAACATCATCAGGTTCTCATCCTGGGTAATTCAGTAGGGGTTTTAGATTCTCATCGGATGAGTATTTGGATTGAGAAATGCAATGCATTTCTTAGAAAGGGGTTTGTCTGGAACTGTTTGGCTTTCATTCACACACACACACACACACACACACACACACACACACACAACTGATAGCATGTACTCTTCATGGGCACTGTTCTTGGCCCTTCTGTTCATAAAACACAGTGAGTTCAAATTAATTTCCTTGAAATTTTAGAGATTTTAGATGATGTTAATGAAAAACAAAAGTGTGTACTGTTGTTTTAGAATTGCCAATAACAACATAGGTCTTCAGTGGCCAGTATTGGTAAGTAAGTGATGAATATTCTAGCTTGTACAAACTGAGAATTGCTACAAGTGTGTTGTGTTCTTGCAGGACAAATATTGCAATGCCAAAAGCAATCAAGCTTTAAAAAAATCTCAGCTGTCCAACAAAAAGATGATCATTATTATAGCAAATCACTATGCACCCAAGAACAAATGAAGTTTACAGTTTAGTGTAATTCAATGGCTAGGTTTCATCATCAGCTCTCCAAAGTAGTGCAATCTGTCATAGGAATACAATTTGCAATTCCAATTTGAAGACCTAACTAAGGGCTAATTAAGCAACACCTGCAATCTCCTCCCACCCACCACAACCTTCCTTTTTACACCCTCACCTCCACATTTCGAAGCTTCCTTATCTTAGTATGGTTACGGGTCCCAAATGTCCTTTGCGGAGGTATTCTTTCAAAATGCTGTCCAGAAAACTCATCTGTTTTATTCCATGCTTCACCTTAAAACACTGATGTCAGCTTTTATATGCAAAAGAAATAAAAACAGGCTGTATTTAAGTACCATCACTGCGTTGCAAGTTCCTTGAAAGAAGTAACTGGATCTCACTCACTAAAAATAGGATTTTAGTCCCAGCATAATGTGTAGGACTCAGCACGGTAGTTACTAGATAAAATAATAAATCAATATATAGTAAAATGACATTCATTAAGAATCCTTTAATTCAGGATTTAAGTCGTACAAGTCATAAGTTTGGATTTTGATCTGCACCCTTTTAGGATGAAAAGCCAATTATTGCTTGCTCATCTAGGACTAGTACATTGACAGGCTGTATATGTGGGTTGCTAAACTCTGTTATACAGCAGTATTTTCAATGCGGTATCTATATATAAATAACCATTATGCTAATTTCACAAAATCTTGATCTACTCATTAACACCAATAAAAAGAATCAGCATTCAAAGGGTAATTAGGAGCCCTGGGCTCTGATCCCAGCTCCACCACTCATTACCAGTGTCACCTTGGCCAAGTCACTTAACCCCTCTGAGTCTGTTTTCTCATCTGTAAAATAAAGAGATTGAACTAGAGCATTATAGGTGCCCCTCCAGCCTTAACATTTCATGATTCTATGACTCAAGTTAATGCCCATGTGGCAGCCACACTCTCCTTTTAGTTCATCGTTGGAACACTTCCCCCTCTTATCACAGGACTGGCTTTTGCAGGTGATGTCCTCAGAGCCTGAGATGTTTTTTCTTCCCACGGCCCACATCTCCCTTGCGGTAATTAATTCCTGTCTTCCTTCAGGAAGCCAGTTCCTCAGGGAAGCCTTATTTGATTTCTCAAGTTAAATTCTAAATTTCATAGCTGCACCCCTTTCCTTCATAGTTTATATTATCCATCCCCTCAACTAGATTGTCACTTCACAAGAACAGGAAGGAGGCAGTGTCTGTTTTTCTAACTATTGCATCACCAGTACCACCTATGATGCCTGTCACAGAGTAGGCACTGAGTAAACTGCTATGGAATGAACACGCCACACAGTGCCCAAATCATTTGATGTATTTTAGGAAAGGGAGGCAGGCCACCTCCTTTCCCTGCAAGGCTAATGCTTACCTTATAGGAGAAAAAGTAGCCATGCTATCATTACTATGTGAATTTAAAAGTAATAGACAGGGGTTGGAAGAGGGCATAGAGATGATAAGTGGTGATAGAAAAAAAAGAAATAAATAAATGAAAAAAATAAAAAAGTAAGAAATGTTTACTTTTTAAATCGTGCTCCACTTTTTAAATGAGATCAGTTGTAAATGATTCCAAAGTCAAAATTCTTTTTAAACTAGTTTTCATGTCAGAATTGATGCAGTATGAATTTGTTCCAAGATATTATTTATTTATTTATATGGTGACATTTGTAGAAAGATGAAGGTACCATGGCTCGTTCCAACATAAGTTTGAATCTATATAGTTTTTTCTTCCATAAATTCTGCCATGATTCTGTTTGAATACATGTACAGTTTCAGCCTTTATGTTTTCTTATCCTAGCTTCTCCCATGCATTCATGATCACCAGTGAAGATTATATATATATATATATATAAAGTCTTACTAAACTATCTTCATGCCAGATCATTCGTTTTAGTTTTATTTCACGTTTCTCTTGTTTTTCAGGCCTGTTATGTTTTTCAGAAGCTTTCCCAAGCCATTTTCTCTGGTTTTAAACCTTTCCATTGGTAATGAATTTCCATCACAAAGCAGAGAAATTTCACATTTCCAGAAGTTCACTGTATGAATATATTTCATGCTAATAACTCTAGTCTCAAATCATATGTAACTAAGCACAGATGGCCCCTGTCATCTTTGTCTTCCACCCCTTTCTTATTCCACAAAAAAAAGAAATTGTGACTTATATTAAATTGTGGCATAAAAGAATATTGCATATGTCTACTTTTGTGATTGTTCTGAACTTGAAGGATGATATGTGGTAATAAATAGTCAGGTTTTAAAGGTGATAATTTAGGATATCAAGGAAGAGAAGTGATGTATCAAAAACAGTACCCCCCTTATCCACAGGAGATATATTCTAAGACCCTCAGAAGATGCCTGAAACTAGGGATAGTACCAAACTCTATATAGATTGGAGCAAAAGTAGGCTTACAGTGTGAGTATGCAAAACACAGTTTATTATTGTATTATTATTTATTAATCATTGTATTGTTTTCCATACCAACAACTGAAAACCTAATTTACCTCACCCTATATATGCCATTTTCACTATATATCCATACCTATGATAAAGTTTACTTTATAAATTAGACATAGTAAGAAATTAATAATAACTCCTAAAATAAGATGATTATAGCAATGTATTGTAATAAGAGATGTGAATAAGGTCACTGTTTTCAGCGGTTGCCTTGCTGAGGTCTTCCTCCAATCTGAATGCTTTCTGGTGCAGCACGTTGCCATCCATCAGAACACACTTTCTGTTTATTTCTTCCACCCACAAATTTAATGCCTTTTTCTATCTTAACTAAGCACTTATCACTGACTCTGGCCATAACTTCTGCAGTTTGAGGTGTGACAGCAAAACTAGCATGCATTTCTTTTTCCTTCTTCACAATTTCACGGATAGATTTGTTCTTATCCTAGATCTTAGCAAACTCAGCATACAATTTTGTTTCTTTCTTATTAAGTCAAGAACTTTCACCTTTTCGCTTAAAGAAAGCACTTCACAGCTTCTCTTTGGTGTATCTGAATTGCTAGCATGACTATTCTTGAGTTTTAGGGCTATTATTAAGTAAAATAAGGGTGACTTGTGCACAGTTGATCTGAAAACTAAGAGGGTTACTGAGTGACTAATTGGTGGGTAACATTGACAGTATGGAGATGCTAGACAAAGGGAGGATTCACACCCTGGAGTGGGAATATTTCACAGAACACATGCAATTTAAGACTTATGAATTGTTTATTTCTTGAATTTTCTATTAAATATGTTTGGACCAAGTTTTACTGTAGGTAACAAACCATAGGAAATGAAATTATGGATCAGGGGGGACTACTGTAGCAATATTATCATTAGAAGCATGACTACCTAGGTTGAGACACATAAATCTCATTCATTACTTTTGCATGTGAACCCCTGGCTATTGATCCCCAGACAGTCTCTTCCTATTTTTACACAGAACAGCAGTTTTTACCCACTACAGTTGGGGAGCCTACAATTTTTGTAAACAACATGTATAGAATGCAGGTTTATGTGAATGTTGCACTTTTTAAAACCATAATTTATAGCCTTTTCAAATTTGAAGGATGGTTAAAAGTTGAATTTGGGACTCACTCTCCAAGGATATGTTACTTGCAATAATAATGCCATCATCCTCAAAATGTGTTTATAGATCAGACATGCAAAAGACATTTTACCATAGTCCTTTTTGCTGGTTTGTATTTAGATTGCTTTTTGCAATTTCTGCTTTTAGTGGTTAAGAGCCTTTCTGGTTCACTTTTTAAATGTGCGAAATCAAAATGTAGAGGCAAAATTCCTGTCAATGCTGAAAAAAATATATTTAAGAACTGTTCAAATCAAATTTATATTTCAGTCATTTAATTTCCCCAAATGGAGGGAAAACAGCCTAATCAAGAGTAGAGCATTTTTTTCCCCAGTGGTTCATAATTCTCTTTAAGTGAGGACTCAAGAAAAATGTCCTCCCAGCACCACACTGAGAAGAGAAGAAACTCCCTGAAGACATATTAAAGCAACAAAGAAGGGGCATTAGGGGAAAGAGGGAGAGACAGCCACAGCGGACAGACCCATTGGTTTGAAGCAGTCAGAATCAGGATGGCTCTGTTTGAATAAATGCCTAATGAACCTCCAAGCTGTGGTACCAGCCTTAGACTCATAGACATGCAGTGAGGAGGACCCTGCTGCTAGCCATGGATGGCTGTTTCAAAGACATGGAAATCCACAGAAAAAGTTGTGGGGTAGCAAATGTGCAACTATCTCTGTGGTGATAAAGAGCGACAGCCACGCATCCCACTCTGTGTTCCCAAAAGTTTCCTTTTTGAGATGGTGTAGAGCAAAACCTCGTAAATTTGGACCCTATTAGAGGACCTTTCTCCCAGGAGCACAATGGTTTCCTGGGAAAGTTTTATTGCCCAGCTCTAGTCAAGCAACTCAATGGGAAAGACTGATGTAACAGCTCGAGTTTATCTTGCAGAAGTACATTTTTATCCAGGCTTATTTTAGTCATAAAGCTCCTGCTCCTTTAACATAGACCAGGATAGGGAACTCTCCTTTTTATGGGGACTTATCTCCTTTTTGTTACAAGATTCTGGCTTGAGCTGGGGTCTCTGCTCAATGTCACCTCTTCATCAGAGACATTGACTATTCAAACTGCACAAGCCCCATTTGACCCCCTCATTTTGTTTTCTTAATAGCTCTTTTTACTACCTAAAACCATCCTGCTATTTACTTGTTTGTTATCTGTCTCCCCTATGAGAATGGGAGTTGCAAGAAATCAGGGACCTATTGGGAGTTGTTTAGACCTGTATTGTTAGCTATTAGGAGAATGCCTGGCAAGTAGTCAGTACTCAATTCTTGTTGGGTGAATGAATGAATGAATGAATGAATGAATGAAATAGTGTGGGTGGACACTATCTATATACAGTGGGGCCTTGAGTAACAAGTTTTTTGAGATACGAGCTGTCTCTTGGCCGATTTTTTGCTTTGAGTTACGTGCTAAAATTCGGGTTATGAGCCAGCTTCAGATACCCCACCGCTATTTGGTGCAGTGAACTTCACAGTGAATGCCACAACATCAGCCCAGCATCACGTGTCTCACTCATTCACTTTTTGATTTGACATACGAGTAATTTGAGTTATGAGCTACGTCACAGAACGAATTAAACTCGTAACTCAAGGTTCCACTGTATATAAAACCCTAATATGCAAATAGACTGAATGGCGGAACAATCAAACAACTGAACAACTGTTCATTATGAGGTGTGCTGACAGCCAGAAGGTGCACACAGAACACAGCAGCATCTGCAGCAGGCAGCAGAATGTGGAATATGGTGGGTGTTGGCTGCGGCAGTATGGTGGAGCAGGTGAGCAGGGCTGCCAGACCAAGGCACCAGGTGCTGTCATTGGGTGAGCCTCTGGTGGTTACTTAAAATTCTTTGCTCCTGTGCACTGCGGTCCCACCAGGTACTCGCACCTGCTGCTGGCTCTGGCCCTACTCGCATCTGCTGCCAGCTCCCGGCACCGGTCCCAATAGCCCCTGAGGGCTTCTCCACCTCCCCCTGCTCCCTAGGGGCTATTGAGGCAGCAGCCATCACTTGCACCTGCTGCTGGAGCTAGCCCCAATCGCTCCATGCCATCAGCACGTGCAAGCGGGGCCAGCATTGTCAGCAGCAGCAGCGGGAGCAGGGCTGCCAACAGACAGGGGACCAGGGGCTGCAGCAGGAGGGGCTGGCCAGTGGTGCAGAGGATGGGCCAAGACCCACCCCTGTGCCCACTGAAGCCTCATGGCCCACAGTTCCTTTCAAGGTGCATGAATTGGTGCAGTGGGCCCCTAGAATTAAAAAAAGATAGGTTGTAAGGGAAGGTATCTAAATTTTAATTTGTCTGTTTCTATTTTGTTTGTTTGTTTTGTTCATTAGATTCCAGATGTAAGGGAAACCACATGGTATTTGTCTTTCTCTTTTTGACTTATTTCACTTAGCACAATACCTTATAGGTCCATCTATGCTGTTGCAAAAGGTAAGATTTAATTCTTTTTTATGGCCAAGTGGTACAAATGTACCTATAAATGTATTGTATAAATGTACCACTGCCTTTTTAATCTACTCATCAGTTGATGGGCACTTGGGTTGCTTCCATATCTTGGCTATTGTAAATGATGCTGCGATGAACATGAGGCTGCATATGTTCTTTCAGATTGGTGTTTTGGGTTTCTTTGGATGTAGAATCAGAAGTGGACTTTCTGTGTCATAAGACAGTTCTTTTTTTTTTTTTTTTGGAAATGCCATACTATTTTCCACAGTAGCCATACCAGTCTGCATTCCTACTAACAGTAGTATAGGGTTCCCTTTTCTCCACATCCTTGCCATCACTTGTTGTTTGTTGACTTACTGAAGATAGCCATTCTGATAGGTGTAAGGTGATATCTATCATTGTGGTTTTGATTAGCATTTCTCTGATGATTAGAGATAGTGTGCAAATTTTCATATGTCTATTGGCCATCTGTATGTCATCTTTGGAAAAGTGTCTATTCAGGTCTTAAAAATATCACTTTTTAATTGGGTTGTTTGTTTTTCTGGTGTTGAATTGTCTGAATTCCTTCAAATTTTAAATATTAACCTCATATTGGATATATCATTGGTAAATATCTTCTTCTATTCAGTAGGTTATCTGATGTTTTCCCTTTCTGTGCAAAAACTTTTTAGTTTGATGTAGTCCTATTTGTTTATTTTTTTTATTTTGTTTCCCTTGCCCAAGGAGGTATGTCAGAAAAAAAAAATATTGCTAAGAAAAATGTCATGGGGCTTTTTAAAATCAAATTTTGGACATATCCTTTGCCCCATTTCATGCATACCACACCAAATGCCCACATTTCCTAAGATTTGGCCAAATTCACTTAAATGAATAAACATATACAACCCACAAACAAGCAAAAAATTCCCTAGTGAGGTGACTGTGAATAAAATAATTACTATAATGAACTCACAGATTTGTGAATTTCTAAATATCTCTTCATTGAAGGGATTCATTATCATGTTGTTATTTATGGTAGGTTAAATAGGCCTCCAAGATGTCAACTTTTGAAGTCCCAGAACCTATTAACATGTCAATGTGTGTGGTGGGTGAGGGGGGTTCCTTTACCAATAAGCAATGCTTGGACACCAGCTGGGTTTCCTAAAATTCAAATCAATTCTGACACTATCTACCTGGAGATATCATCAGATCCCACAGGTGAAGGGCTTGGTCTCACAAGACAGTCCTTCTGCACTACTTCAGGCATCAGTCACAAGCTCAGGTAATTATCTGTGTTTCTGACCAATCCTGCTATAGATTGGAGGTTTCAACCCTCCTCTGACTTCAGATGCCAGCCATAAGTCTAGCATGCTAACTGAACTTCTGACTGAATGACTATGAATCACAGGTTCACATGACCCCCCCTCCTCAAGTCCAATTACTTTTCAAGAACGACTCACAGAACTCAGAGAAACATTTATTTACCATATCACTGGTTTATTATAAGAGGATATCACTCAGTATCAGCCAGATGTAAGAGCTGCATCTGGCTGCTAGGGGGAAAGTTCACGGAGCTTCCATGCCCTCTCAGAGCACGCTGCTCTCCTCCAAATCTCACCAACCTGGAAGCTCTCTGAACTCTCTCCTTTTGAACTTCTATGTAGGTTTCATTACATAGACATGATTGATTAATCATTGGCCCCTTAGAACCAATTCTACCCCCAGCCACTTTCCCCTCCCTGAAGGTCTGGGAATGGGGCGGAAAGTTCCAATCCTCTAATCACAAGGTTGGTTCTCCTGACAACAGAGGAGAACCCACCCTTAGGTGGGGCAAAAATGTTACTTCATCAACATAACAAGTGATACATTTATGCTCACATCATAGGACATCCCGAGGGTTTGGAAGCTGCCAATCAAGAATTGTGGACTAAGGCGAAATAAATATATGAGGAATATATTTAGATAATCTAAATGACCAAGTATCTATTTCTTATCAATGACAGTATCTCAGTATCTATAAGAAGATCTCATTGATGCTGATATCAGAAGAATACAATGGGAGTCCACCAAGCCTTTGATGGTATGGGACTGAGCAAAGGGGAGTGAGTGAATGCAATGGAGGATATATACCATGTAGGGTCCTGTAGGTCCCTGGCAAGGAATTTAGATTGTATTCTAAATATAATGAGAATCTGACTTACATTTTTAAAAGTTTCAACCATAATGGATGATTTTTTTAAAAAAATAGACTCCTATTAAGAACTCTGTAGTGCTGCTGCTTTGTTGTCAAGCTGAAATATTAGTAACTGGCTTTCAGCAGCCAAGGGGCTCAAATCTCACAACTAATAGTGAGATGAAAGAAATCTCAATCCCAAGTCTATCCAAATTGAAGAAAGTGTCATTTCCTCTACTCCAAACTCTTTCCAAGAAGAGTCACACCATTTAAATTTGCTGTTTGCTATATGAAGTACATTCCATGAAAGTTATTCCATTAAAACATGTCTCCCAAGGAGATCTACTTTGCAATATCTTAGTTGGTCTAGTATGAGTAATTGCTTGCTTTTGAAAGGCTTCATAATCTATGCAAAAGCTATTATTTCTTGAAAGTGTTTAAACATTCTCATTTTTCACCAGTTAATCCCCCCTCCAATCCCAATTATCAGTTATAAGCAAATGTAGAGTTTTATGGAGAAGGGCTCTTCTGAGGGCTTGAGCTCCTAAGATCTAAGCTGCTAGAGGAGCCACAGAAACAAACCTCAAGCTCCATATTTTTCAAATCTGAAGAAATAGGGTCACAGATGATTTCGTTGTTAAGAAGATGTGCTGTCTTTCTTTCTTTCTTTTTTTGATCGAAGTAAGTTTTCTGACTCAACTTTGGGGAGTGCCCTCAAGCTTTCCATCTTCTTGGAAAAATAATTGGCAAAGCCTCTTCCCTTTCCTGTAGTCATTAGGAGGGTTTTGCTCCTTCTTCCCCGGCAGGAAAACACTTTGCACCAATTTTCCCTCTGCCACTTTGGAACTCTGGATGCAATTCTGGGAACCACATGGAGAGTGTGTGGGTGTGGCAGTATCAGCGCTAACACAGAGCAAATCTCTGCCTCTGACACTTCTCACTTCCTGTCTCCCAGGAGAGTGCAGATCTGTTCAGCAGCACCCGCTAACTGCTGAAAAAGGAGAATTTCCTCCTGAAGGGATAATCCCACGCAGCATTTGATCTAATGTGGCAGCCAGAACCAAGACTTGCTGTGGGGTCAGAAGCATTGCTATTCCTGAACTGCCAGGCACTGCCCCACGAGCATCCTTTGAGGCCTGGGGGACAGAATAATACAGGAGTAGACAAGAGATACTGGTAAAGGGGCTGTGCAAGGCTTTTGATGTCAGGTGTGGTTCTCTCCCTACCCCCGCACCCCACCCCTGCAATGTGAACTGGAGGAGAAACTTTCCTCATTTAAAATACCCCATAGAGAAAGAAATGGCAGAGTGAACTTAGCAAAGTAATATTGCCTTTGCTTTTAAAATGCCTATCTCGGTGAGCTTCAGAAGTGTCCAGGGTGGGTCATCTTTTGCTGCTCCCTTTGAATACTGGGTTCTAAACTGTGTGCCTTAGCCCCCTGCCCTAAACTTAATTTTCCAGGTGGCTATCAATAAAATCAGATTTGTCAGGAATAAAGCAGACCAGGTGCAGGGCCCCCAGGATCCCAGTCACAGCCTGCTGCTCAGGGAAATCAACTGCATAATGAATGAGGGGCTTTACTCAGACCCTGAGGTTAAAAGTCAACAGGAAGTGCTTCAACAACAACTTTATTAGGCAGATGCGCGCCACAGTATCCCAACCTGAAAATACCTGCCTCCAATGGCTTCTCTTCTGGTTTAGGATTCCAGTGGACTGAGACACACTTCGTACATTGCCCCAGGATAACTTGGGTGATTAAAACCACTTGGCTTTAAGATTTTGCTTTAAAATACCATCAAGATGGGCAAATAATGGGTTGACAGTTCCAATCTAGCACATTTATTAGGTAGCAAAAATTTTTTGTTTCCAATTAGTGTCAATATGTGAACCAGGAAATTATATCAGTGTGTGAGCACTTAAAACAAGTTTGAAGGAATTGATACCTTGCCAGTGTTATTACATAGTGTCTGAATTTAAAAGCTAAATTCATAAACATAATTTTAAAAACACAGGATCCAAGTATGCTTTTAATTGGCATATGACTAGTGTGGCTCCTGATGTAGCCTCTCAAGTTTCCCATGAAAATTTCTAAACAGAGAAATAAAACAATCTCACAACATCACCAAAATTACAAACTAATTTCAACTGAATGTTAGACTCTTGAAGGGATAAATAATTGTTGTCAAGCTGAAATACTTATTGGAAGTAATACTACCAATAAGGTCAATGGAATTAAGTATGCAACAGATGAAAAATAAATGCACACTTTTTAAGAAAAATATGAATAAACAATTAAAAAATTTCAAATCAGCAGTATGAAGGAGAAAAAGACAAAATAAATAAAATTTGATAAAAAGGAACAGCCAATAAAATTTACAAATCTCCCAAAATGTAGAGAAAAAAAGGATAAATGAGAGAGAATATGTATTATATAGTATGATTGGGATTGGGTAACTTGGTGAAAAAGGTCAAGGAATTGAGAAGTACAGATTGGTAGTTACAAAATAGTCATGGGGATGTAAAATATAACATAAGGAATATAGTCAATAATATTGTAATAACTATGTATGGTGTAAGGTGTGTACTGGAAATATCAGGGGGAACATTTTATAAAATATATGATTGTCTAACCACTATACTATACATCTGAAACTAATACAAAATGATACTGAGTATAAACTATAATTGAAAAAAAAAATTATTGTAGCAATAAGAAACAGGCATTTCTACAGGGACACAAAAGGATATAAGGCACTAAGCTTAAAAAGTCCACTGAGAGCCAGTACAATGAATAAAAAGAAAACATTACCAATTATCATTGTAAAATTTTAAGACCCCCCTAAATAAAAGAAATATCCTAAAGCATCTGGAGAGAAAAAAACAACAAAAAAAAACTGGTAATCCAAAATAAGCAAAGTCAGATGGGCATTTTTCCAGCAACTCCAGATGCTAGGAGGCAGTGGAATAGTGCCATCCTATCTAATAAAAGAGAAACTTGTTAATTGACTTACGACCGCTACCCTTCCCATTGGCTAATCAGGGTGATATGCAAATTAACTGCCAGCCAAGATGGCGGCCGGCAGCCAGGCAGCTTGAAACTAACATGAGGCTTGCTTGCTTCAGTGACGGAGGAAACCAACGTTCCCCGCCTGCCTTGCCGGCCTCTGAGCTTGCAGTTTAAGAAACATAGTTACAAATATAGAAGCTAAACAAAACCCCAGAAACCAGCTTTCAGCCAGCTGGGATCTCAGAGCTGGAGTTGATACAGAGTTTCAATTATAGAACCAAAATAAACCAGATACCTGCTTTCAGGAGTGGAGGCCTCAGAGCTGGAGCCTCAGAGCTAAAGCTGGCCCAGAATTAAAAAAAAAAAAAAAGGAGCAGTTGGGAGCTTCAGTTCCAGCCTGAAAACAGCCATCATCCCCTCACTCAGGCTGGCCAGGCACACCAGTGGGGACCCCTACCCTGATCCAGGACACCTTCAGGGCAAACCAGTCAGCCCCCACCCATGCACCAGGCCTCTATTCTATACAGTAAAAGGGTAATATGCCTCCCGGCACCGGGATCACCGTGAGAGGGTGCAGTGAGCAAACCCCCTGATCGCCCTGAGGCTCTGTGTGTGACAGGGGGCAGGGCCACAACCTCCCTATCCACCCTGCTCTGTTCCTGACAGGAGAAGGAGCCCCAACCACCTGATCGACCCTGCTCTGTGCCTGATAGGGGGGAGCTCCCCAACTCCCTGATCACCCTGTGGCTCTGTGTGTGACAGGGTGCAGCGCCCCAACCCCCCCACTCCACGGGCCCTGCTCTGTGTGTGACGGGGTAGAGCCATAACCTCCCCATCGGCCCTGCCCTGAGTGTGACAGTGGCGGTGCCCCAACCCCCTGATCGGCCCTGCTCTGTGGGTGATAGAGGGCAGTGCCCCAACCCCTCTGATCTGCCCTGCTCTGTGTGTGACAGGGGGCGGTGCCCCAACTCCCCTATTGGCCCTACTCTGTGAGTGACAGGGGGGAGCTCCTCAACCCCCTGATGGGCCCTGCTCTGTATGTGACAGGGGGTGGCGCCACAACCTCCCCATTGACCCTGCCTTGAGTGTGACGGGGGTGGTGCCCCAACCCCCCAATCGACCCTACCCTGAGCTTGACTGAGGGTGGCATCACCCCCTGCTCTGTGCATGACAGGGGGCGGCGCCCCAACTCCCCAATCGGCCCTGCTCTGAGCCCGACCAGGGGCTGCACCTAGGGATTAGACCTGCCCTCTGCCACCTGGGAGCAGGCCTAAGCCAGCAGGTTGTTATCTCCTGAGGGGTCCCAGACTGCAAGAGGGCACAGGCCGGGCTGAGGGATCCCCACCCCACCCGGAGTGCACAAATTTTTGTGCACCGGGCCTCTAGTAAATATATAAGAAAAAACATATTTTCAACCTATGGAATGATACCCAACCAAATTATCTATATGATTTGAAGTAAAATATCATCAAGCAAGGACCCAGAAAATGTCTTTCATGTACCGTTTTTAGAAACCTCATGACACTATATTGAGTCAAAATTACACCAGCAGAAAAACCAATACTGAAATGGTCTCTTCAAAGGAGACAGGGTAAGAGTGGAGATTGTTGCTTTTTCTTAATTAAAATACTTGATTTAAATTACTTAAATTAATATCAATGGACAATGGATTGAAAACATAATTTACTTAGAAGATAATTTTTTCTCTTTTTCGGAATTTTTCTTAATTAAAAATAAAAAGCATACATGAACTAACCACTAGATCAGTCACTCACCAAGTTTACAACTCACAAGAAGTACCTGGGTTTCTGAAATCATGAATCAATAGGTCTGAGATGAGGTCCAGGAATCTGTCCCCAAAGGCAATTAGATGCCATGGCACAAAGACTACATGTCCAGAAATGCTAGATTGTGCATTTTTGAGGGCAAAAATTGTGCTTTTTCTTTTGATCACAGTAACTGCAGAACATAGCATTTTTACTAAAGGATTGAATGCATAAGAAAACTGAGTCTCAAACCATCTCCTGTGAGATGCTACCCTTTTGGATAGAGTGCTACTCCCATTTACTAGTAAACATTAATACCGCATGTTCTGTACCTAGTCCTACATGGAACATTTCAGAAAAAAACTAAAAGGAAACATGAAGATGAATGGCACAGCACCCTACAAATGATAAACCCTACAAGTAAAGGATCATGAAGGAGGCTAACGAAGGGAAATCCTAATAAACAGAGTTCATTAGTGCTTTCCTGCTCTTCATCTGTTCACTAGCATGGAGTGGTGATTGGAAATGAACCCATCTCAAGCCAAAGTAGAGCCACATTATTATCTGTTTGAATTCTTAAACAACTTCAACTCTATCCAAACAATGATTAATCGGTACTCAGGAGAAAATCATTCACCTGATTTGTTGACAGATGACTTGACCTAGGGCAGGCTCCTCTGGAAGAAGAGTCTGAGACAAGGTTGCCTTGTGGTAGTTTATATGGGAGAAGGTCCCAGGAAGCTGTAATCAGGGAATGAGGAAGTAATAAATGGAATGGGAGGAAACCAACAAAAGTTCGTAAACAAGCAACTTTTTTATATATATTTTTAATATATTTTATTGATTTTTTACAGAGAGGAAGGGAGAGGGATAGAGAGTTAGAAACATCGATGAGAGAGAAACATTAATCAGCTGCCTCCTGCACACCCCCAAACCAGTTAGGGCAAACAAGCAACTTTTGCTGTGCAAAAAATGGTGCTTAGAACCATGGCATATCTCTGGGAGAGAGCCTAGACCACACCTTGAAGTTGTCCCAACTGAGAGGTTAAGAAGCTGGCCAATACCTAGCTGGCAGGCTTTATCCCCAGTAGGAGGCATGAATGGGGCAGCCAATCAATGATTCATTCATATATATATATATATATATATATATATATATATATATATATATAAATTAGTAGCCCGGTGGGAGGGGTCCTTCAGTTATTAAACATTTACTGGCACAACACTGACCACATTGGTGGTGGTGGTGGTCTTGTCAGAATGTGTTATATTATGCAGATGAAAATCTATTTAAACAGATTTGATGTAGATATTTTCAAAGATGGAAGAATTGTCCCTGTCAACTATTATTTTAGTTGATTCATATCTTCACTAATTGTCATCATTGTAAAGTTTTCAATCCCCATATGGATTCCTGGATATAATAGGTCATGCGCTGTCCCTGTCCTTTGTAGCCTTTGTTACCTTAATGACTCTAGTTTTCCATGTATATGTTTAAGTACCAACTTTTCCAGCTTAAAAATGTAAGCTTTTAACACTGCTCTCTCTCTTCTGTATCCTTCCGATGAAAAGTGGAGTTGGATTGCAGCACAGGAGAGAAATTCAGAAGGGGAATATTGAAGTAATGACTGCAGTAGGAAAAGAGGGAACCTTTTTCACTGGCCATAGGCGCTGGCGCCCTGGACCACAGGGCTGGCAGCTTCTTCAGGTGGCTGCAGCCTGGGACCTCGGGCAGGTGGCTTGTCCGTCTCCTGGGCTGCAGCCAGCCGCAGGTGCTGGTGCCTGGACCAAAGGTTGGCGGCTTCTTCTTCTGGCGGCTTCTTCTTCTTCTGTGCTTCCAGGGAGGGCAGTCAGTTATGTGTATATGTGTGTGCATGCAAACATAGGTGTGTACATGTGTGTATGTGGAAACCTGCTGGGCAAGTCAAAACCATAGAAGAGTTGCCCCCTATCTCTTGAATCTTCCAGAGATATCCCCCACTTTTTTATTCTATCACTACTGGAGGGTCAGTACTTGCAGCCAGCCAGCCAGTAACTCTCTCAGTGTCTATTTCTGACTTCTTCTTTCCCTGTCTGTCTTCCAGCCCCTAATCATAGTTCCACCTGGATGCATCATTTTTACTCCCAATATGCTGTATAGAGAAGGAGTCAGGATGCTGTCTTCCCATGAATAGTACTCAGTAACAAACCAATTGCATTTTAGTGGGGCAATGCCCCTACCCACCCTTCAAATCCCTTCTACCATGCATTTCTGTTTCCCTTTTTGTTTGTTGGATTGTTCTGTTGCTCCTTCTCCTCACCCCACCACCCTTGGATTGTAATGTAAAATTCTTTTACTATGTCAAGAAATTATTAAAAATACAGGTACTGTGAAAAAAAAATACAGGTACTTCTCAGATCACTAGCCAGGGGGCGGGCAAAGGCGGCCCCGGTTCTCCAATCACAGGCTGGGGGCAGGCAAAGGCGGCCCCGGTTCTCCAATCACAGGCTGGGGGCAGGGAAAAGGCGGGCTCTTGCCTGCCACCTGGGTTTCCAATCACCGTCAGCGGCAGGCAGCTTCTTCCATCCTTCCCCTTTCGCCTCTAAGCATTGCACCTACATATGCAAATTAACAGCCATCTTTACTGGTGGCTAACCGTCTTCTTTGTTGGCAGTTAATTTGCATATCACCCTGATTAGCCAATGGGAAGTGTAGCAAAGGTACGGGCAATTACCATGTTTATCTATTATTAGATAGGATATTAGAGGCCTGATGCATGAAATTCGTGAAAGGGGCTTGGCCCTCGCAGCCTCAGCTGGTCCTCACAGCCCCTTACAGCCTTGGCCAGTCCTTGCAGCCCCAGCTTTGTCCAGAAGGTTGTCTGGACGGTCATCCGGAAGGTCATCCGGATGGTCATTCTGCTGTTCAGTCTAATTAGCATATTAGCTCTTTATTAGATAGGATATACAGTATATATATATATATATATATATATATATATATATATATATATCCTATATAATAAGGAGGGAATATTCTAATTGACTGTGCTGCTCCCAAAGATGGCAGCACCCACAGCCAATAAGGAGGGAATATGCTAATTGACTGCCATGCCCTCAAAGATGGAGGCACCCACAGCCACAAGATGGCCAGCAGGGGAGGGCAGTTAGGGGTGATCGGGCTGGCAGGGGAGGGCAGTTGGGGGCTATCAGGCCAGCAAGGGAGCAGTTAGGCATCGATCAGGCTGACAGGGGAGTGGTTAGAGGGTGATCAGGCTTGCAGATAGAAGCGGTTAGGGGCAATCAGGCAGACAGGCAGGCAGGCGAGTGGTTGAGAGCCAGCATTCCCAAATTGAGAGAGAGATGTCTGACTGCCACAGCTAATAAGGAGAGAATATGCTAATTTACTGCCATGCCCTCAAAGATGGGCCTGTGGGATCGGGCCTAAACCAGTTGGACATCCCCTAAGGGGCCCTAGATTGGAGAGGGTGCAGGCTGGGCTGAGGGACACACACCCCCATGCATGAATTTCGTGCACCAGGTCTCTAGTATATATGTATATATTTGGGCAACTCCAATTCCATCCACATTAGGCTACACTCCTGAGGAGTACTCCCAGATGTCAACTCTATGGCACTGCTGTCCAGTCCACAAGCACACAGGAGAAGCCTTTATCAGCCATGGGCAAACTACGGCCCGCAGGCCGGATCCGGCCCATTTGAAATGAATAAAACTATTGAAAAAAAAAGACCTTACCCTTTTATGCAATGTTTACTTTGAATTTATATTAGTTCACACAAACACTCCATCCATGCTTTTGTTCCGGCCCTCCGGTCCAGTTTAAGAACCCATTGTGGCCCCCAAGTCAAAAAGTTTGCCCACCCCTGCTTTAGGAGCACAATCCCAGATGCTGTTACTTTCCCAGAGATGGAGTAATGAAGGAATATGACAGCATCTATCAAGCACCTATTTTGAAGAGGCCACTCCTCATTAGAATACAAGAGAACCCAACATAAATCATGACCACGTAAAGGCAGGGGATATTGCAACTAGGGAAAAAAAAATTATTAACAGCAAAAAGAGATAAAAAAAAAACCTCTAAAAAAATTGTATTATAAAAAATGTTTTCTATTATTATTATACAAACAGTATGGCATCTATGAAACCAAAGCAGAAAGCCAGAGCAGGGAATACACTGTGATGGAAAGATCAATAGGATACATAAAAAGGAGAAACAGTGGGGATAAAAGGGTTGGGAGAAAGAGAGATGAAGTTAGTTGCAGAGTCAAATTCTGCATTCGAATGAGTAAACAGTACAATTGAAATAAAAATATAATGTGTGATATAGAAAAAGATTGAGATCTTAGAGAATGCACAAGAAAACCACAAAACAATAAGATTCACTGAATAGGAGACAAAGTTGAAATTCTAGTAACAAGCTATGAGATTGCCTCTCTAGCATTCTCCAGCCTTACTTAATAATGGAGGTCTCTGCCCCCACTGCAACAGCAATGTATAAGAGCCAACAACAATAAAACTAACAGTGAAATAATAACAATAGCTTATAGCTGCTGGACACTTGCCATGTGCCAACACTGTTCACGGGTCTTATGTGTGCTAACTCATTTAGTCCTCATTTAGGCATCTAGCATGTGGACTAAAGCGAAGGGAGTCAGTATGTAGCAAGAAAGAGAAACAGTCAGCAGGTACAGCAAGGCAGCAGTGAGACTAGGACCACTGAGAAAAGGGATCTTTCTCACTTCCATTTTTTTCTGCTCCATTCCAGCCTTTTCCATTGCTCTTTTCAACTCTTCCTAGCCTGTGTTCCTTAAACTACTCCAGGACCTTTACACTAAGCTTCTTTTACCTACACTGGTTAGAACAGAATTTCTTTCACTAGCATTTAAAGACTTCTTAAAGATACAGAATCTCAATCTAAGAAAAATATAATTAGCATTGTTGGTAAGGAATAGAATAAACTATTTGGAGAAGAACCAGAGTTAGAATTAAAGAAAATATTTCCTGAATTACAAGTGAGTGGGTTTGTGGTGGATGCACCTTAAGGTGACTCATCTATATGCCAATCCCTTGAGCACCAGCAGAAAATCACTCTTACCCAAAAGAACATGGCAAAGGTGATGAGATGTCACACTCCTGATTACACTGCATTATATAACCCTGTCTGAGCAGATGGATGAGCTGCTCCTTGCTGCTGCATTGTGAGAAGACCTGTGGAACAAGGCATCTTCCAGGAGCTGACACAACCTCCAGCCTACAGGCAGCTAAAACTCTAGCATTCAGTTATACACTGCAGGAAAATGGACTCTGCCAACAACCTGAATGAGTTTGGAAGCAGATTCTCCATGGGCAAATATCCAGATGAGAATGCAACCTGGTCAACACTTGACTTTAGTCTTGTGCATTCCTACAATAGCTCCCAGTCAAGCTGTGCTCAGACTCTTGAGCCACAGAAAATGTGAGATAATACATGGGCATTGTTTTTAAGATCCTAATAGTTATTTTTTAAGATGCTAATAGTTTGTAAATAGGCCTGCAGTAATAGAAAAGTAAAGCAAGGGTGATAGGTTTGGCATGTTTCTGGCAAAACAAATTAAAAATAAAAATAATAAGCATCTGGCAAAACTGCTGTATTGCATTCTGAAAAAAAATGTATCACAATTATTTTAAAATGTAAAATGTACTACACAGACAAAACAAGGGGAAAACAACTTTTTACTGGTATACAGAAACCAAATTTAGTTATTTAAAAAGAATTAACCTTGCATTTATTTTTTGCCTGAAACACTGAAAGTTGAGGGCTATGGCAGCATCAAGATAGCTAGAGAAGAGGGTTTTTTATCAGATTTTTCTGCCACATTTTCATTTATGCTTTAAAAAATACATTCTCAGGTATATAAGGACTCAGAATCCCTTATATTTATATTTATATATGAGTGTATGTTTGTGTGTGTATTTTGGCTTTTGATTGGCTGATATATATGTGAAAACATACATATATGTGGAGATATAGACACATATATGCATATCCATAAATATATAGAAATAGATGCATTCTATGTATAAAATGGTTCCTGGGTTATTCTATCTTCTTAACCTATATTTATCTATTGCTATATCTTTATAAATACATCTACATATATATGTATAGCTTCGTGTGTGTATATATGTCTGTGTGTTTGTGTGTATTATGGACTGAATGTTTATGTCCCCTCAAAATTTATATGCTAAAGGTCTAACCCTTAATGTAATGTTATTGATGGGTGAGCGCTTTGTGAGATAATTAGATTTAGGGAAGTCATGAGGGTAGCATCTTCATATTGGCATTAGCTTTCCCATAAGACGAGAGCAGAGAAATCTCTCTCTCTCTCTCTCTCTCTCTCTCTCTCTCTCTCTCTCTCTCTCTCTCCCAGTTGTGGGTATAGCAAGAAGACAACTGTATGCAAGCCAACAAGACAGTTCCCACTAGAACTTGACCATGGCTTATCTCAAATTTCCCAGTCTCCAGAACTGTGAGAAATTGTTTAATTCATCCCATCTATAGTATTTTGTTATAGCAATCTGAGCAGACTAAGACAGTATATATGTACCAGCCAACCAAAAGTTAAACAAAATTAATACCTTAATAGTAGGTAAGTTTTGGTATAAAAAGGTTGTGATTATCTTTCTTTGAATATCTGCTATTCCAAAAACTAACCTATTCACGACAAAGTCTTCAGGAGGAGCATCAATTTATAGAATAAATTGGACTGCCTTCGTCCCAATACTGAATCCCTAAGAATATTGAAGTGTTGATGATATTTACAATACCTTCTGGAAGAGTCTAAGTGAAAAGAATTTTGTTTTGATTCAGTATCATTTATCCTAAGAATAACATGTAACGAATAAAAGATACTAGACTTTTAAAATCTCTTGCTTTTAACATCAGATTTAGAAATACAAATAAATGTCATTACAATCCTGTGAAAACCAAACAAATGCCCCCAGGCTGGGGGTGGAGAGTAAGCAAAGGAATGGAGGAGGTGCAAGAAAATATGGAAACCTTTGAATGTGTTTGTTTGGGTAGCAGAATAATTAGAAAATTATTGGAGTTTTTTGTGTATTTTTGCCAATTCTTCAACTATTCTTTAATAACCAGGATGACATAAGCCTCCTTACTAAGAAGAATAAATATGAAACTGAAATAAGATTATCTTTCAGAACAAAATGTACATAAATGTAAGTGAAAATCTGTATATTTCCTTATTTGAAAACTGGAAGTAATAATAGTACTTATTCCCAATAGTAGTCTTGTATAAATAATTACTTTAAGGAATCAATAATATAATACATATTGAGTGCTTAACATATATAAGGCAAATATATAGACCTGAAAGAAGAAATGGGAAAATGAACCATTTTTTAGTAGTTGGAAATTTCAACACTCCTCTCAGTATCTGAAAGAACAAGTAGACAAAGAATCAGTAAAGATATGAAGTTACTTGAACTAATTGACATTTATAGAACATGCCACTCAATAATAAGATATCACATGTTTTGTTTTTTTTCCCACTGGAAATAAACATTCCAGAGACATTTATATAGACCATATCATTTAAAATATAAATCTAAATAAATATAAAATTGAACCCTGGCATTCTGACTCTGACACTTATTGGTATGGTAAAATTGTAGGTAAAATTAGAAAGCTAAATCACTGTTATTTGTTTAAAAGACAACAGGATAGAACTAGGGAACCCATATTGCATGGATATCACTCTTGTTAATTATGGGTGATTTATTGTTTGAAATCATTAACACAAAATCGGTTCTCTGAGTACATGGAATTAACTAAACAACCAATATATAAAATTTAAAAGAAATATCTCAAAATGGTTGGAAAGTATTATGATAATACATGGGTCAAAGAAAAAATCACAGGGTTCTGGGGGATTCTGGTTAAGATGGCAGAGTAGGGGTCACTACTAAGTAAAATAAGGGTGACTTGAACACACCACTGTGATGCCATGACAGTGGATCTGATAACCAAACCGGCTGCAAAGTAATTAACAGATGGAAGCATATGCAACATGGAAAAGCTAGACAGAGGAATTATTTATATCCTGCATAGAATGGAGTGAGATGGACTGAGATTTCACCACACTACTTAAAATGGTGCACAATTTTAAAATGTTTATTGTTGGAATTTTCCATTCAGTATTTCCAAACTGCAGTTGACCATGGGTAATTGAACCCATGGAAAGAGAGACCCTGAATAAGAGGGAACTAGTGTATTTAGGGGGTACATTTAGCAAAATATGCACAAGAACTACAAATCTTTGCCAAAAGAAGTTAAATAAATCCTACAGAAATTGAGAGAAAGCAGAGTTCATGAATTAGAAGACTCACTCTTGTTAAGACATCAATTCTCCCCAAATTGATCTACACATGCAGCACATCCAGTGCCGGGGTCCAACCCCAGCAGGTCCAGGGGTTCCCAAAGGCGTAGACGGAGTCGGCGAAGAAGGAATGACACGGAGACAGTGTTCAGTTGATCAGCAGCCTAGCCAGGATCTCTAGCCAGGATCTCCAGCCAAGTTCTGGTCTGGATCTCCAGAGAGGTTCTGCTTCGGATTTCCAGCGAGGTTCTGTAGCCATGTTCCCTCGCTAGGTTCTCCAGCCAGGTTCTGTCCAGGCTCTCCAGTCAGGTTCAGTGTCCAGGTTCCAGTCAGGTTCTCCTGCCAATCTCTGTAGTCAGGTTCAGTCCAGGATCCCTTGCCATGTTCTCCCGCTAGGCTCTGTCTCTAGGCTCTGAGGCCAGTCCCTCTCCAGGATCCTCCGGCATGCTCTCTCCAGCGAAGTTCTTCTGTCTCCAGGCTCCGTGTAGGTTCTGTCTTCTTGATTCTGTTCTAAGTTCTGTCTCTTGCTGTCTTGTTCTGAGTTCTGTGTTCTAAATTCTGTCTTGTTACATCTGTATTTATACCAGTTGATTCAATCCTATCAATCTCTATTACAAAGGTTAGGGCGTTTCTTATCTCCATTCCAGGGAGAAAAGATTATGTAGTTAAAGCATGATTGTTCGTAGTTAAAGGGATTAATTACCCGCCTGGCACTTAGTTGAGGGGTTTTATTCCCTCCCTAACTTCAGGGGGAAAATCCCTACCTGGGGATTCAACCTTTCTCGGAGAGGTGACCTTGGTTAAAACACAGCGCCAAGAAGGTGAGCAAACATATTAAGAACCGTATGCCATATATGCCAGGTCCCTTGAAACAGCAAGGATGGACCGGCTCCCGGCAATCCAGTGATAATCACAGCATGTTTTTGCAGAAATTGTAGGCTCATTCTAAAATGTATGTAGAAATACAAAAGATCTAACCCAGCCAAATCATTTAAAAAATAACTGAATTGGGAGATTCATTCTACCTGATCTCAAGACTCACTGGAAATCTATAAGATAACTGGTATAAGAATAGAAATATAGGTCAATGGAATAGAATAGAGGATTCATAAATAAAACTTTAAATATAAAATTAGTTGCTTTCCTTGAAAAGTGAAAAGGTAAATCAATTGGTCAAAAAACAGCCTTTTTAATAATAGTGTTGGAACAATTGAATAACCATGTGCATACAAATAAATCTTAAGCCTATCTTACGATATATACTAAAATTATCTCTAAGTAAGTCATATACCTAACTCTGTAAGAGCTAAAACTATAATATATATATATATATATATATATATATATATATATATATGTAAGATACTTACAAATTTGAACTAAGTCAAAGTTCCTTAATTAGGACCCAAACAAGAACCATAAATGAAAACTGATATACTGGGCCTAATCAAAATTTAAAACTGTAAAAAGAAAGAAAAAAATATAAGCCACTCATACAGACAAATGATTAGAAGCCATATATTATATAAAGGATTTGTATTCAGAATACACAAAGAATTCTTAGAACATAATAATGGGAAGACAAACAATCCTGCCCCCAAAACACACAAAGCTGGGTAAATATTTGAGCAGCTACTTCATAAAAGATGATATATAAATGACCTTGAGCACATTAAAAAATGTTCAACAACACTAGTCACCAGAGAAATGCAAATTAAAAATACAATGCACTCACCATAAAAACTTTCTAGAACAGTTTACGGTGTCAGTGAGTGTTCTCCAGAAAAACAGAACCATCTATACTAATAAAAGGGTAATATGCCAATTAGACCAGATAGACTGGAAGTCTTCCGGACATCATTCTGGACATCTTTCCTGACAAAGCTGGGGGAGTGGCCAGCCTGCAAACCCTCTGTGGCCCCTCGCCCAGGCTGACCGGGACCCCCTACCCCAATCCGGGGCCCCCTTCAGGGCAGGCCAGCCAGCCCCCACCCATGTACCAGGCCTCTATCCTATATAATAAAAGGGTAATATGCAAATTGACCTGAACAGCAGAATGACCAGAACGACCGCTGGACCACTCACTATGAGGCTCACTGACTACCTCTTGACCCCTTTCCCTGACCAGCAGGTTCTGATAGCCTGATGGCCACCTGCAGTGTGGGCAGGACTGGCAAGCAGGTGGGAACAGCCGACCTCTCAGTCCCTTCTCCTTGCCATCAGGCACTGATCATCCAATGGCAAATGGGGAACCAGAGTGGGTAGTGGTGGGGGGCGAGGTCGGCTACGAGCAGCTGGGGAAGATGGCCCTGATCACAGGCCAGGCCTAGGGACCATACCTGCACACAAATTTTGTGCACCTGGCCTCTAGCCTTATATAGGGTGTACCAAAATTCACGCAAGATTTGAATTTTGCGTGAGCATTAAGAACAACAACAACAACAAAAATAAAAGCCTAATTTTACTTGGTTTATTGAATCAGATTCTAATATATGTTGCCCTTTGATTTCAATCCATTCAATTTGATTAGCATTACCAAGTACCAATTATGGCCCAGGAGCAGGGACAATGAAGATCAATGAAGACCACAGCTTTGTGTATGTGCCAGCAAAGCCATGGAGGCCATTTACCTGATGTGCTATTCCATACATAACCCTATACTGTATACTTATTAATCAATAAAAAATTTACAATTTTTAATTATAAACCTGTGTTTTCTATCAAAATTACTTCTTGCGTGAATTTTGGAACACCCTATATAATAAAGAGCTAATATGCTAATTAGGCCAAACAGCAGAACAACTGTCCTGACGACCTTCTGGATGACCATCCAGATGACCTTTCAGATGAAGTTAGGGCTGTGAGGGCCAAGCCCTTTGCACGAATTTCGTGCAGCAGGCCTCTAGTATATATAATCAGCTTGCGATTGTGGAGGCTTGGCAAATCTAAAATCTGATGGGGGAGGCCAACAGGCTATAGACTCAGGAAAGAGCTGCATTTTAATACAAAGGCATTCAGGCAGCTGGAAAACCAATAAGAGAGTCTGCTGGTGGAATTACCTCTTGCTCAGTGGAGGTCAACATTCTGTCTTATTTAGGCCTTCAACTGATAGGATGAAGCCCACCTATATAATGGAGAGCAATCTGCTTTACTCAAAGTCCACCAATATAAATGTAAATTTCACTGAAAACACACACACAGAAAACACCCAGAATAATTTTGAGCAAATATCTGGACACTGTGGCCAACTGAATCAGTATGACTCATTAAATTTACCATTACACATCTCTAAAATTAAAAGACTAAATATGCCAAGTGTAGGTAAAGATGTGGAGCAATTCTAAGCCACATACATTGCTGGTCAGAATGTCAAATAGTAGAGCCACTTTGGAAAACAGTGTGGCCATTTCTAATAAGTTAAATATACTTTTATAATATAACACAGCAACCCTACTCCAAGAGATAGGAAACATTTGTCCATAAGACCTGCATGAAGATGCAGTGATAGTGATTTTCATAATAGTCAAATGCTGGAAACAACCCAATTTCTATTGACTGGCAAATTGATAAATAAATTGTGATATATTGATACAATAGAAGACTGCTCTATAGTAAAAAGAAGCCAACTACTGATAATGCCACGTTGTGGATGAATCTGGAAAGCATTAGGCCATGTGAAAAAAAGCCACCTGCAAACGACTACATACTGTATAAGTTCATTTACCTGACATTCTAGGAAAGACAAAATCATAAGAAAATGAAACAGATCACTGGTTGCCAGGGACTGAGGTGAGAGGAAGAATTAGACTGCAAAAGGATTCAAGGAACTTATTGGGGGACGAAATCATACCTTATCTTGATTGGGACTGTTTACATTTATCAAAACTCATCAACCTGTCCACTCTAAGACGGTAAATTTTAGCAACATAAATTATGGTTAAATAAACTTAACTTTTTAAAATGGACCAAGAAATGCTTTGATTAAATAACTTGACAAATTATTTAGATAATTAGCTGCTAATAAATTGGTTTTTCAAATTAAGAAAATAGAATTTATTGAAAATATTCAATAATCATTTGGCATTGTGTCATGAACTTATCCTTTGAGAATTAGTCTGTAAGTTAAAGCTGAAAGATATTTCCTGTGTTTCTCTCTCTCTCTCTCTCTCTCTCTCTCTCTCTCTCTCTCTCTCTCTCTCTCTCTTTCTCTCTCTCTCTCTCACACAAATATGTACACACAGAGTTTCCTCAAATATTGACAAGACATTAAAGATTTCCTTGGGACCACTACAACAAGAATGGCCTAACAGGGAATGTGTGAGGAGGGGCTGGACTCTCCCGTTTTTCATAGTGTGCTGTTGGTGTAATAGTATTTGCCTCGAGCAGCCAATTTGAGATCATGAACTTGGTAGGTCAAATATGCAGCAGTGTTAATACCAGTGGCTACTAAAGGGTTGTTTGAGAGCAGACACAGAGGTGGAGGCAATGTGGCAGTTGCCAGGCAGTGGTGAAAATTACATGTTCAGGATCTCTCAGGAGGAAGCCCCTGGGGTCTTCCATAAATAGTTGATGAGACATTTTTCCCTTCAATGGCAGGTAGGTGTGAGCCAGGGAGAGACATTTGACACTAACTCTAATGAGCACAAAAATGATCCAAATCCTGAAGTTTTGATCTTTGATATAACAGAAGCTATTTCTACTCAAAGCCTTCAAACAAACTGAAAGAGAAAGACGTGTGATGTTTATGAACGCATTTGAGAATCAGCGCTGCATGTTTATGTTAGAGTCAGTGGACATGATCGGCATGTGAGGACATGAAACGATGCTCATGATGGCTGGGAGATTTGGAGCTGCTGGTTCTGCCTCTGCCTCTGCCCCAGCTCTGTGTCTGGGCAAGGCACTTGTTTTCCTACATCTCACTTTCCCTACCCACACAATGGGAGAGTTCAATTAAATATAAGACTGCTAAATGACTGGATTCAACACCCAAACATATTACTGTTAGGCATTTTGTTTTGGCATATTTTTTTATTTATAAAAATTAAATATGTTGCCAACATTGAAAAATCAGAAGGTTTTATATATAGTTTTAAGCAACATATAGTTTTACAGCTGCTTCAGAGCACCTTGAAGATATTTTGGCATGGGACCACATGGCTGGATCTGCGTTACTGTTGCCATGTTTAGACAAGCTCTCCATTAGCCACAATCCTGTTTCTGAATGCCACCTACCTGGCTTCCTCTGTAGGCCCAGGTGCTCATTATGCCTGAACTGCTAGGTCCCTTCCCTCCTTAATTTGCCTGGTTCTGATTTAATGACTGCATTTAGCAAAACTAGTAAGAACTGCTACATAAAGGCTAAATTTACCAGTTGCTTTTTCTATTGTATAATGCCTCTTGCTGCCACTTTCCTCTGATCGAATAGTAACCTCCATGGAAGCTATTTCACAAAAGAAGGAAGGAAATGCAAGAGTCATCGAAGGAGTATGCCCACTGCTTAGTAACCAACAGCAGAAACCAAACTGTGCTAAAACTTTCTGACCTGACCAACTATTCTAGCAACTGAAATGCAGTGCCCACTGTGTCTACAAAGACTAGTGTCATTACTCAAGTTAATGGCAAGAATATTGGTGGCACCCGTTGAAAACCAGACTCTACTATACAACAAGAACACAGGCATGTGTAAGACACAATCCATGCCTACACAGTCACAGACAGTTACATCCATAATTTTAAAATGTGCACTTTACATAATATAACATACATTTTATTATCAATAATTACAAAATATTTGAATAAGTGTGTTAATAGAATAGGCATGGGACAGAGGCAACATGAAGGAAAAGTGATTCTGCAGAGTCTTTGTTTACTGTTCCTCTGTCTGGAACATTCTTCTCCTAGTTTCCAGGTGAGTCATCTTTCTCTTTCACATCTTTGTTCAAATATCTTTGCAGATCAACCCGTTTTGAAACTACCCGCTCCCAGCCTTTGCATTCTATAATCTTTATTTCTCCATAGCACTGATGAATTATCATATTTCATTCTCTGTATCTTATTATTCATTGTGATTATTGTTCATGTTCCCTAGTGTAATGTAAGCTTCATGAGGCAGGGGCTTTTTAATCTTTTGTTCAAAACCATTTTCATAGTTCCTAGAGCAGTACCTGGCACATAGAAAGGACTGGGTAAATATTGGATGAATGATTCAATGTATGGAGTAATTGATTCTCCTCAGGAAGGTCACGGCAAAACTTCCTTAAGAGATGATATCTGAATAAATGGGTTTGAATGATGAATAAAAAGTCACTATGTTAAATAATAACCTGGGGATGGGGGCAGATATTGAGAAAATAAAACAATGTGTGCAAAGGCAAAAATGTGAGAAAGGTCACTGTACATTCAAGAAGAGTATTTATCTACAGTTATTATATGTATACTAGAGGCCTGGTGCATGAAATCCGTGCACTGGTAGGGGCGTCCCTCAGCCCAGCCTGCACCCTCTCCAATCTGGGATCCCTCTCACAATCCAGGACTGCTTGGCTCCTAACCACTCACCTGCCTGCCTACCTGATTGCCCCTAACCGCTCCCCTGTTGGCCTGATTGACACCTAACTGCTCTCCTTCTGGCCCGATCGCCCTTAACTGTCCTCCGCTGCTGGCCTGATAGTCCCCAACTGCCCTCCCCTGCCATCCCTATTGCCCCCAATTGCCCTCCCCTGCAGGCCTGGTCTCCCCCAACTGCCCTCCCCTGCTGGCCATCTTGTGACGACATGGGGCAGCCATCTTGTGATGATGTGGAGGGGGCCATCTTTTGACAACGTGGGGGCAGCCATCTTGTTATGACATGGGGGCGGGCATCTTGTGATGACATGAAGGCGTGAGGGTCAATTCGCATATTACCTCTTTATTATGTAGGATTATTATCTGTATCTGGAGGCAACTATTACAAGTTATAGTTCTTAAGAGTGTTAGGTACTTGTATAAGCCCTTTATAGACAATGTTTCATTTCACATTGATATAACTCTTTGAAGTGATTAGAAATTATACCATTTCCCAGATGATGAACTTGGGACAAAAACAGGTTACATCTTGCCCTAAGCTACGGCTAGTAACTGCCAAAATGACATTTTAGATTTGATTGGTGTCTCCAAAACTGTGTTCTTACAACAGGTTCTTACCTTCTGACTCTAGTCAACACTGGCTCTATCATCAACTAATCAGAGGTTCACCTTAATAAAGGGCAGCTGCTCATTCTCATGACTTTGAATCTTTTAGGAATCATTTCATAAGGCACACACACAGTACAAATAGCCTGGATAGCATACACAATTTTTTTTCCTCTGGTCTAAAATGACTTACTTGCAAGTTGATGTATGCTTTCCCCTCTCAGATTCCATCGCTTTATCTGTTTGTCTAAAGACACACATGCACTCTGTGATAAGAAGCCAAAAGTTTTAGCTTAAAAGTATCCTTTGTTGTTTGCATGAATCCTTTATGATTTTTTTAAATGAAAGAGGAATTTAGAGAAAGAGAAAAAAGATAACTTCTGATTTCAAAACCTAACAATCTTGTCTCACTGAGGGCTGCTTTTAGGCATTTGTTTAGCTAGTGCTGATTTGGAAGCCAATTGAATATACAGCATTTGTTTCAAAGCATTATTTTCCCTCTGCCACTCTGTAATTTTTTTCTGGGAAAATATCTGCATTTAGATGCTACCTGTAAAAAGTGACAGATTTTACCAAAACAATTTGGAGACAATGAGAAAAAATAGTTAAAGCAAAGTGAAAGGAAAGGCAGCTGCCAGGGGAAGAAGTGAGAAGATAAAATGAGCAAAGGGGGCTCATTGATTTAGCTTCATAAAAAATAATGGGAAACCAAAAGAGACCAGAGAAAAGGAAAGACAAGTCAAAGAAAAATCAAAGGCAATGAGGGTGCTGCTTTTGTATATTAAACTAGAATTAATATTTGTCATGCTCCTTAAAAGGAATTGGTAAATTGAGAGAGACAGAAAAGCAACAGAGTGAATAAATGGTTCAAGATAATAAGGAGGGGGGAAACACAGAATGGGGGTATTTGAAAATATTGTATGAACAAGGTTGAAGTATAAATAGTTCAGCTATTTTTGTATGTTATAAAATATTTCCAGCAAAACAATAATTCACTCATTTATTCATTCCTTCCTTCATTCAGCCAGGATTTGGAGGGTGCCCTCTGTGTACCAAGCCCTATACTATACACTGGAAGTAATATAAAGATGAAAAGACATAGTCTTTTCTTCAAGAAAACTGGAATCCTACACTCTAGTTATAATCAAATCTTTTGAATGGACATAAGAAATTCAAGAATCACCTTACATTGCCTCTCCACTAAAAAAACTTTTAAAAAGTGTTATTTGAATGTGTGTGCTGCCACACACTAAATGGCAGGCTCTTATATCTTGCTTTTATAATGATACTTTTTGACCTGTACTTGACATTCTATGTAACCTGTGTGTGTCCTGGATTTCTAGGGCAGATAAAAAGAAGATGCACAGGACAAGAAAAAAATCATGAGAGTTAAACTTTGTAAGTTAGAAATATTAAAACAAAGAAGAACATTTGTCTGGATCAAGTCATATTTTAACAGAATAAATGGTTGCATGTTTTCTGGAAGACACTCATAGAACCCAGGAAAAAAACTGGGTATGTGCACATATACATGGGTGTGTGTGTGTGTGTGTGTATGCACAGGTGTGTGTGTGTGTGTGTGTGTTTGTGTGTGTGATGGGAGGTGTACATCTCAATATACAAGATGGTTAACTACATTGAAGCCAGTTAAGATTCCAATTATGTTGAAAGGGAGACACCAAAGAGATGAGTCAGAGAAAAAATGGTGAAAGTTCATGTGTGCTGGGTAAAGCAAGCCCTAAAAAAGAGTTCAGAGTCAAAGTCAATAATATTATTTTCAAGTGGACATTTTCAACAGCCTCCAGATAGTCCCCTTCATCTTCAATCTTTGGACATTTCACGCATCTTTCTTATTCATGCTTGATTATTTTCCATGGGCCACAGTTCTGGTCTGGCCACACCAGTCTTTAATTTGATTATTCTTGATATTTATTATTATTTCTGGTTGCTTGTTAAGCATTCAAGATCATCTAAAACTTGACCCTACTATCCTTTTTCTATTTTATTTCTCATTTCACTCTTTGGCAAACCAATCATTTCCTAATCTTAGGGAATGTCCTTCAATTTTTCATTTCCAGGACTATGTGATTCTGTTCACTCTGCCTCTCCTTCCCCCCATCTCTTCATGCTCAAATTCTCCCCATTCAAGATTCAGCTCAAACACCCATGTCACTTCTTCCATGAAATCCTTCTTCATGTTGCCCAATGGACATACCCACTTCCATCTCTGCATTTCTATAGTACATTTTCTGTTCTTTGTGCATAGAATTTATTATACTTGGCATAGGTTAAAGTGATTTATGCTTATATCCCTTTATTTTTTTAAATCTTTATTGTTGAAAGTATTATATATGTCCCTCTTTTTCCCCCCATTGACCTCATCTAGCCCACCTCCACTCCTATCCCAGTCCTTCACCACCCCATAGTCTGTGTCCATGGGTTATGCATGTATGCATACAAGTTCTTTGATTGATCTCTTCCCACCTACCTACCCACCCTCTCCTGCCTTCCTTCTGAGATTCCACAGTCTGTTCTATGTTTCTAGATCAGTGATGGCGAACCTTTTGAGCTGGGCGTGTCAGCATTTTGAAAAACCCTAACTTAACTCTGGAGCCGTGTCACATATAGAAATTTTTTGATATTTGAAACCATAGTAAAACAAAGACTTATATTTTTGATATTTATTTTATATATTTAAATGCCATTTAACAAATAAAAATCAACCAAAAAAATGAGTTCGCGTGTTACCTCTGACACATGTGTCATAGGTTCGCCATCACAGTTCTAGATCTATTTTGTTCATCAGTTTATTTTGTTCATTAGATTCCACATATGAGTAAGATCATATGATACTTATTTCCCTTTCTAGATTACAGTCTCATCAAAGGAAGCACTTCTTTCTGAGTCAGGTTCACATTTCCTATACAGTGCAACACAGCCCATAAATGACTATATTAGAAGTGGAAAGAAGATCGCATAGGTGGAGTTAGATGAAAACATTAGGACAGGGTTAGAAACAGAGGGAAACAGTAATTGGAGAGAGAGATTGACAGTAGTTATAAAATAACCCATGAACTGGTTATTCTTAGCCTGCATAGCTAGGCTCCAAATACCCAGAAATACTTCATATTATTAACACTAGGAACTATCTAAATAAACCACCAGAAGCCTTTGCTTCATCAATTTATTAAACAATATCCAAATTGAGAATGACATTTTCAGTTACTATATATTTATATAGATAAATATTTTCTGGATTTATCGAATGTATTTATCCATTTGGGATGCATTAAAAATTATACAAAAGAAATGGTACATTTGCTCATGAAATCTCATGTTTGTTTTCCCTCCTTGTATTTTTACTGTCATCATTTTATTTTGAAAATTTATAAATGATTATATCATGTGCCATAACCTTGTCCATGGGTTAAAAACAAAACAACAAAAACAGTTACACCTGCCAACATTGGTTTTACCAAACTAGAGAGTCTTCTGGGCATCTCACATACACTCTAGAGTCAAGATGATGTGGCCTAATGTGATTAGACCATCAAGTGATTACATTAGAGACCCTCCCTGCTGGAGCATCATTTTAGGTTCTGTACAACTGCAGTCCAACTAACTCAGAAGCTTTGTACATAGCCTTCTCCCATACCTATGGTAAATATGTACAATGTATTAGGTTTTGCAAATAAATTCCACAGCCATAGCAATCCTTGCTTTACTCAAATGCTAAATTGTATTCAGCAAGATAAAAGTATTCCCTTTAGAATGGTCACATTGAGAGTATCTACACTCATTCCAAAATTGCAGCCTTTTCTCACAACTTCTCTGCTTTCAGCATCTTTGTGATATTAAGGCACCCCTGCTTCCCCTTGGCCTCAATGTCCTTGAAGCGACATCAGCTAGAGTAAAAGGCCCCATTGCTTACAACAGTGCAGTGTCTCTGAGGGAGAAGGGGCGAGTTTCTTGTTTGTTAGGTGCCATTAATTGGTCCATGTTTCTCATTTTCTTGTAATTAATCTAATAAAAACCCTGGGAACTGTTATGTTATTCTTCCCTCTCCTCCCTCCCTCAATTATCCCAGGGAAGCAACACTGGTCTGCCAAAGATGAGCATACAGGTATGATTACTATCTGTAAGGGGCCTGGCCTGCACCAGAGATCTGCTTCTGCCCCTGCAGCCAATGATTGGGTAGAATATTCTGCCTCATTTATGGCTTGACAGATTAGCAAGGCTAGATTTCCACAGACCTCAAGTTCCATATTTCAATCATTATTAACGCTGCAAGCATGTAAAGTTGCTCTATAACTATGTAAATCCTACATCCATCTCTAAATTGTTTCCAAATTCATCAAGGAAAGATAGGGATTGACTATATATATCCAACACTATTATTTTTATCATCTTTATAGTAAATCTCCTTTCTTTGAGGCCGCCTTTATATTTTGGAACAGCCAAGATATTTGGTAACTATTTGGATGAGATAAGTATGGTGGGTCAGGTGGCTGGTGACAAATTTGAGTGATGCTATTTGTGACTATAAAATTGTGAGACCAGTGGTTGATTCCATAAGCTCACACTGAATGAAGATTTTCAAATGCAGTTTTTAGCTACAGTGTCATCATTAGCATAGATTCACAACCTCCCAAGGTGATGACTTGCATGATAGCACTCATTTGGAGGAACAATTCCAATGGCTTTATTAAAAAATCAATCCTACCACTTTATAATTATACTTGGGACTTGAGGAGAACTGCTGCTTGATGCTTCAAGCTGGGTTTCAGAGCTTCACAACCCTCAGCTATGATTTGGCCTTTTGTGGAATTATTCCTATAATACTGTGTTGGGCATTTTTCCCAGGGTTAGGCTGAGAGACAACACAAGGAATGTTCAATAACTAATTTCCACTGTATTCATGACAGCATATTCCATGATATTCCAATATAGCCACGTTTTGGGGACTCATGGAAGAACTTAGTTGAATTTCTCACTATATGAAAAAAAAGTGGTCCCTTTCTAAGCCAAAGTTCCTTTTTTTTCCTGTCATATTGTTTGTTTTAATGTCCAAAGTCATGAAACCCCATTTGTAACAAAGTGAAATAGAAATAAATAAATGTAAAGAGATTTACCAAAAAAAATGGATTTACCTAAGTATTATAAATCTTATTGAATATGCTTGAAAGAAAACCTTTTATAAGCTTCTTCAGTACAGGAGTAAGATCTAAAGAACATGCTCAAATAAAAACAATGGCTACAACAGCAAACATTTATTGAGCTCTTGGGATGAAAGCATAAAGCTCAGAGGTTAAGAGTATGGATATTGCCCTAGCTGGTTTGGCTCAGTGGATAGAGCGTCAGCCTGTGAACTGAAGGGTGCCGGGTTTGATTCTGGTCAAGGGCACGTGCCCAGGTTGCAGAATCGATCCCCAGTAGGGGGCATGCAAGAGACAGTCAATCAATGATTCTCACTCATCATTGATGTTTCTATCTCTTTCTACCTTTCCCTTCCTCTCTGAAATCAATAAACATATATATTTTTAAAAAAGAGTATGAATACAGGTACCTTACTCCCTGAAGATGCAAATATTTGCCTCCCAGTGGAGTTTTTAAGAATAAATGGATTAGTGCATGTACAGTATTTAGAAAAAAATGTCTGACACATAAGTTCTAAGGAAATATTACTTCTTTTTTACTATTAAGTGCTTGCTCTGTTTCAGTCATTGTCCTAAGAGTTTAAAGGTACTATCTCCTTGAATTGTCACTTCAGTCCTGTGCAACAGGAACTACCATACCCACTTTAAAGATTAGAAATCCAAGGCACAGGAATATTATGTACTTTCTCAAGCTCCTGTGGCTACTAATTGGTAGGCAATGCAAACTACAAAACAGTCACTAAACTGCATCTGAAGAAAGATGAGTCCTGTTAGCAGCAGGGCTTTGAGTTGTTGTTATTTTGGAATATGCGTGTTTGATATAAGAAGAGAGTTGCTCGGGGAAGATACTGAGATACTGAGCACTGCAGAAGTCCTAAGGAGAGACATGGACATTGCCTTTTGGGAGAAGAGGAATCTGAGATCAGAGCTATCAGACTTGGAGGCTTCCAAACATGAAACTTCCATTGTTCTCTGTCCTCATAGAGTCAAGGAGCATTGCCCTCCTGGCACACTGGCATTTGACAATACTCAGAATATTGCCAACCAGGGGAGCTCAACCAAACTTTTCTGTCCACATAGTCAAGATTGACTGAATCATTGCCTATGTTGCTCACTATCCTGTCTCCTTCATCTCCCTGGAGGTCAGGCTGGTATCACATGGCTCACTCAATACTCTAACTACATGGTTGGTCTTTCTGAAATGACCAGCTCCAATTTTGAGTTAGCATACATGATCAGGACCCACCATGAGTAACAAAGACACTCCTATTACTCAGGAGATTGAAAACATTCAGAAGCTTCTTTCTAGGAACTGGAGGAAAAGGCCAACCCAATTTTTTTAATTATACGGTAAGCCACTTTGGGGAAGTTTATCAGGCAGCATTATTGTGGCCATAGCTGATTTATGCCAAATGTTCATAAAAAATAAAATAGGCACTGAATGCCATATTTTTTATGAAAAAAATTCAATGGATAAAGGGACAGATAAGGGTACTCCTGGGTCTCATATTCAAGCAAACAAATAATCACAACCACTTTAATGTAGACTGAGTTCTCCTTCTATATAAAGGAATAAAAGATGACTTTCTATTCTACGATTTACTATAGCTTAGCTTTCTCCCTTGTTTTAATCTAAGCCATGAGAGTTCTTAGGGCTAGAGATGAAATATGTGCCTCTTGAAGACTCTTTCCCCTAAGAGGTAGTTACCATTGCTCTCCTTGACTTTAAGTGTTAAAGAGGGAGTAATTCATTTGCCCCAAATTCACGTTGGGCAGCAAATTATCTAGCTAACACCAACAACTAGGAGTATAGAATACACTTCATGTGGAGGTTTCTAAGGTTTTCCCCCAAAGTGTCTTCAGTGTTTCTTCTTTCCTGAATGTAATGTAAGGCAGTTAAAACTGGTTTTATTGTTATTTTTACAGTTGTCATATAATGGCAAAAAGGAACCACTAGTCCACTATTCAGAAAACCCATCTTAGATGCTTTGTGCTTCATTTCCTGTCATTTCGAACAAGTCACTGTTTTTCACTAGACCCAAAATTCTTTATCTACAAAACAAAAGATGGAACAGTAGATCTCTGAGCCCCCTATCAACTCCAGTAACTTTGTTTCTCTCTGACTTACCAATGTAACCTTAGTGAATCATTTACCATCTTCAAGCCTGAATTCTTCATATCTGTTTCTGAAAATACTCCCTCATCTCAATTAATAGCAAATTCACCGTTGGAGTCATCCTCAATTCCTATCTCTCACATCCACATTCAATTTGTCAACACATCCCATGAGGGGCAACTTCAAAATATTCTCAGAAACCAACCACTTCTCACTACTGTTACATCCTGGTCTTCCAAATCTAATGTGTATTTTATGCTAAGAGCACATCTCAATTGGGACCAGTCACATTTCAAGTCAAGTGTTTAATAGCCACATGTTGTAAATGGCTACTGTATTGTGCAGCAAATGCCTAGATAAAATATATATTCTCCTGCTTAACTGAATTCCCCATTTTAAATGCAAAATAGAGAAGTTTGCCTTAAATAAGGTTTCATGTTCTAGGGCATTACCACCACCATCACCAAGCCCCCATCACTACCACCAGTTTTTTCTCCCTGTGTGTCTCTCTTTTGGGATATGTTCTGCTAATCTTCCCCAAATCAATTCTTGCAAGAGTGCTTGTAACTAATAAATACCTTGATACATTCCTTTATTTATTCAACAATCTTTTATTGAGCTCCTGCTACCAGCCATAAAATGTTTTCCTTCCAAAACAACTGCTTCCATAAAGAACACTGAAGCCATCTCACTGCTACCCAGAGGAATAAATGGGTCTCTAATTGTTAAATTCATCATGGTGGTACAGTTGAGTTAAGGGTCAGAGCAAGAAAGAATAAGGATAATTTAAGGCCTGGGTAGATTTTTTTCTTATTCCTTATATTAGAAATATAGTTGCTTTCTCTGCTTATGCATTACAATAACTAAGACTATTTTTTTTCTTTTCCTATTCATTTGTTAATTAGTTTAGTGATCTATTGATCCCTATGTACCAAGAGCAAACTAAGTGCTGTTAAAATACAGTTATACTGTGTCCATCTCTGTCAAACAAGGGAAATTAGAATGCTTTCTCTTGATAATTTTCAAGGCACCATCTAATCATCTGAAAGGTCATGAGCAATGAGAACCTTTAGAAATGTTAGATGCATATGTACTTACGCCACATGTGACTTATGTGGGGATTCTATTGTAACTTCTTTTCTAAACTTTTAAAGCAAGTCAAGTTGTCAAAATAATAAAAGCCATTCTATCAAGTGCAGAAGTGTAAAAGTCATGTAGAAACGTTTATACCTTCAATGGGATTTCAGAATCTTTGGGTGGTACAATTTGGGGAAAATTTTAAAGATCATCTAGCTCTACATTTTCATTGTATAGAGAATACATGTGAGCCAGAAGGGTACGTAGATTTTCTAAGATCACTTAATGAAAAGGGATGAGAGTAGGACTGGGATTTTTATATGTTGTTTTCATTGTTTTTAGCTCTTTATACAACAAAAAGTCCAAGTAGTTTGTCTTTATTCTCTGATTCATTCTCCTATAAGAAAACACAGCATTAATGGCATGATGGATTCCTTTACTAAGAGTAGGGTTATATGCAAACAACAAAGTATCCCTCCAAAGATTTAAAAACAAACAAACAAACAAAAAACTTGAGAGGTCAAGAGAGAGGCTCAGGTTGAGCCACTGGAGGGCACCAGATGCTCTCTTATAACTGGAACTCTCCACTGAGGAGAGAAGAAAAAGCTGCAATGGATGGACATGTGTTGGGGTGAAGACAGAAGAATGGAAATCCCCACAATGCTGATTTTAATTCCAAAAGCTACAGCTAGAGAAACTGGACCCAGGCCAGGTATTCCTGAGCAGGTATTAATTCCTGGGAGCAGAGGCCCTCCTGGCTTATGCTAGATCTTCAATGGTCCAAGACCCAAGTTGACTATGATACACTGTATGTTCACAAAGTGATATGTTAGAGAAGACCAAGTGAAGTTGGTACAGAGGTTTTACTAAGACAGAATTATTTTTCACCTTCATTTTAAACTGTTCAGTCAGAATCACTTGCCAATGGCCTCAGTAAAATATAAGATGAATATCCATCTGTTCAGAAACCTACAGAATCATCTGTTTTCATAGAGATAGGATTCTGGTCAGCATGTCACCTCACTTCTTATAATTTACCCTCTTCATCCTCTAGCTGCCTTAGATAGTATTTCAGTCGGTACTCTCAAAGCTCATTAATGAGTTTGATATTCCTTTTTGCTATGCTGGTTCTTCATTTGTCTGAGAAATGGTGAGGGGCAATAAATGCTACCTGGCATCCCTGTTCTATAGCAATAAGAGATCATTGAGTCTCCAGAGCAATACTACACAGGCTCACTTTGAAAGGGAAGCAAGCTTCAGAAATAGAGGTGCAATTCAGAGTTTCAAATCCTCAACAAAATTACACAAAGTTTTTGTTTGTCGTGGTCATCATGAGATAAAAACAAAAGAGCTCTCAAGTAGCCAGCAGAATAAGAAGTGGATAGAGACCAGTGTAGGTGTCTCAGTGAGCAATTAGGAAGATGGTGTTCTACTTGGCATTTGTTGTGGATAACTTTATGAAACCCTGGACTATGCTGTGTAAAATATATTTATCTAGGACAGAGTATAATTTGTCCTCTACACTAGTGCCTTCCAAACACAATTAACTTCAGAAACATGGAAATCCCAGGAATGCAACTAATTGCTTTTATATCACAGTATTAAAACAGCCAGGAACTGGACCATCCCAGATTCTCCTTTGTTCTGGTATTGGACAAGTTATGGACAAGGCGCTTGTCCAGGTGGGAACTGAAATTCTAATGAATTATATCTCTTAACTAAGTATGTTGTTGATAGTATTCTATAAAAAATATGTCTTCTTTCATTTGTGGAAAGTAACTAAAAGAATAAGAGTAACAATTAAAAATTGCAAATTCTTCTATATGTGGCAAAGCATTCTTTTCCTCTATCCTGCTTAATCATTTCAAACAACCTATGAAGTCAATATTACTATTTCACATTGAAAGAATAGACAAAAAGCCCACAAAACAAAGGCACAGAAAGGTTGAGCAATGTGTAAGGCCATGCAGTGGGTGGTCAAGTCAGGGTATATCCACAGATTATTGAGGATGTAATACGAGTATTAGTGTTCTAGCACGTGCTCAGTTCAAATGATGTATTTTAATTGATACCTGCACACACTCACTAAGTGTAGTACTGCTTCTGATTCCTCTTTTCCCATCAGAAGCTCTTTATTTCAGACCTGATTTTCTGTGTGACTATTTATTTTAGACATTGGATCATGAGCTCCTTACAAGACAGGGACCATGTTTTATTCACCTTTACAGTCTTCCGTTTCTTCAGAGCCTAGCACAGTACCTATCCAGATCTTCAAATTTTGTTGCATTACATAGAATGAGTTTCTATAGTAAAGTTTATAATAATGAGGCATCTTGCCAAATGATGATTGCTTGAATTTATTCTAAGAACAAAAATGAAATATTCAATTGTGCTGTATTCCATTTTGAACAAAAATAATTTTTAAAACCCATATGTAATACTATATGTAATACTTCAACAATAAAGAATTTTAAAAAATCAAGAAACTATTAAAAAATAACAATTTAAGAACTATATTAAGATGAACCGAGACCCTAAGCAATGGCCCTACCTTGTGCATTCTATACGTAAGTACCTGAAGACATTTGAGAGGTGAAGGGCTGTAAAGAGTTTTGTAGCCGCAAGAAAAATACATCAGTCTTCAAGGCTACAAAACGGCAGTCTCATAGGCTAAATTCTTTCTGCTCTCAAGAGTTTTGTCTAGTAAGAGTCGTGGATCTGTCCATCTACTCTCTAAAACAATGGATTGAACTGACCTGTAGGATCCATCAATGTCTGTCTGGAGGCTTCAGAAGGCCTGTGTGTTATCTGAGGACTGGTGGGTGGAAATAGTCTTCTCTTGGCTTCACAGACATTCTCAGACAAAGGCTGGTGGTGAATTTAAACCTATCAACAGAGAATAGATTGAGACTATGAGTGTACTTGTGGGGGAGAGGGGAAGGACAAAGCATAATATGAAAAAGAGATGAAAAAATTGGGAATGAGTACCCTGGAGGCAAGAAAATCTAAGGGTATTTAGAGGATTTTTGACATAGAATAAGTATGACTGCTACACAAAATACACCATCACATGCCATAGTTGTGTTTGATGATGACCTGGACCAAAAAGTAGTAGTGGCTAGCATACCACACACAGAGATACCTTATAATTTTGTTCTTATCCTACCTAATATCTTCTCTCTGGTATAGAATGTTGCCGGGGTCCAGCCCCAGCAGGTCCAGGGGTCCCCAAAGGTGTGGACGGAGTCGGCGAAGAAGGAACGATACAGAGATAGCGTTCAGTTGATCATCATAGCCGGGTTTGCTTGTCAGGGTCTCCAGCCAGGTTCTGTACAGGTACTCCAGTCAGGTTCAGTGTCCAGGTTCCAGTCAGGTTCTCCTGCCAATCTCTGTAGTCAGGTTCAGTCCAGGATCCCTTGCCATGTTCTCCCGCTAGGCTCTGTCTCTAGGCTCCGAGGCCAGTCCCTCTCCAGGATCCTCCAGCATGCTCTCTCCAGTGAAGTTCTTCTGTCTCTAGAGAATGTTCTGTGTAGGTTCTGTGCCTAGGCTGTCTCTCTTGGTCCTGTCTTCCAAGCCCTGTGTCCTTAGTTCTGTGTTCTGAGTTCTTAGTCTTTCTGTCTTGTTACAACTGTATTTATACCAGTTGATTTAATCCTATCAATCTCTATTACAAAGGTTAGGGCGTTTCTTATCTCCATTCCAGGGAGAAAAGATTATGTAGTTTAAGCATGATTGTTCGTAGTTAAAGGGATTAATTACCCGCCTGGCACTTAGTTGAGGGGTTTTATTCCCTCCCTAACTTCAGGGGAAAATCCCTACCTGGGGAAAACAACCTTTCTCAGAGACCTTGGTTAAAACACATAGTGCCAAGAAGGTGAGCAAACATATTAAGAACAGTATGCCATATATGCCAGGTCCCTTGAAACAGCAAGCATGGACCGGCTCCCGGCAAATTCCCCCTTTTTTATTTTTTTAAAAGCAGGCATTAAAAAGAAAAACCTCAAACGCTCTCTTTTATCCATTTTAAGAGTAGGATTGGCGCTTTCCGCTATTACCTGAGTCCTGATCTATCACCCCAGGGAGAGCTTGCCAATCCTGCACTTTCCCGGGGTGGAAAGGCTGCAGTGGGGTTAAGGATAAGGCTCCTTGGGCCTACCTTCTCCCATGCCTCTACATTTACCTTTCTGGCACCTTTCCTTCCTCAGAAAAGCATGGACGTATTTCTTGTATAAAACGTTCTGTCTGACTGGGAGTAACCTTAATTCCTCTGCTAACAAGCATATATGTTAAAAGATCAATACGGAGTCTTTTTTCTTTAGACTCAGTATGGCACATCTTCTTAATCTAAAGATCAATACAGAGTCATCTTTCTTTGGACTCAGTATGGCACATCTTCTCAATCTAAGTTCTGTACTATCCACCTTCTTACCCTACTTATCCTCTATAGGGGGGTCTGTAGCACCCTGGTGGAGTCCTATCCGTCCCGAGTGTGGGGTTCTCAATGGGGGGGGCTTACCTAAGGGAATCCTGTTCCAGGGGTTCCCAAAGGTGTGGACGGATTCGGCGAAGACTATCCACCCTCTTCCTACGGTGGAGTCTGATCCGTCCCGAGTGTGGGAGTTCTCAATGGGGGAGGGGGGCTTACCTAGGGGAATCCTGTTCCAGGCATTCCCAAAGGTGTGGACGGAGTCGGCGAAGACTATCCACCCTCTTCCTACGGTGGAGTCCGATCCGTCCCGAGTGTGGGGCGCTTACCTAGGGGTCCCTGTTCGGGCGCCATATGCCGGGGTCCAACCCCAGCGGGTCCAGGGGTCCCCAAAGGCGTGGACGGAGTCGGCGAAGAAGGAACGATACAGAGATAGCGTTCAGTTGATCATCATAGCCGGGTTTGCTTGTCAGGGTCTCCAGCCAGGTTCTGTACAGGTACTCCAGTCAGGTTCAGTGTCCAGGTTCCAGTCAGGTTCTCCTGCCAATCTCTGTAGTCAGGTTCAGTCCAGGATCCCTTGCCATGTTCTCCCGCTAGGCTCTGTCTCTAGGCTCCGAGGCCAGTCCCTCTCCAGGATCCTCCAGCATGCTCTCTCCAGTGAAGTTCTTCTGTCTCTAGAGAATGTTCTGTGTAGGTTCTGTGCCTAGGCTGTCTCTCTTGGTCCTGTCTTCCAAGCCCTGTGTCCTTAGTTCTGTGTTCTGAGTTCTTAGTCTTTCTGTCTTGTTACAACTGTATTTATACCAGTTGATTTAATCCTATCAATCTCTATTACAAAGGTTAGGGCGTTTCTTATCTCCATTCCAGGGAGAAAAGATTATGTAGTTTAAGCATGATTGTTCGTAGTTAAAGGGATTAATTACCCGCCTGGCACTTAGTTGAGGGGTTTTATTCCCTCCCTAACTTCAGGGGAAAATCCCTACCTGGGGAAAACAACCTTTCTCAGAGACCTTGGTTAAAACACATAGTGCCAAGAAGGTGAGCAAACATATTAAGAACAGTATGCCATATATGCCAGGTCCCTTGAAACAGCAAGCATGGACCGGCTCCCGGCAGAATGTAATCTCCTTTTAAGATTCAGTTCATATAAAAGCTTCTTCATACAAGGTCTCTGATTCTTCCATAATATTAGTTATCTCCAGAGGATTTTGTACAGACCTCTCATTTAGGCCTTGCCACACTCTCATGGATTTTTATCTGATTGTCTGTGTCCCTCACTAGATTGTGAGCTTTGGGTGGGATACAATGAATATGATTATTTTATCTTTGTAAGGCTAGTGCTTAGAACAGTACTTAGTTTGTACTAAATTCTCAGTGACCATTTAAGGAAATAGGAAAAGGAGAAAGAGAAGAGAATAAATAAAGCAAAGGAGATGATTCATTAGGAAAGGATTGTCTATTGGAGTTATAACACAAGAAAGAATTCAGCCACAACAGTCATGTTCCTGAGCTGTTAGGGGTGTAGGGTTGGAATTTAACTTTGCTGCATAGGGAATGTCATGGTACTATCAACTGGCCAGAATCAGAAAATAAATATTTCTACCATACTTTTTAAAAAATTGTCCCCAATTTAATGCTTCAAAGCTCAGAAAAAATGGTGTTCCTACCAAAAGACTCCAACTGCCCCCAGAGGCATGGCCTCAGTGCATTCTGGTTAAAGAGACAGAGAGCTGCAGCATCTGGCAGATTGTGGATCAGTTGTCCAAGTCTGAGAACTTCAGGGATTAATACAAATAGAACTAAGTGAGAGACAGTGCCCTGGCAGAGAGCACAAGGCAAGAATGGCTTGGAAGGCCCACAAAAGGGCTATAGACTTGTAAGCACAGAGAACCCCAAACAAAAGGAATCCAAAGAGGACCACACCAAGATACATCATAATTAAAATTCCAAGAGCAAAAGACAAAGAGATAATCTTAAAAGCAGCAAGAGAAAAACAGTTAGTTACCTACAAGGGAGTACCCATAGGATTGTCAGCTGATTTCTCAACAGAAACTATGCAGGCCAGAAGGGAGTGGCAAGAAATAATCAAAGTGATGAATAGCAAGAACCTACAACCAAGATTACTTTACCCATCAATGCTATCATTCAGAATTGAAGGTCAGGTAAAGAGCTTCACAGATAAGAAAAAGCTAAAGGAGTTCATCACCACCAAACCAATATTATATGAAATGCTGAAAGGTAATCTTTAAGAAGAAGAAGAAGAAAAAGGTAAAGATAAAAATTATGAACAACAAATACATATCTATCAACAAGTGAATCTAAAAATCAAGTGAATAAAAAAATCTGATGAACAGCATAAACTGGTGAATATAATAGAATCAGGGGCATAGAAATGGAGTGGACTGACAATTCTTGGGGGGAAAGGGGTGTGGAGGGTGCAGGAAGAGACTGGACAAAAATCGTACACCTATGGATGAAGACAGTGTGTGGGGGGGTAAGGGCAGAGGGTGGGGTGGGAACCGTTGGAGGGGAGCTATGGGGGGAAAAAGGAGGAACAACTGTAATAATCTGAACAATAAAGATTTAATTTTTTTTAAAAAAGGCTATAGGCCAGGCCAGAACAAAAGAGAGACATTGTTCTTTCTTACAGCAGGTAAGCATTGCCACCTATTTGTTTGTGAAGAAGTAGAGACTGACATGAGAACATTTGTGAACACCCTCTATGGCTTACTGTGTGTATATGGAATAAACTGTATAGAGTTCCCTCTTAGGGATGGGTTCAGCCATTCTCATCAAAGTTTTTTATTTATGAAGTCTCAAGTTAACATATCTATCTAAATAGCATTTCCTGTAGATATAAATAGACATAAATAGACATATACATGGAAAGGGTGAATTCTACCTGAAGAGAGAAGTCAAGATTTTGATGTTCACAGGTAAGTAACTATCCTTCAGGAAGTTTCTAATAAGGCCGTCTTCTGTGATTTTTTAATATATCCAAGAAGACCTTCAATGGTAATCCCTCTGCTTATATTTCCAGATTTGCTTTTGTATTCCTCTCCATAGACTTGTATACTGACATTCTGATTCTCCTTTATCACATTACCAGGACTTACTAGTATAAGAATATGAGTGTTGAGTTCGCTGGCTCTATGACTGGCTGGGCACAATTTTTGGTTGTTTCTGGGAACAAAGGCTTTAGATTCTGGGCCTTTGGTGTGATCTCATTGGGATTCATTGCTCACCAGCATTTTCCATCATGATTTTTTGTCATCTGTAATAATGCATTCAAGAGGCCTTTCAGAAAAGACTTTTATATACAAGAAAAGTGTCATTTCCTACCTTCATCAATTAAAAATAAATCTGGCTCTGGCCAGTGTTGCTCAGTGCACCAAGAGGTCTCTAGTCTGATTCCCCATCAGGGCTCATGCCCAGATTGCAGGCTGTATCCCCAGTAAGGGGGGCATGCAGGAGGCAACTGATCAATGTTTCTCTCTCTTCCTCTCTCATTAAAATCAATAGAAGCATACATAGAAAAAAAATAAGTCTGTATTCAGAAGCTCTGAAAATTATATAAAGGTGTGTGTGTTTTTTTCACTTGTCTAATTCCAAAGCATCCTTGTCACAAATTTCTATAACTTCACCACACTTCAAGGAGCAAGGAAATAAATAGCATTGCCCAGGTTTCCTGCTCCACAAAAAGGCAACCCAGAGAGTATAAGTGCATCGAGTAAGGTGCACAGCTGGTGAATTGCAGGAAGAATTCAGAGCTCATGTTCATACCCCAGCCTACAAGCAGCTCAGCCCTTACACCATTACAACAATCTTCTATGTGAAATTACACAGCTTCAAAGATGCTGCCTAATACCGTTCATAAATGTTTTATGTTGGAAAAGTATATCTTTGAAATGCCATCTGCAGTCATGGTTATATGATTATAAAAAGCACTGTACTCTGTGCTGCAGTTATGGTCATCAAAGTCATTTTTTAAAACACCAGCTCACTTTAACGACAATCGCTACATTAGAGGTTTTCAATGAAAACTTGAAAGCCCAGTCATTTCCGTGTGAAAAAGTCTGGCATTCTAACACCAAAAAGATGAAAGAGCTTTTTATGTTATTAGCTTGGTCAGCTGTTTAGAACTTTGATGATTCTGAGATAGTTGCAAGACTACATTAAGAACCCAACATTGAAAGCTTACTGAAGGAATATTAATGGCGATTTCAAGGAGGAGGGGGGATGTGACTGTCACAAAACCCCCATTCAGTCCTCAGAGAACCTTGCACAAGTGTCCAATTGTGATGGCTCCAGAATCAAGAGTCCACATGGGTTAGACAAATATGGCTGCATAGCCACCAGTTATTTTTTTTAAAAAAAATATGTTTTTTATTGATTTTAGAGAGAGGAAGGAAGAGGGAGAGAGATAGAAACATCAATGATGAGAGAGAATCATTGATCGGCTGCCTCCTGCATTCCCCCTACTGGCGCAACCAGGGCATATGTCCTGACAGGGTTCATGGGTGGACGCTCAACCACTGAGCTACACCAGCCTGGCACTGCCAGTTATTTTTTATCCAGGCCTTGAAGCAAAGTATTAGCAATAGAACTCAGTCCTGCTCTTTGATCACTGTCCAAGGAAGCTGCATAGCTTTCTGTGCTGCAGTAACAAATACTTTTTTTAAACTAGATATCTTAAAACAACAGAAAGTCATTTTCAAATAGTTCTGGAGGCTATAATTACAAATTCAAAGAAGTCTAAAACTTCTAGGTGGGAGCCTTGGCATTTTTTGGCTTGTAAATGCATCACTCCAGTCACATGGCCATCTTCTCCCTGTGTCTTCTCATCTTCTTCTCTTGGTGGATGTCCAAATTTCCCTTTTTGATAAGGACACCTGTCATGCTGGAATAGAGCACATCTGAATGACCTCATTTCAACTTGAATACCTGTGTGAAAACCTTATTTCCAAATAAGGTCACATTTTGAGATAATAGGGGTTAGGGTTTCAACATATCTGGTTTGGAGAGCACAAATCAATCCATATCAGAAGTCTAAAATAATCAAATCTCCAGGAATAACACACTTCCAAAAACATAATGGTTTTTTTTTATTTGCATTTATAAGGGGAAAATATCTAAGCTTATGTTTTCTTAAATCCTCTCATTCCAAAGCAAATAATTGATTTTAGAAATTCAAGCCTATAAAGAAAGGGAATTATTTGTCATTCTAAACTCATCCCTCTTCTCTGTTCCTATGGTCATTCTTATGGTACCACTCACATGATATTTATCATTTTGTTGCCAGTGTCTTAACATATATATGACTTTCCTCTGGGCTGTGAGGCCTTAGGTCAGAGACTAGTTTATTTTTCTTTAAATCTCCAATGCCTAGCAGAATACCTAGAACATATAGGTCACTTAGGAAACATTTGCTAAAATCAGTAATGAACTGCCAAAAAATATAGATAATCTAGTGTTCATGAAATAGAACTTTGGAACTCAGTACCCTTGGCTCTAATCCATAGGCTATTACTAATGAGCTATGTGTGACCTTGGGCAAATTACTTCACCTCTCTGTGTCTGGTTTCATCATCTGAATGATGACAGTGTTGAAGTAAATGACATATATGGTCCTCACGGGCTCCCACTTAGGAGATTCTAAGTGATTTTCATGCTACCTAAAATAGATGATAGTTAAAACATCTATTAACTTCCCTGGAATTTTTATGCATCCTTGCAACTGGCTGATGCAGGCAGGGAAATACAATGAAACATGAAGGATTCAGAAGACTCTCACTAACTCCTTACCATCATCGACCCCTTCAAACTCATCCATGTATCCCCTTTGACTTTCTTGACTGGGTTCATATCTCTCCTTCCCTGAAAAAGATCACTTTGCATACAATCTTCTTTGTTCTTTGCCCAGAAATCCCGTGATCTGTTTCTGATGTTCTTTTGCCAGTTAGTTCTTCCACAGGTGCAAAGAACTCTCTGTAAGTTATGGGTCATGACCCATTTTTTTTTCTTTCAAATAGAACAGAATACACACTTGCATTTTCATCAACATGCCAACTGTGCTCTCTCCCCTTTCAAAATAGATCGTGATTTAACAATTTAGTATGACAGTCAATTTTAATGTTTTAGGCAAGGGTTATAAATATATCTAAGGTGATAGAACAATGTCCTAAAAGAAAATCCATTTCTGGGTTCAAGCTTAGTCCATCAGGTTCTATATTAGTTTCTTACTATAATTTAGTATTTTCTCTCTCATTGCCATCATGTGCTAGAAAATAACCTGTTCTAGACCACAGATGGAAGGCAAAAAAAGAGACAGGAGTTTATTCTTTCAGAATTGCATGTAATATAGGAATAAGAGGCAACAATAAACATTCACTCTCCCAGTGCCTCAGTTTTCCCAATAATATTAGCTAACCACCTCAGCAGCTTTTTGGGATAATTGATTAGGTAATTATCAAAACCTCTGATCTTCTCCAATATACATTAAGCAGTTGATTAACAATTTAGAAGTCTATCTCTGGGTCTTCCAGAGCCCCCAAGACTGAGATCCATTCACAGTCAAAGAGTTGTATTCCAGTAGGGCTTTATTGATTTCATCAAACTAAACTAAGATTTAGCCTTAATGGCCTAAGTTATAACCACAACTGGACAGAAGGGATGCCATTGTTGGTTGTGAAAAGAGATGACTCTCTGGACCCTCAAACGCTGGGACAAAAAGACATTTGAACACCCTCTTAAAATCAGGCAGCTTCCTACATAATTCAAAAAATATATATGGGAGATTATAAAAACTGACTTAGAAAAAAGAAAGAGAGTGACACATACTGACTTTTGGCATGAGGAAAAGTACATTGATATTCCTTTACTCTTTGAGGAAATCTTTGGTCAAGTTTCCACCACAAAAAATTTTGAAGACTTATGAATATCCCCTTTTTCCTTTATGGGTAGGAGGTCTGTATATATACAAAGTAAGGTGAGAATTTGAGTTCATTTTTATGTATTTATTTATTTTTAATCTTCACCTGTGGATATTTTTTTATTGAATTTTAGAGAGAGTGGAAGGGAGGGAAAAAGAAACAAAACACATCAATGTGAGAGAGACACATTGAGCCTGCAACTGAGGTACGTTTCTTAGAGTGGAATCAAACCCTTCAGTCTGAGGGTTGATGCTCTATCCACTGATCCACACCAGCTAAGGCTTGAGTTCATTTTTTGAAAGTAGAAAAAGCGCTACACTCCTGTAGGTTTGTGCCGTATGGAACAGCAAGATTGGTGTTGGGCAGTAGAGAGTACTGGAGGAAATAAAAAGAATAGGATTCAGTATCATTTGGGAAGGTAGGAGATATCACCAAGCCTCTCAGTATCAGTTGATCCATCTGTAAATGGAAACCATGGTTCTTGCTCCGATACTTTTCTGACCCAATTATCATCATTGTATGCTCTTCTTTTATAGTTTCGTTTTTGTGTTTCTCTTCCATGTTCTGCCCTTGATTTTTAGAAGCTGGATGCCTGAGAGGGCTCTTTGTATTGCCATGCTGGTTTCCATCATGCCCTGAGGTCATGTGTTCAGAATTAGAGTTTAAAGCGTCCTGTCATTACTTCTTGAGACATTTATCCTTTTAGAAGCTCTGATCATAGAAGCATCTTTTCATTGACTGAGTCTGTATTAACTGGCTCATTGTAGGTGCTCTGTAACTCTGTTGAATGAATGGTGAATGAAATCTGATTTCCTAAAGTACTCAACTATACCCAAAATTTTATTTCTTGGCTGTTAAAGCTTCTAGAAGTTTATTATCTTCACTCTCTCCCAAGGTCCTCATCTCTTTTGCTTCACAAGAATGAAGTTCAGGGCAGAGGTATTCTGGTTAGCTTATTCTATCTTAAAATCAATGAAAGTGGAGGCAAGGGAGTCAAAATGTATTAGATTATCTCTATTTCCAAGAAAGATATGCCCAATTATTGAAATATTTCCTCCATTACTTAACCCCTAAGATCATAGAGCCTCCCTCTTGAGGTGGGCAAGTCAGAGTCTTCAAAGGATTTTTCTTAGATTGAATCTGTGCCTTTATGGTGTTTGTTGTTGTTGTTTAAGAGTAAATAATGTCCTTAGATTTGTATCCCAGGGCTGTAGTACAAAGTATCACAAACTAAGCAGCTTAAGCAACAGAAATTTATCTTGCAGATTTGGCGGGTAAGGTCTAAAATCAATGTGTCAGCAGGGTCATGATACTTCTGAAGTCACGAGTAGGAAATCTATCCCAGGCCTTCCTTCTAGCTTCTGGTAGTTCCTCAACTTGTGGCAATATAATTCCAATCTTTGCATTGCATCCTCCCTGTGTGCAGGCATGTCTGTATACATAACAAAATATATAAAGGGCTAACAAGTGTGTACATGGAGGGAAAAACAAGAGCTTGAAGAAGCATTTGTGATGACAAACAGTGACAATTGGTGAAGGAAGATGAGTCAACTAGAGAAAGAGACTTCAACACACTCCAGGGTGTTAGCATCAGGAACACAAGACAATGCAACAATAAAAACTGCCTAAGAAACAATACAAGGGCACATGGACCAAAACATGAGGAAACAACCTACAGAAACTCTGGAATATCCAATTAACTGGGTTTGATCTAGTCACCTTGAAAAATATTAGCTTAGTATCCTAATATAAAATCCTGAGCTGCACAATCTTAAACACCAACAAAGACCTGCTAATAACCTCACTGTTTCTCTTGTAACAAATATGCTTTTCTTGTATAAAACACTCAAAAAACTCAGTTATTTATAATTAATGAAAATCCTAGAAGATTTTATTCTAAGACATTAAAAATATGCATTCAAGTGTACTATCCTGAACCATGGGTTTGTTATGTCCATTTATTTATTTATTTGTTTGTTTGTTTGTTTGTTTGTTTGTTTGTTTGGCATGAGTACAATTATATCTTACTAATCCAGAACTCAAATTCTAGCCATGCTACTGATTCTATTCTAATTAGCTAGTTATTAAAAATAAGAAAGAAGCAAAAGGGAGGCCAGACTTTATAAGCATGGTCATATGGTCATTTGGGTCGCTTCACCAGGAAGCTGCAATTTCCTACTCCTCAGGGAACCACTGGCCCGTTCCATGCAGGCCACTGAAGAAAGGGGTCCAACAAAGGGGAAGATAGGCACATGCACAATGAGTCGGGGTGACTCAACGGCGAGAGTAAGCTGGGCCATTGCAAGCCCATAACAATTTGGCGATAAATAATCTCTTTAACAAAGGAAATTTCTGTCTTGGCTCCTGTGGCTCTCTTGGCTTTCTTACATTCACTCATGTTCTCTCCAATCCAAGAAATCCTGTGGACCCCACATGCAATGTACTGATGGACTGCTGCAGGGAACACAAGCTAAACTAGCCCGATGCTGGTCTGGACTCAGCTCCAACATGGGAAGAAAACTCTGGACACTGGCTCGGATTCTAGCTCTATTGAAGCCAAAGCAACACTTCTTCCTTGGCAGGACAAGGGGAGATGGGGCCTTGAAAACTCAGCGGTGTAATTCCACAGAAATAAAGCTTTCTACAATACCTCATTCTCATGTGTGAGTCTCAGAAAATTCCTTTTCTCAGGATATCGCCAGAAGCCTACTCCCACTAGCAACTGGTGGCAACATGGAACTCTCTCCCCAATAACACTACCTTTATGAAGTATTAACTTTATGAAACCCAGTTGAAAACTAAAAAATAAACAAAGAAGTCCTCTGAAGAGTCAAAAGAGGTGTTGCAAATATGTTCCACTATAGCTCATGGAGCTCCCTCTTGGGGAAATGCTCTGTTCCTTTTTCTGAAACTGTCTGCCTGTGGCCCACACATAGCTACAGTATATGTGATTTATCTGTTTCCCAACTAGTGTTAGGTGAGGAGCACATGATTGAAGGGATACGGTATATAAATTAATGGTGACACATTGATAGTTGCTGGAAGTGACAGCTGACAGCAAATGAGAAATCATAGAAATAATAAAAATGAAACTCAAGAACAAAAAACACAACAATGATCTGAAGTTATTTGATAAATGGAAACAGCTCTATTTCTCTAAATTATTCTAACAGCACCACTGAATTATAGCATGCTATCATATCAGATGACCATAATAATGACCCTGAGCCATCAAGAAAAAAATAAACTTAGTTCCAAATTCATCTTTTAAGGTGGCAGGAAACTGTGCAATAAAATTTTAGAAAGGTCTTCATCCAAATGATTATTTAAAAAATGTTATTCCTTAATGTAATAAACCCTTACTATTCAAAAAATTCAGCTCTTAAAAGTGACTCATTCTTTGTAGGATTCATAAAACATCATATTTCTGCAGTACTAACCTGTATCCTGAGTTCTAGATTTAGATTTGACTAAGTTTGCCACCATCTCTGTTTATGTGTCCCACTGTGTCCTCCTGTGACACATCTGAACTCAAATGATGACAACCATCCTCAAAGCTTCTTCTTGCTTCAGTCGAGTGTCATTATGCATGTAGTAATTCAAAACAGAAATTTCAAATCAAGCCTCAATTATTCCTCCTGCCTCTCTCTTACAATTAGTGAGTCAACCCAATTTTTCCATCTTGACCTCACCTATTTTGTATCTCTGTTCCTATATCCCACCTCAGTACCTTTGCCTGAGCTGGCACTATGTGAGCACTTCTTTATCATAATCACTCCATGTTAGAGTAACACCAGATCATTTTCTATTTTCCATCCATCTCATTCTTTCATGTCCTTCTTTCTTCCTGGTCAGAGTGAGTCAAATGCCCTCTTATTTAGGTAACTGATTTGCATGTATGTGTTTATTTATATGCCAAGTGTTTCTGTGAGACAGATATTTGAGATGAGGCACCATGTCTTAGGCACTTAGTGACTATTTCTCAAAATATCTGCTGAGTAGCTAACATGAGCCAGGTAGTCTGCTAAGCACTGGAGGAACAGCATCAGATAAGATAGGCCGCTAGATTTCTGGAATGCACAATATATAGAATTAATTCATGTTTATAAAATACCCAATTATCATAGTGCTTCCATATCTATTATCTATTCTTTCTTTTAATGGACATAGCATATAAGCAATTAAGTCAAGTTTAAAATACTTTATACATGTTTTTATAGAACACAGTATTTTCAATGGTCATCTCATTTGTCCCTCATTTGTTCTAAAATTTTATTGCACATTTCCTGCCACCTTAAATGATGAATTTGGAACTACGTTTATTTTTTTTTCTTGATGGCTCAGGGTCATCATCATCATAGTCATCTGTTATGATAGCATGCTATAATTCAGTGGTTCTGTTGGAATAATTGAAATGAATAGAGCTGTTTCCATTTATTAAATAACTTCAGATCACTGTTATGTTTTCATGGGAAGGCATGAAGCATAAATTTAAAGCCATATTTGAAAGAGCAAAGGATACTTATGGAGCCCCATTCCCCACATTTGTATTAAGTAAAGAAGGCATGTGAAAAATCTAAAGAATTTAAATATTGTAATGACTTTATTTTCATTATTATTCAGGAGTTTGTAACCACTTCCATGCCATCCTTTTGTAAGGCTGATGAAACCTGTGGAAAATAATATGTTCTCAAAATAAAGTATTTGAATTCATTAAAAAAAATCATAGGATTATAAAGAAAATAAAACATTTGTATATTTATATGTGAGCCAATCAGAAATATTTAAGAAATACATTTACTATATTGCCGGGAGCCGGTCCATCCTTGCTGTTTCAAGGGACCTGGCATATATGGCATACGGTTCTTAATATGTTTGCTCACCTTCTTGGCGCTGTGTTTTAACCAAGGTCACCTCTCCGAGAAAGGTTGAATCCCCAGGTAGGGATTTTCCCCTGAAGTTAGGGAGGGAATAAAACCGCTCAACTAAGTGCCAGGCGGGTAATTAATCCCTTTAACTACGAACAATCATGCTTAAACTACATAATCTTTTCTCCCTGGAATGGAGATAAGAAACGCCCTAACCTTTGTAATAGAGATTGATAGGATTGAATCAACTGGTATAAATACAGTTGTAACAAGACAGAAACACACAGAACTCAGAACACAGAATTTAGAAGTCAGAACTCAGAATCTAGAGACAGACTCAGAACTCAGAACACAGAACTCAGGAGACAGAATTCAGAAGACAGAACCTACACGGAGCCTAGAGACAGAAGAACTTCGCTGGCGAGAGCATGCCAGAGGATCCTGGACAGGGACTGGCCTCGGAGCCTGGAGGTGGAGCCTGGCAAGAGAGCATGGCAGGGGATCCTGGACTGAACCTGACTGCAGAGATTGGCAGGAGAGCCTGACTAGAACCTGGTGACTGAACCTGGCTGGAGATCTGATGCAGAACCTCTCTGGAGATCCAGACCAGAACTTGGCTAGAGATCGTGGCTAGGCTGCTGATCAACTGAACGCTGTCTCCGTGTCATTCCTTCTTCGCCGACTCCGTCCACACCTTTGGGGAACCCCTGGACCCGCTGGGGCAGGACCACGGCATCTGGCGCCCGAACAGGGACCCCTAGGTAAGCGCCCCGCACTCGGGACGGATCGGACTCCACCGTAGGAAGAAGGTGGATAGTCTTCGCCGACTCCGTCCACACCTTTGGGAATGCCTGGAACAGGATTCCCTTAGGTAAGCCCCCACCTCATTGAGAACCCCACACTCGGGACGGATCAGACTCCACCGTAGGAAGAGGGTGGATAGTCTTCGCCGACTCCGTCCACACCTTTGGGAACCCCTGGAACAGGATTCCCTTAGGTAAGCCCCCCCCTCATTGAGAACCCCACACTCGGGACGGATCAGACTCCACCGTAGGAAGAGGGTGGATAGTCTTCGCCGACTCCGTCCACACCTTTGGGAACCCCTGGAACAGGATTCCCTTAGGTAAGCCCCCCCATTGAGAACCCCCACACTCGGGACGGATAGGACTCCACCAGGGTGCTACAGACCCCCCTATAAAGGATAAGTAGGGTAAGAAGGTGGATAGTACAGAACTTAGATTGAGAAGATGTGCCATACTGAGTCCAAAGAAAGAAGACTCTGTATTGATCCTTAGATTGAGAAGATGTGCCATACTGAGTCCAAAGAAAGAAGACTCTGTATTGATTCTTAGTTTGAGAAGATGTGCCATACTGAGTCCAAAGAAAGAAGACTCTGTATTGATCTTTAGATTAAGAAGATGTGCCATACTGAGTCTAAAGAAAAAAAACTCCGTATTGATCTTTTAACATATATGCTTATTAGCAGAGGAATTAAGGTTACTCCCAGTCAGACAGAACATTTTATACAAGAAATACGTCCATGCTTTTCTGAGGAAGGAAAGGTGCCGGAAAGGTAAATGTAATGGCATGGGAGAAGGTAGGCCCAAGGAGCCTTATCCTTAACCCCACTGCAGCCTTTCTACCCTGGGAAAGTGCAGGATTGGCAAGCTCTCCCTGGGATGATAGATCAGGACTCAGGTAATAGCAGAAAGCACCAATCCTACTCTTAAAATGGATACAAGAGAGCATTTCAGGTTTTTCTTTTTAATGCTTGCTTTTAAAAAATAAAAAAGGGGGAATTTGCCGGGAGCCGGTCCATCCTTGCTGTTTCAAGGGACCTGGCATATATGGCATACGGTTCTTAATATGTTTGCTCACCTTCTTGGCGCTGTGTTTTAACCAAGGTCACCTCTCCGAGAAAGGTTGAATCCCCAGGTAGGGATTTTCCCCTGAAGTTAGGGAGGGAATAAAACCGCTCAACTAAGTGCCAGGCGGGTAATTAATCCCTTTAACTACGAACAATCATGCTTAAACTACATAATCTTTTCTCCCTGGAATGGAGATAAGAAACGCCCTAACCTTTGTAATAGAGATTGATAGGATTGAATCAACTGGTATAAATACAGTTGTAACAAGACAGAAACACACAGAACTCAGAACACAGAATTTAGAAGTCAGAACTCAGAAGACAGGACCAAGAGAGACAGAACCTACAGGGAACCAGGAGATGGAGGAGCTTCGCTGGAGAGAACATGGCAAGGGATCCTGGACTGAACTTGACTACAGAAATTGACAAGAGAACCTGACTAGAACCTGGCTACTGAACCTGGCTAGAGGAACCTGGCTATGATGATCACCCGAAGGCTGCCTCTGTGTCATTCCTTCTTTGCCGACTCCGTCCACACCTTTGGGGACCCTTGGACCCGCTGGGGCAGGACCCCGGCACTATATAGTAGTGAATGTTCTTTTTTTAGTAATACATTACAAAATAAGATCTGATAATCACTCTAATAATTAACATAATTTTGAGAGAGTAACAAAGATAACACCTGTGCCCAAGTTCTGCTTGTGCCAAAATGATGTGCAGAGGACTTACTCCCATACAGGGTTGTACCTACTGAGCAACTCCAATGGCTGAATGTGTATGCCTCCCCTAAATTGTTGAAATCTTAACCCCCGAAGGAATGGTATTAATAAGACCTTTTGGAAGTGATTAGGCCATGAGAGTGGAGCCCTCATGAATGGGGTTAGTGCCCTTATAAAGAAATCCCAGAGCTCCCTTGCCCCTTCTGTCATGTGATACAACAAGAAGTATGTGACCTGAGAGAGCCCTTACCCAACCATGCTGGCCCCCCTGATTTCAGACTTCCAGCCTCCAGAACTGTGAAAAGTAAAGTTCTGTTGTTTGTAAGACACTAGGTCTGTGGTATTTTTGTTATAGCAGCCTGAACAGACTAAGACAGCCGGTATAGATCACATGGTGCTAAAAACTATCCTGGTCATTCCTTTAGGAATTTGCTGACATATCAACTCTCAGCGGGTGCAACATTCCGTCTAAAAATCTATTACTGTTGCTTCTATCAATGAAGGAGATTTATCTATCTTTGTCTTCTTGTCTGCATTTCCTCTCTCTTGCCTTGTGTCTATCCCTGCTAAGTGAATATAGCTGAATTCACATAGGTTAAGTAAACATATAATGCCAGTCTTTACATAAGCCAGAGGGATAAGAACAATAATCATCCTATGATTTTCCTAAGTAGATAATCTGACATTAACTGAGTTGAAATAAAATCTTCATATACATACTTCACATTTTAAGGGAACTCTTTAAAAAAAACAAAACTTACTTTTTTTTGCTATCTCATAAGTTCCTGAGATGAGAAAATGGACTAGTAAGGAGTTGATAGTTTCAGAATTAAAATAACAGATCCTACTAGGAAACTTGGGGCTTCAGAGCTCCCCTGCCCCCAACAGTGCTTCTTCAGGCTGTTTGATGCTGAACAGAGGCCTTGGTGCAGGAACACCAAGCATCTCACCAAAAAACACTGGGGAGTAATGCCAGGTGCGGGCCATGTAGGCCCCAGAGCTAATAAAGCAGGGGAGAAAAGGAAAGAAACATGAATATACAGGGACTCAAAAATCCAAGATTTTACCCCCAAACTCAAGTCTTCATGGGGAAGAAATAGGAGGACTAAACAGCAGTAAACAACACCACCACACTATGTCTTATCATGAAATTGGACTGAGGAAAAACACTGAACCAGGTACATACATTTAAAGAGAGCATAACAACGAAGACTGTGATCAATAAAAGTGGGTGGGTTCGATGAGGAAATGGTCTTCCCCCCTTTTTCTGTCCCAAGAAATCCTGGAGAAAGATAAGCCCTTTGAAATATTTTTATGTTCCCAAAGCTGATCAGATCCATATACTGAGAATGAAGATGGACAAGATACACTTCTTAAAGTTTATTTCAGCAAGAAACAGTTTTTCCCTGGCAGGTGTAGCTCAGCTGGTTCAGTGTTGTCCTGTGCACTGAAAGGTTGCCAGGAATGGTTCAATTCCCAGTCAGGGGACATGCCCAAGTCGCATGTTCAGTTCCCAGTTGGGGTGCATATGAGGTGCATATGATCTCTCTCTCTCTCTCTCTCTCTCTCTCTCTCTCTCTCTCTCTCCCTCACCCATACACACAAACACACACACACACACACACACGTGCACACACCTCTCTCAAATCAATCCTATATAATAAAGAGGTAATATGCAAATTAACCCTCACGCCCTCACAAGGTGGCTGCATATGACCAGGCCAGCAGGGGGGTTAGTGAGGGATGACCAAATGACTGAACAAGCAGGCTGCATGGGGCAACCAAGCTGGCAGGGGGTGCAGTTGGGGGCCACCAAGCAAGCAGGGGGGGAGTTGGGGGTGACCAGGCCAGCGGGGGGGCAGTTAGGGGCAACCAGGCCAGTGAGGGTGCAGTTGGGGGTGATTAGGCTGGTAGGGGGGGAAGTTAGGAGCGACCAGGCCGGCACACAGAGTCAGTGAGGGGCGATCAGGTGGCAAGGGTGCGGCAGTTAGGGGTGACAAAGCAGGCAGGCAGGTGAGCAATTAGGTCCAGGATTGTGAGAGGATGTCCGACTGCCGGTTTAGGCCTGATCCCTGGGGTCGGGCCTAAACCAGCAGTTAGACAACCCCCAAGGGATCCCGGATTGGAGAGGGTGCAGGCTGGGCTGAGGGGACCCCTCCCATGCACGAATTTCATGCACCAGGCCTCTAGTTTAAAAACATGTTTAAAAAAGAAACAGTTTTGAAATGCTCCTTATGTAATATTTATAATGAAGCTTATTGTTCAAAGGTAGACTTCAGGATATGCTTAAAGGTTCACCAGGATTACAAATCATACACAGTTGCTTCTGGAGAAAGAAAAATAACAATTACACATTTTGAAACACCTGTTGCTGTGAGATGGTCCTCACAGGTGGGCTCAGTGTTGCCCTCTGCTGGCCAAATTAACAGGCTGCTGGCAAGTAGCAAAAAGGGGATTTAAAACCAGGACTAAATCCTCCAAATATTTCTTTCACATAATACTGAAACCAAACAAATAATGTCAGAGGAAATAAGACAGCTTATATAAGAAGCTGGGGAAACAAATATGTCAGGAGAGGAACACAAATGGAATAAACAGAAACACAGCAAGATTAATGAATGAAAGCAGAGCAAGATTAGAATACCACAGAAAGAAAAAAGCAATCTGTCTTATGGGGAAGATTTTCCTCTTCTGATTATTTGAAATACAAATAGGGGTTTCTGGCTCAGCATTTTTATTCTGAGTTCTGGTACCCTAAGCATAATTCCTTTCCAAGTTCTAGTGCAGTCACACAGCACACCACAATGCCAGGAACTTACAGAAAGATTTTGTTCTCACTTCACATGTTGGTTCCTGTGGTTCAGTGACCATGTCCTGATGGCATATGTCTTCTGATTCCATTGCTCAGGTGAACAGGCAGCTTCTTGCTGGGGCATGCATTTCTCAAGACAATGGGAGAAAAACAGGAGACTTGGAGGAAACTCAAGATTCCTCCAAAAGCTTCTGCTAATCTGTGGCCTCAGTCAAGCCAGTTGACCTCACTGGCCAAAGCATGCCAGGTGGCCACTGCCAACAATGGTGGGCCAGGAAGTGCCCTTTCCCTTAGATGACATACAATAATCGTACAGAGGAGGGAGGAGCCAGTGGTCAGAAATAATAATACAACCCACTGAAGTCTACTTAGATAGTCACACAGATTGCCTTCCTTCACACAGGCAAAATTCACTCAACATCTAGTCATGGAATACTATATCAAGGCCCCACCACATCATAGAATTGGAGTGAATTCTTGGATCTCTTGGTCTATAACATGCATGGATATTGCTCCACTCAATTCAGAGTTTTGTGAACCAAAAATATAGGCTGTTCACCATCTATCTGAAGCTTATTTGCCAAAGAGGGAGAGCCAAAGGGATCAGAATTCAGAGGGACTTGAAACACACAACAGTACTGGTCCAAAGCAATTCTGAACTCCTTTCTGTTTCATTACCTTCCATGACCATCTATAATAATAAAAGCATAATATGCAAATTGACCGGATGATCGTCTGGACATCCTTCCAGATGAAGTGGGTCTGCAACCACAGGATCAAGGCAGTCGCCTCGGCTGTGAGGGATCAAGGCAGCCAGAGCAGCTGTGAAGGCCTGCTCTTGCATGAATTTCATGCATCAGGCCTCTAGTCCTATATAATAAAAGTCTAGGTGGCATCACGCATGACGTTGCCACAAGATGGCCGGCAGGGGAGGACAGTTGTAGGCAATCAGGCTGGCAGGGGAGGGCAGTTGAGGGCGATCAAGTCGGCAGAGGAGCAGTTAGGCATCAATCAGGCCGGCAGGGGAGCAGTTATGGGGCAATCAGGCTGGCAGGCAGAAGCAGTTGGGGGCAATCAGGCAGGCAGGCAGGCAAGTTGTTAGGAGCCAGCAGTCCCGGATTGTGAGAGAGATGTCTGACTGCCAGTTTAGGCCCTGTGGGATAGGGCCTAAACTGATAGTCAGACATCCCCCAAGAGGTCCCAGATTGGAGAGGGTACAGGCCTGGCTGAGGGACACCCCCCACCCCATGCATGAATTTTGTGCACCGGGGCTCTAGTATCTAAATAAACATATATCCTCAGCCCTCTCTCAGCCCTGTAGGGAAGCATGGACTGAAAAGACAGTTTACATTTTCACCAACAGTAATCTGTTCAAAGCTTGCATCCAGGCTGTCAGCACCTCTGAGGGTTCCATATTCTGAACAATTTTGCTAGTGTCTGTTTTGTTTGACTCTAGTCGTCTTTATATGCCAATATTAATACTCTCAACTATGTTCCAGACCTTCCTCTTCTAGAGAGGCTCAACAAATGCCCCTGGAAATGACACTCTTAGTTTCTTTTCCCTTGAGACATTTTAGGGGGCTTTAATGAAGTATAACTGCCATATAGAGGAACTCAACATTGTTGTATCAGATGTCAAAGCTACTTTATCAAGTGTATAGGCATCTTTAAAGAAAATCCAGCATATTATCATGGCACAGAGGAGCTGTCCAATTTGACATATCACCTGTATTTTGGTGAAATACAGTAGTTCCTCCTTGTGCACAAGGAATACATTCCAAGACCCCCAATGGATGCTTCAAACCATGAACAGTACTGAAACCTATATATATACTATGCTTTTTTCTATACATACATACGCATAATCATTTAATTTATAAATTAGGTACAGTAACAGATTAGTACCAATAACTATTAATAAAAAACAATATACTGTATAAAAGTTCTGTGAAGTTTTTCTTTCTGATCACTGAGACAGCTGCCTAGAGTGTAGAGACGATGGGCAAAGGAGTGATTCACCTCCAGGGCAAGATGGAGTGGACGGCACAATATTTCCTCATGCTATTTATAAATTGTTTAATTTGGAATTTTCCTTTTAATATTTTTGGACCACAGTTGACCACAGGTAACAGAACCACAAAAAGCCAAACTGAAGATAAGGGAGGGGGCTACTATATGCAGCATTTAGAAAATTCTGTAAAGAAAAATGATTGGTGAAAAAAAAAATATATATATATATATGTAATTAGAATGTGGTTTGCTGCAATTGATGATGGAAGGATAGTGCTGAGAACTTTTTACAATGATGTTTATAAAGTTACATGAGTAGTATAGTTGAATAATTTTTCAAAAAGCAGAATTAGAATTACCGGGACGTGGTTATTTCCCCAATAAATTACCAATCCATCATTCTGAATAAGAATATATTTGCTTAATCAGAAGCATGTTTTGCAAATTATCTCTTTAGACAGGACTAGATAAGATTTAAACTTTCCTCTTTTTCAAAAGATGAAAAAAATAAAGTAAGATTTGGGAACATATAAGGCGTCAAGGAATCCAGGCAACAGAAACCTAGAGAGCTTCCATGGATTGATTTTAGTATCAGAAAACTATCTGTGTACAAATCTACAGAATTTTTCATAGAATTGTCACATGGTTAACACTCCTTAAAGCTTATCTACAGATAATCTCCCAGGGTACCAGGAGCCCCAGGATAAGAGTGACAGGGGTCCCTCTGGTCCATGTAGTCTATGAATGTATAAACATTTTTGGCAATAATTTTTCTTCTGTATCTCCTATTCCTCTGCTAACCTGGGTTATATCAGGACTCAGTCCTGAGACTTCTTACCTTTCCACACTACTGCCTCTCTCTGAAGGACTGCTCCAATCATATGATTCTAAATGCCTTTAAATGCTGCTATTTCTAAATTTCTATTCACAGCATATAATTTTTTTCTAACTTTTAATTGCCTATTCGACATGTAAACTTAGGGGAAACAAATCTCACCAGCATCTCAACATTGCATTTCTCCCACAGACAAGTTTCTGTCACTGAATGAAACTGACTTCCATTCACCCAGATAATCACATCAAAAACATAGGATTTCTCCTTGGTACCTTCCTCTCCTTTAACATTTCCATACCAATATCTGCAAGTTTTATTGCTGCTACCCTCCAATGAGAACTCAAGTCTACCTACATAGGTCCATCTCCAAGATCACCCCACTGGTCTAAGCCACCAGCATCTCTTTCTCAGAGTACTATGATTGCCTCCTAAATAATACTCCTTTTTCACACTAGCTTCCCTCAATTCTGTTGTCCACAAAGCTGTTAAAAGATATTTATAAAATCCAAAGTAGTAGTTGATATCATTCCTATGCATGCGTATAAAGACATTCAACATTCACTCATAAACATTAGAATCAAATTGCAAAACTTTGCCATGACATCCATGTCCCAAATTTCATCATGCCCCTCCACCCTCCACTCATGCTATGTACCCCCCCCTCAGTATTCTCCATACACAGCAACTTACTTTCCTTCAATTCCTTGAACATGCCATGTTCTATCCACCACAGGAATTTGCTCAGTCTTTTTCCTATCCTGGAAGTGTTCTTATCTCTACCATGACAAAGTGAATTCCTAGCTATCCTTCAGGCTTGAGCTTAAATGACATTTCCTCAGAAAAGTCTTCATTGATTCCTCAATAAAAATGAGGATGCCTTGTAATAATCTTTCAAAGTTCTAATTAGCTTCCTCCAGCAATTTTTAATTACATAGTTTGTGAATCTTTGATTTTTGTCTACCTACCTTACCTAATTGGCAGCTAGATGATGGCAGAAATGATTCTAACGTTTTAAATAAGATACACTACTACATTTTCCACACCAACACTTAATGCTGTACATTAGATACTAATATACATGGGTAAGACGTTGAGTTGTAGCTAAGAATGTCTTTATAAATGTAGCTATAAATCCACTAATGCTTTTTGTGTGTCTACTTTGCACTAGCTTCAAAGGATACAGAGATGATGAAGACAGACCCATTCCCTGCCCCCATAGATCTTGCAGAACAGCCCTATAGTTATATTCCCTAAGATAAATTGTCCAAATCCTCTTAAAAATGAAAGGATGGCATTTATGCCCCTAACTTCCCCCTTGAAAAGGACAGCAACTCATGGCAGTAACACCGAGTCTAAGTGGAAATTCCGCCTTCAGTTCAAGCTACTTTCTCATTCACTCACTCTGCCTACGCCAGCAAATCAAAAAGGGACAGGTCATTGACTTTGATCTCAGATTTCTTTTGTTCATTGTGTCAGAACTGTGATGTTCTTTAACCTTTGCTTTTTGTGCTTAATGGATATGAGTGTTCTGATAAATGCAATGCAGCAGTCAATAACACGCCAAAGCCTGCCCATAATTGGCTAACTTGAGGTGCTGGGAAATAGAAGGCCCTGCTGGCTGAGTCCTAAATAATATACACCGGGCAAGTCTCAACATCCTTTTGTCACTGATTATAGAAATCTAGATGTTTAAATCTCAGCATTGTTAATGGGAGATATAACCTAGCTGCCCACAACCTATTTTAAAACTATACCAAGATTTATATTGAATGCTCTATTCCATTAAAATTTTTACCTGATTCTTTCAGGTAAAACCCAAGTTAGCATACAACCTCAAATAATTTTATAGTCTGGCTCAATTAAAATAAATTTAAGTTGCAAAGCAACACCCACATTATGTTAGTAGGCAATGATATATAAATTAACTATTTAAAAACTATACACATCATATTTAAATTATAGGGGGAAAAACAAATAGAACCTAAATTCATCTCTATGTCAAACAATCTGCAATCAATTTTCATCACCAAATATGATGTTCAGGGTATGAACTCTGTCTGTCATTCATACTTCACTATTAATTATCAGGGGACATCTGACAAATTTTCATTTAACTCCATATAATGTAGCCAAGTCTGCTGATCACCTAATGGTAAAAGAGTTGATGCTTCCCTAGTCTCTAAAAGGCTATGGCATGATAATAGAGAATCACTTTGCAATAAGGCACATAAATCAGTATGTGTGTGCTATGTATCAGTTTCATGTGGTACCTGAAGAAGAATTTCCTGGAAATGTTTGCAACGTATGGAGATAATAAGACAGGGAAAACACATCATTCATCAAGTAGAACACACCAAGGCATGCCTTCGCATGCAATTCTTGAAGGAATAATGGGTAAAAAGACAATAACCCATTCTAATATGCAGAGTTTACTAGCCCATTCTAAGCACCAAATGGCTGATGAAAACAATTTCAATTGATACAGTGCAAATAATCTACACAACACAGCAAGCAAATGAAGATTTAAAGAAACCAAAAAAAAAAAAATGAGCTTCTCAGGCTCCACACTTGGGACTGTAGATCAGGGATGCTTGAGTTCCAATAGACACAAAAAGACTAGAGTGACTGGTTTAGCCATAAGTCTATGTCAAATTCTATGTCAAATGTCTTGTCTATTCATATGTCATATGACTTCATATGTCTATGTTGATAAGTCTATAGCTCTGTCTACCTATGTCATCTTATTTAGTTAACATATATGTGTATATATATATATATATATATATATATATATATATATATATATTCCACTACTACTATGTGTCAGACACCGATGCTGTTCATAGCATCAAACATTGAGGAACTCAATCTAACAGAACAACAGTGAATTCCATACAAACAACTACTTCTATGAACTAGGAGGCTTTACTTATTAGGCACTACAGACAGAGTGGCTGAGGCCAATGAGCTTTTCAAAAGCCCAACAAAAATCTTTTAGTCTTAAATTTAAAAACTGAATTGCTGCCTCAAAAATGTGAAATCAAAACTGCCAAGTCAACATTCACAAAGGTTTAAATAGAAGTCTATAAACATAATATTATGTTGATTTTATTCATGGTGAGATTCAGCATTCATAAACATTTCATTACACTTGAAAACAATTTGTAGGTTAGATTTTATTTGTTCACAAAAAATTCCTGAGTGTGCACAATGACTGCTGAGAAAATGCAGTCAACTTTAAATTAAATGAGATAAGTGTAGCCTAATAATTTTGAAACCCTTTATAAAAATTGTCACAAATTTCACTGTCCAAATATATTATTTTAAATGTATGATTTGTGTGTGTTTTTATATATTTGATAAATATAAGGTAGGGTCTTCAAAAGAAAGGAAGCTCACCTGGATATACCAAAAGGAGATGTTAGCATATATTAAAGGGCTTCCTTCAGGATGTGAAATTTGAAATATTATTAGGAGTTTTTCAACAAAGGGATGGAAAATATGTACATCTGCAAAGACACAGTCCTGCATATTGGACATCAGTATACCACTCACTGGGTCCGGAAGGTCCTTTCATGCTGGGAGCTAGAAAGAATGACCACAGAAATATTAAGGCCAAACAAAGAGTAACCTCAGGAGAAAAGGAACCAATGAAAGATTCTAAACAAGAAAATGGCATGAATGAAATGATCAGATACACTTTTTCATACGCTAACCCTGGTGGCAACATGGACAATAGATGTAGCAGGGATGCCCATTCAGAGGCCACTGCAATACAGGGCAGATAAAAAATGATGAGAGCTAAAGTTCTGGCTGGAAATGTCCAAATTCAAGTGACATTTCAGCTTGTGAAAGGTATTCTTGGAGATAAAATACTATCCTGCTCTGCACTAAGCCTTTGAGAGCAATTCACAGAAAGAAGACTTGAGTGGGAACATTTTCTCTGAGGCACACTTTTTTATAAAGTGGGTAAGCCCAACTCCTAGTGACCATTAACGTATCCTATCTCTTTTAAAAATGTAGCATGGTGCTCTTTTGTTGAATCCAGCAAGAATCTGAGTGTCCACTAGGTAAGCAACTTTATTATCTTGCTAGGATTGGAGGTAATAAGCAGGTGACCACCATATGAGTTGGGAACATGGATCTGGCTTCTTGACTACTTCTTTGCATGTTCTTTGTACTTGGACTATTTTTTGTTTGGTTTGGTTTGTTTGTTTTTTGTTTTTGGGTTTTTTGTTTTTGTTTTTGTGTTTTTGCTTCCTCCAGTCTACTTGCCGTTCCCAAATGATGCTCTCATTGTAAACCCAGATTGCTACATCCACGACCCAATTCATCCTCCTACCTTCAAACCCCTAATTATGCCTAGATTGGGGCAGCATGTATCAGGCTGGCATACTTGCCCACAACCCATCAATATTCTCCTGGAACCCAAGCCTCACACTGGCTTTTCTTTCTCACCTTCTTCTGATTACCTTTGTTTAGTAAATTTGCAACTCTATGTGTGTGTGTGTGTTTTTTTTTTTTTCATAAAGTCTAATATTTCAAAGCCATGTTATCCGTCATCTCAGTTCTATTATATATAACCGAATAATATCTTAACATATTTAATAAGATCATGACAACCCATGCAATTCATTACTCTTTCTAGTCTTAGAGATGATAATAATAAAGGAAAGAAAATGTGATTTATGAATCATCAGGTAACCAAGAAACCTGCTTATCCTAAGAGAGGTGGTAAAGAAAGATTTTATTATTGTCTCTTAAAAAATATAGTGACTGAGCCAGAGAAAGGTTAACCTGCCTTGGTTACCCATTATTCGGTTTCCATGCCAAGATAAAAGTCATGCTTCAAATCCATTTCCACACTCTCCTTAGAGATTTTTTTCCCCTCAATAATCCCTTACCTCAACAGAAACCTAGGACAATTCTTACAAAGGTGTTTGTCTTATAAATTGATGTTTGCCTCTGTGCTTCAGATATTTATTTTTGTTTTACTTAAATTGGTTTAAGTTGCATCCCCTAAAGATCATTGTTCTAACAGTCTCCACAATCCTTGGAGGGCAAGAAAATGGATAAAGGAAATAACTGGTTTTTTTCTCTCCTGACTGTACCTTCTCCTGTCCCTTCTTCCCATCTCTAGGTTTTCCCATTGTTAAATCTACTGTCAATAAAGTGAAAAAATAAAATATAGAAAAGTGAATGTCAACAGTGCAGGAAACTCTCTAATTAGCCACTGAGTCAGAATGACCTTATCTACAGTATTCTCTGGTTCACTAAAAATTAAATAATAGTAACATATCTGAGGACATTTATTAAAGATATTTTGGGTTTTTTTTCTCCCTTTGGTACAATCTAGCCAACAATTTCAGTTCAGTTATGGTTTAAAACCCTAAATTGTGTTATTGTAGTTATGCGTAGATCAGACATAAACCAATACATTTTAAATCATTTATTTCACATATCAGCCATCTTATAATTGTATTCATTAAATTATCCTTATTTGAACATCCATTCTATGCAACCTTCACAGCTTGCTGCACATTTTTACATAACCTGGATCTATGGGCTCTCTTTGGCTTTCTTTGTTGAATTACCAGCAAATGTAGAGAACTGCTTTTGTGCAGTTTTATTTGAATTTTGAAGGCAGGTAATTTACTAATCCTTCTTTCAGATGCTTCCTTTGTTCTTTTCTGAGATGTGTATTGACTGAATGTTTCAAGGGCTTCATTGTTTAAAGTCAATTAGGAAATAAAATTCTCTTTGATAAACTAACCTTGTTGACCTAGTAGTCTGCAAGGAAAAAAAATCATCAGTGTATAGAATATAGGTTGGTGGAGGTGATTGTACCTCTGGGTGAAACGTGTAGCTGCCTGTCTCTATAAGAGCTGATATCTTCATAGGAGAGTGTAAGTTTCTTTTTCTGTTATAACTAATCATCCAAAGATGCTGACAATGAAGAAGAGGAAGCAGGAAGTTGATAAAGACATTAATAATGCATGTCCACAAATCCTCATCCCTAAAGATGCTTCCTATGTTGCATCTACACTTAACAGTTTACCCCTTAGAATCATCTCTAAACATTCTCCAGTGCCTCCTCCCCGACAGTGGCCTACATCGGGATACCATATGGATCCTCAGTTGCTCCCCTATAGTCTCATCCACACTTTGCACTGAACTGAGCTGAGTCAGTTGACTTACACTGAACTGAGTCATTTGCTGGAGAAATAAGGAAGAGTACTGCCAAAGAATTAGGGGATAATATGCTCTACAGCCACACTGCACCACTTATTCTTAATTTCAGGAAACCGCTGAAACTCTGGGAGTATCCACTATTTCCTATGTAAAGTAGAGATTATTATATCCTGTTCTCCTTAAATTGGATACCCCCTGAATTCTCTTTCAAGTTTAGCATACATTTCAATATAAATATATGGACTGGACTTTAAGTCTTATCAATACAAACTTCATCTGTTAAACATTGGATCCTTTTCTTATCTCACAGGGCTATTATGATAATTATATTAAAAAATAAAACACTTTGAAGATCTAGAAAATTATTATTTAAATATAAGAAAAAACTCATTATTGCAGGAAAGGTAAACAAAATATCTTTATAGCTAGCACAAGAATGTTTCTTAGGTAGAAGTGAAGCTATCTCTGTTAAAAGAATATACGTTGAGAGGTAGCTTGATGGAAGAGGGTGAGGCATATGTTGGGAGTAACAAAGGCATCAACAGAGGTAACTAGAATTGAATATATTTCTAGTAGCTAGACTAGAATTAAACCAAAATATTGTGTCTGGCTACAGTCAATCAGAAAAAGGAAAAATATGTAAGAACAGACTATGACCAGCAGCATGAGGGACATCAGGCTGAATTGTACTTTTCACTTTGGCTTGAATGTAAATTCTTACAACTATATACAAAAATCCTGCTGCACACACAAAATCCTGGTGTAAGTCTTTGTAGTCAAAATTATGGAAAATGGAATTCTGTTTCTCACTCTCTGCATTATACCCAAAGAATAATATAGCCCAGAAATGAGGTACTCTATAAACTGAAATAATTTAGAAAAAGTGGAATCTCAGAAACCCAGTAAAACATGAGAAACCTTAGAACATAGAAACCTCATGATAGGTGTTAAATTTACTTTGAATCATGATCCAAATCAAACTTTTTAGATATTAAGGGTGGGTGACTGATCCAAGCTGATATGTGGATGATGGTGGTGGTGGTGATGATGATGATGATATGTAGGAGAAGAAATAGTAGTAGGAGGAGGAAAGATGGAGAATGGTGATAATGTTGATGATTGGTATTAGGAGAGTTTTATATTTCCAGAGAAATTTAATGATAGAGAAGAATCCATAAGTCCTAAGTGAAAAAAAGGGATTGTCAGTGAAAAGACAATCTAGTTAAGAACTATGAGCCAAAAAACTCACCATGTAATTTATAATGGAGAAAATAAGTTGGGACAAAGGAGTGGGAAACAATCCCGAAAAGAAATGTGAGACCTTGAAGGAGATGCTATGAGGTTAGACTACATCTTAGCATGCACAACAAGTTCTCACAAAATTAGCATTCCTTTTTGAATCATAATTATTATAACATTAAAGAAAATAATTGAAATGAATTAGTAGTCTTCTTCAATAAATGTCTTAGCAACTATTTCAACTAAGAGAACAGATGCATTTCCAGAATCCATTTATAATTGTAAGATGAAAAGCAACATAAAATGAAGGTGACTAATGGGATGGATAAAAAACAACAACGGACTTAACCTTTAAAATCTAAATTTAAACCTCATTTTAGCAATTGACAGTTATTTTTGAATTTCTATGTGCCTGAGTTTGTGTTATATGCAAGGGTATAAAAGTAATTAACATGGTCCCTGGCCTGTAGAAACTCGCAGTCTATTCGAACAAACATGAAAACAGATAAATTTATTGCAATATATAAATGCTATCTTAGAAATGTCAATGGTGGCAATAAACTGTACCGACCCAGGAACTAGACCTCCAGGGTTCAAATTCTTTGGCTTCTGCATTTAATAGTTATGTGATCATGAGTGACTTAGAGAATCTTCCTGTGTCTCAGTTTTCCCACTCATAAAATAGAAACATAGGATTGCTTCCTGAGGTTATTGTAAGGATTAAATGAATTGAACTTATAAAATACTCAAAATAATTTCTGGAACATTTAGAGGATTGTGTTATCACCATCCTCTTCCCTATCATCATCATCATCATCACCATCATCATCATCATCATCATCATCAATTGCCTATAGGAAAATTAAATTGGGAGGAGTTAATCTTATCTGGGAAAAAATGGAAAAAAATTCACAAAGTAAGTAGACTTAAAGTGGATCTTCTGGGTAAATAAATGAGAAAATGTATGCCAACAGAATGGCCTACACGTCTGAAAGTAAAACCACAAGACAAGCCCTGCCATGTTGTGTGTCTGAAAAGTCAAGATGGAACAAAATTGTGAGAGATCTCATGGGCCATAGTGTCTTTTAGTAGGTGAATGACATCAGAGGGTTTGTTTTTTTAAAAAATGATTACTCTAGTGGCTCCACAGAGGATCATAAAATCTCAGTGACTTCCAAAAACAAAGGGATTATTTCTCACCTATATTACATGTTTGTGGTGGATCAGCTGTGGCTCTGTTCCATGTTCTCATTATGGCAGCCAGGCCAAACAATTGTCCTTCATTTGAGAAGTTCCTATTCTCTTCTATCAAGAGAATAGGAGAGGACAGAACCACATGTTAGCTCATTGAAACTTCTACTCCTCAATGGTATGTCATTTCTGTGCATATTTTACTGGCCAAAGCAAATTATGAGGCTGAGTCTGATATCAATGAGGTGAGGAAGTATAATCCCCCCAAAGGAAGGAGTACCACAGATCAGGGGACAAAAGCTAACCTTAAAGGGATGGTAGCTGTATAAACATTTGGGAAAATAATACTCTATTATCCCCTGAAATGGTGGCTAATAATAGCAACAATCATTTGTTAAGCTTATGAATCTCAGGTAGTTAGACAGGGCTACTTTGGACCATGTAAGGTGGTTTCATTTACTGGCCAGGATCTTTGGCAGGAATGGCTATTAGTTAAGCTCAATGCGACTCGTCTTTTTCTCTCTGTAGCCTCAGAATTTCTCCATGTGGTTTCTCCAGAAGTGAGTAGTCAGACTTATTGGTGTCTTGGGGCTGCAGGAGACCAAGATGGAAGCTGCCTCTGAAGGTCATGCATCCCTTACACTTTATTGGTCAAAGACATTACAAGCCAACCTTCCACTTGAGGGAAAGAGGATCAAAGAATCTGCAATCACCTTTCATAAAGGCAGATTAAAGAGCTATGTCTGAGATAGTATCTGTAGGATATGCTGGCCACCTAAATGTGTGATGGAAATGATAGAACCATAAAAAAACACATCTGCAATGCTCAAGCATGATCGCTGAAAGGACATATTTCAAAAGTAAGAAATTACTTCATAAATTCTGAATTACCCAAAAAATTAAAAGGAAAAAATTTTAACTGATATAGTGACCACATCCAGAAGATTTATTTCAAGATGTTATTTGTGTGCGATGCTTGTAAAAGATGCAGAAAGCATACGTTAAATCAAAATAAACTTTATTTTAGAAAGTCATTTTAAGTGTGTGGTGATATAATTAAGCCTTATTAATATGCTGTTTACTTAACAGATTAAAAATGCATAAGGAGCATGTCCCATTCATCTTAATTAGACAATATGCTTGTCAGGATTATTTGCTTTATATTTTCATTTTTCATGAACATTTTGAGGATATCCATTGATGCTATTAGAACCAACGTTCCCCTTGGTTGGTAGTTCTCTGATCTCAATGCCATGGCTCCCTGGAGACACTATCCAGCATTTCTCACCTGACCTTCTGCCAATGCCTGGCTGTTAGATCTGTTCTGGAGCTGAGAACAACTATAAGAAAATGCCTGCAGGATTTTGTTTTCTCAATAATGTTCTCCCTTTCCTTCTGTGCTTCAGATTTCAAAATATTTTCACTCTCAAATATTGAACACAGCTATGCATGAAAGATAATAGATACTGACATAGAATAGCAAATTCTAGAACTCCAAGATATTTTTAAGATTACCTCTTCCAATTATTTCCAAACTAGATCATCGACTCACTACTTTATCCACTGTGTACCAACCACTGACATGCTATAATTTTTTCTGTAAATTTATTTCTATTTTTATTTAATACATTTTAAGAGTAAAGTATATACTGCTACTATAAGTAGAAAACTAGTTGAATTTGCCAAAAATTAAAAATGATAATATAAATGAATAAAACAAAACAATATTGATAGACTCTAGCTAAATGTTTTTGTTTACCTGAAGTTCAGTGCCTGAGTTTCACTCACTTTGTTAGAAACAAATAGATTCCCAAGAATGAGATTGCCAGGATCTAACTAAAGTTTTCTCCTTGAACCAGAGGGATTAGAAATTAGATGTGGGGCATTTGTAATGAGTGAAAGATGACAGATCCCAAAGCAGGGTAGAGTTTGCCATGGTACGTTAAAGCAACATGAGTCATTATACACAATTGATGTAAATACATAATTGATAATGACTTGAGTTTAAATGAGTTAGAATTTGAATGTTGAAGAATAGTGAAAAATGAAGTTGCAGGAGTAGTTCCTGAAGTCACTAGAAAACTATAATAAGATTATCAAAATATGTACTGTTCCACATGGAGGGACAAGTTAGGAAGCGATACATGACACGTTCACTCACATTTCTGTGACTTTTAGTAAGTCCCTTTCCCCTCTGCACCTATGATGGTTAATTTTATGCCAATTTGACTGGGCCACAGTGTGTTCAGTCATTTGGCCAAACATTATTCTGGATATATCTTTTCTCAATAGATATCTTTTCTCAGACTAATTGGGAGTTTTCTGGATGAGATTAACATTTGAGTGGGTAGACTTGAATAAAGAAGATTGACACACACACACCCCTAATGCAGATGGGACCCATTCAATCAATTAAAGACCTGAGTAGAACAACAAGGCTGAATATGAACTCTTCCTTCCTAATGGTTGAGTTGGGACATTGTTCCTTTAGGACCTTTGGGCTCTAAGGTGTCATCAGTTCTTCTTGGGTGTTAAGCCTCTTGTTTTTAATATTGGAATTTACACTATCTACTCTCCTAGCTCTTAGATCTCCAGACTGAAACCAGAACTATGCCACCTGCTGTCTGGAGTCTTCAGTATTCCAACTGCAGATCTTCGGACTTATCCTCCATAACTCCATAAGTCTATTCCTTACAGTAAATCTCTTTATATAAATATATTATAGAATTTATTATATTATAGAAAATATATAATTTTGGTTCTGTTTCTCTGAAGAACCCTAATCAGAGCTTTAAACCCCTAGTTTCATACCAAAAAAAAAGGAATTATTAGACTTTAGTGAGAAAACTCTATGTAAAATGGCCAGCACATAGTAGGTATTCAATAAATGTGTTTGTTCCTTCTGCACAGTTGAGGGATGCAAAGAATCATCCAGAGGGAAGTGGGGGGAAGGCTATCTTTCTAACAGGCATCCTTCCTGCCTCCAGTCTTTAATAGAGTCCATTAATATCTATCAAGCATTCCTGGGAATGGAAATATAAAGCTATCATTGCACTATATGTGGCAGCCTAATGAGCCAGCTTCTCCCAGTGAGGCAATAATTTACTCAAAGGTCCCAAAGTGGTCAGAATGAGTTAAGACAGCTTTCCAAATTGACCAGTTCTTGCACAAGGAGATTTCATTATTATTCTACCCTTTCTAAGTGATTTGTTCAACAAAGCTCTGTGCAAGATAAACCAATGTGCTACCTGCCCTCTAGGACCTTTCTCTGCAGGGATTTCAATGCCAACTTCAATCCCCCCTGAAATCATGCAGTTGGCTCTCCTGGTTCCAGGCCAGTGGAGTTTTCCTAAACTGCAGCTTTCTCAGACTAACTCATGGATATCCATTTCTCCAGGAGGGGCCTGAGGCAGGATGACATTGGGCAATTTCTCAAGCTCCATTTCACAGAAAAATGTCTCAATATTTGTGCACATAGGAGCTTTTTATGCTGGCCAGTCCATATTGGATGATGATATATGTCACCTCATAGTGATGGAAGGCCCCGTTGCAGAAACCGTTCTCCTGAGTCAAGGATTGCAGGCCCAGTGCTAATTTGCAAGAGAGATATTTATGACCCAAACAATATGCCAGAAGGCTCTCTGCCCTTCTGGGTCTGCATAGTGCCTGTGGAAAGATTGAACTGCATTTTCTGCACCAGAGTTTGATATTTAAACACATTAAAAAATACTTAGAAAGCCAAAATGACTGAATAAAATGATATCAGAAAAGGATCTAGTAGAAGGAGCACTACCTCAGAAAGAGAAAATGAAGTTATCAGACCCCTTCCAGCCCTCATAGCAGTATCACCTTGGGCAAGTCACTTAATCTTTCAGGGATGAAATTAGAAGACCTGGAAAGTGAGTTAGCTCTACACAGTTTGGCTCAGTGTATAGAGCATCGGCCCATGGACTGACGGGTCTTGGGTTTGATTCTGGTCAAGGGCACGAACCTCAGTTGCAGGCTTGATCCCCAGCCCTGGCCGGCATGTGTGGGAAGCAACCAATTGAGATGTGTCACTCTCACAGTTATGTCTCTCTCTGTCTTTCCCCCTTCTTCCCACCCTTTGCTCTCTCTAAAAATCAAATGAAAAAATATCCTTAAGTGAGGATTAACAACAACAATAACAAAAAGTGGTTTAATAATACCATGCTAACATTAAAGCCTAGAGAAAGTATGAGTTCCTAAAGTTTCTTTTATCTCTAGTATATCTAAAATTGTGCTTTTTTATTCTAGATAAAGGCAACATGGATCAGCATCAGAGTATTCATACAGGGATTGGCAAAAGTAGGTTTGCACTAATTCACACGGAAAATAAGTAATAATTCAATACACGCAGCATTCCTCTTAAAGATTGGCAAAGCAAAATTATCAGTCCCATCTGACAAATGAGAAAATTAAAGTTCAGAAATGACAAATACCTTACCTAATATTACTGTTCCATGAAGGTACCAAGCACACTGCTTCCTAACTTGGAGATTTCTCTATCATTACACTCTTCTCTCTTCTTCACCTCATTCACTGGCTCTGCTCAAGAGCCACCTTCTTAGTGATGCTTTCTTCCCTTATTATCTCAGATAAACAGCATGACTTGATGCCTTTGCCTGGCCTTACTCTTCTCCATGATGCTTAATATTTCAAGAAAAATTATATATTTTTTTTGTGTTTGTTCATCTATTGGTCCCTTACCTTCACTAAAAAGTCAGCTCTGTACAAGTAGGCACATTGTTGGCTTATTCCTATGCTCCTAACACCTAAAATAGTGCCTGGTCAGTAGTAGATGCTCAAAAAAAATGTTAGTAAATGAATGAACACGGGATGAAACAGAGAAGCATCTTTAGGAAAAACGGAAGTTGTCCTTGTACCTTAATGTTTAAGTTTTAGTTCATTGCCTAGGCTTTCTTAATTCTTTGTTTTTTCTTTTATATACATTTTATCTCTCTCTCTGAAGAAAAATTAGACCCTATTTTAATTTTTTTATTTCTTAACTAATGAGGAAATATAATTATACTTTTTCTAGGTCAGGATTCATAGAAAGAATTCTTCATGTAGAAAATAAAAATAAAGAACAGTGGTTTCTAAGCCTGACTGTATATCAAACTCATCAGGGACATTTTTGAAACTCTAGATTCCTGAGTCCTAATTCTAATCATCGGGTCTTCGGTAGAGTTCAAATTTGTACATGTCAAATGCTTCCCAGTTGACTCCAGTGCACAGCCCTGTTGGAGAATTAATGAGCTCTCTGAGAAAGATTCCTTTCCGCTCTGTTGTTGTCACCTGAGACTTGAGCAAGTGCTGGTTAAGTTACAGCCACAATATTTGCTGTGGAAAAATAAGTCATATTAGTTCCTTGCACAATTCTAAAGAGCTTTAGGCATGAGGATTTCTGATTAAGTGGATTGAGAGCAAAGGTCAAGCAGGCCTGTTTTTCTTATCCTAAAGATCTACCCTCAGGGAAGGGAAGTTCAATCACTGTGCTGGGTGTGGAATAAAATTTGAGTCCACACAAGGAAGACTGGTCAGTAAGAGGTAGGACAGCTCCAAACCTGGAAGCAAGGATTAAGATAAAAACTTGCTCAATGCACTGGGCCAACATGAAGGATGGCCTGAAGATGAACCTGAGAACATTTATTCAGCCTTCTATGGATATTTACTGAGCATCTACTAGAAACTGGGAACCTACCAGTGAATAAAATGTGGTCTCTTTTCTCCAGATGAAAGAAGGTGAAGGGGTTAGCTAAAGAACATATATGCATATCCCATAGACAAGTGTGGTAATGGCCAGAGGGAAGGGCATGGGGGGCCAGATGGAGGTGGGCAAAGAAGGGGAGAATGGGGACATCTGTAATACTGTCAACAATAAAAATAAAGTAGAAATAAAGTAAGATAAAGTAAGAGAGGGAAATATACTAAATATAACAATACGGAGAAATGCATGCCTCAGTAATGGGATGTGAAAAGTTAGCTTTAAGTTAAAAACTGAAGGATGGATAAAAGTTGATAAACAGAAACTGGAAAGAGATCAAAACATAGTGTTGCAGAAAAAAATACGAGCAAAGAAGGTGGTCCAGGTGGAAGATACAGCTTCGTTGGACATCTAAGAAAGTGAAAGTTTAGAAAATACAGAACAACAGTTTATTTTTTATTTTTTTTAAATATATTTTATTGCTTTTTTACAGAGAGGAAGAGAGAGAGATAGAGAGTTAGAAACATCGATGAAAGAGAAACATCGATCAGCTGCCTCCTGCACACACCCCACTGGGGATGTGCCCGCAGCCAAGGTACATGCCCTTGACCGGAATCGAACCTGGGACCCTTCAGTCCACAGGCTGACGCTCTATCCACTGAGCCAAACCAGTCAGGGCACAGAACAATGTCTGAAATGGTACAAGATAAAGTTTAGGAGGCTGTACATAATGTTTCAAATGAGCTTTTAAAGGGGAAACTCTACAAATTGTTGTTGAATTTACCTAATATATATGTGTCTAACATAAAACATTCATGTTCTAGACATTAAAGATACAGTGGGAAACAAAGACAGAACAGTCCCTAGAAACCACACACCTGACTACATGATTAGACAATAAACAAATGAAAAAAATATATAATGCAACAATAGCTTAAGCGGCAGGTGATGACTTAGGCCAAGTGTGGCAATAGGTATGGAGAAAATGTAGAATTCATAAATGACCATTTGCAGGGATGTAGCATGAAGAATGGGGATAAAATGGGATCCTTGCAGGGGCCACCTGATCCTTGGTTTGTCTGAATGCTAAGCCTCACTATATAGAGGGTATCACCGAGTTCATATCCTGCCTGCTTCCACCCACGGATTCCAGTTCAGGGCATCCCGCTGAAATGTAATTGAAAGAAATAACAAAGAAGAATTGAGACGGAGGCTGATCCCCATTTATCTTTGCAGAATAAACAAATGCTATATATTTGGAATGCTATTTGATTAAAGTCAAAAATTGATGTAAATATAAGACACACAAATGCTCTCTCTTAAATTCAGTGCCCATTAAACTAACCTTAAGATAATTGTGAAGGTGATAAGACAAAGAGTTTAAAGTCAAGGCCAAACCTACATTTATCTTGTTTTATTTTATAATGAGGTGAACTTGTTTGTTATTCCCTTGAAAATCAGATATCTGATAGCAGTATGCCTTTTGAATTATTGCATTAAGATCTTACAAATATATTTTCAACTTTGTGTGTGAATGATTCATAGTTGTAGAATGAAAGGGCTGGCTTTTAGCAAATGGAGGAAAGTATCCATAATCCAAGTGGACATAGGCAAGAAGAATTAAATCATGGTAAGACAAACAGAAGAGACAAGATCTGAATGGGTTAAGAGAGGTTAATAAAAATGTGTTCTCACTCCAGAAAAAAAAGGAGAAAGTGTAGAATAATTGGTAGCCTCAGGGGAAATACAAACACTATGGGTAAAAGAAAAAAAAATCCACACTTCTAGAAAGGGCATGTTAAGAAAATTAAGGAAATCTGGATGCAATCATGTTAAGAAAGGGCCTTTGTGACAAAGTCAATGTTTGGTAACACGAGATTGTACTTTACTTTGGGCATTTTAATTTTCTTCTCAATCACACCAAGAGCTTTCATGTCTCCCTTCCTCAAGTCTCTCTTTATCTGTTTTCTATACTCAAACTACATTGGAATAATCTTGATCTTGAGTTGATTTCTGAATGTGTTTCAAAGTAGGGTCATCTTCACCACTTAGCCAGAGGTTTATCTGCTTTTTGCCAGGCAAACTGTTTGATCACGCCATTTAATAGCACATATTTGGAATACAGGCAATATGAGTTGCTGAGATCAAGCAGAGCTTTTCACTTGAAATGAGTATGTAGTTGTTGACTGGCCTCTAAGAAAATGCAATGTCCTATTTCTTTGGGAGTTAGATGAGAGGATGGTTTTTCCACCTATTTTTATGTTCTACTTCCAAGACGATTCCAGCAGATTCATTCAGTCCACAAAACAAATGCTCACGCTGCAAAATAACATATGCAAAAATTGCATACACATTTAAACCATGATAGCTGCAAACAGACCCAAACTGAGCATTTTTTTAAAGGTTAATTTTAGATGCTTTGGGGAACTGAAACAGCAGCTACAGAGACATTACATTAGCATATGTGTTTTTAAAATTAAATTATAGCCTGGGTGTTTGTTTTTTGTTGTTGTTGCTGTTCAATGGCCCTGACAAAATTTATCTTAAATTTAAAGAATGCACCATGCTATAAAATGTGATATAAGTGGAAAAATCAGCCTCCTCCATGATTTGTAATTTTTAAGAACCATACCTAATCAGTACTAGAAAGAGAAGCAGCTGAAGAGAAATACTGGTATAATTAATGTATGTATAGATCCCTAATTTAACTTCTGAATAAGATATCTAAATTGATAGTGTTATTTGTGTACTGCTAGATGAAACCATGATTCAATGCACAGTGACACTGAAAAAGTCCCTCAAAGAAGTTATCTAACAGAGATATAGAAAGAAATAGAAATGCAAACACCAAATTTCAAGTAGAAACTTTGAATCTAGCCTGCTTTCTCTGTTACCCAGTAAGACCCCATCTAAACTGGCTCTTTACCCACTAATCCTTAGCTATGTAGTCTGGAATTGAAACTTCCAGTTTTAGGGTGGAAAGAATCTCATGGCTTTCTATTCACTGAATTATCTTGCCTCTCTGCATGATGAAGGAAATCCTGACATTGAGAAACTTGATCCATGTGGTTTAACTACCAAGGAAAACACCCTTGGTCACCTACCTTTTTACAGAGCCCTGTTTCAGCATATCATTAGTAAAGACAAAGGTAAGAGGAAAACTTAATATCTACAATGATGGACCAAAGAATCAAAATCCCTATTTCTGCAGGATCTACATTATTAAAGATTCTATCAGTAGGTCTTAGAGAGAAATATGATACATAAAAGTGGAATAACATGACTGCTATATTTCCTCCTCCTTCAAAATGCTGAGCCTTTGTTATCGTAATAGTTTTCCCTTCAACATCCATGGAATGGAAAGCAATTAAATCCCTATGAGAGGCAGTGAACTGATTCAATAATAATTATCTTTATTTCTCCTTTGAGGACATGCATAAAGAATAACTTTTAATGTTGCAGAAAAATAAGACTATATAGAACCAGCTTCCATCAGAACAATAAAAACATATTACTAGTTTAACATTTTAAAAGGTATTTTATATGCCAAATCCTAGCAATTAGTGCGGTCAACTAAACCCCTAATTTCCACAAGAATGAAAGTCCAGAATTTTGAGTTTCAGAGATTAAACCCTTATTTCATATATGAGAAACTGGTGACTTGTACAGCTAGTTCTCTGCAGAGGTAAGAGTAGAAATCAAGACAGATTTCAGACCAGGGCTTTTTCTAACCTACTCTTCTGCTTCCCTCTGCACCTTGTTCTTATAAAATGACTTGGACACAAAGTTGAGAAAGGTGGGGTGATTTGCAATGGATCACCTAATGAACATCGATCATGGAAGAAGGCAGTAGTGAAGGAAAGAGAGAGAGAGATCCTTAATATTCTAGGAAATGAGACCCAGTTATCAAATAAGATAATCCACATAAGACAGTTAGAATGTTGCCTGACAGAAAGCCTGCCTAGCACTCCATAAATGTAAACCACTATGATCTTCTTCATCTTCATCATCATTGTCATCATTATCATCATCACCATTATTATTATCATCATCCACATCTACTTCACTTTACAACAACCTAAGGAAAATAAGAATGGGCAGGTGAGAGTTTTACTACCACTAAATAAAATATGAAATTTTTCATACTTTGAACCCACTTATTAGCAGTTTTACCTTGATTTATTTGGACAAAAGAAACACGCATTCACAAGTCAATATCACATTGTTAGCTTCCTCTCCAAATTATTTCCTAGTCTGGATGTTGAAATAAATGTGTGCAGAGCCAAATATTTTTCCAAGAGAATCTGAAATTAGCAGTTTCCCTGAAAGCAGCCCTCCACCTGGAGTGAAGGGAAGGAAATAGTTAACCAGGCTCAGAAGAGACGAGCCTGACTCAAATGCTCTCTTCCCATTCTTGGCAGCTTTGTGTGAAAAAGAAAGTTAATTATGACATTTCAATATTGAAATAAAATTAGTTTGGATTTTACTCCTCAATATTGATAGGAAATTGTGCTTCATTTTTAACTGTGCAAGACAACTGCCGATTCGTCTGTGACTGACAAGCAGTTATTTTTATGAAAATATAACTAAAGGCATGCAGGGCCTGCTCAGGGCTTCTCTTCTTGTGGGTGCAACTTTCCATCCAAACTCCTGCGTACACAAGCTTCTGTGGTCATCTAACATGCCACATGCCAGTCCTGCCAGCTACTCATGTTGGTTAAATCTTTTTAGCAACAAGATAGTCAATTATAATGACGCTAGAGGCCCGGTGCATGAAATTCATTCACTCAGGGGGTCGGGGGACCTCCCAGCCTGGCCTGCGCCCTCTCACAGTGTGGGAGCCCCATGATTGATTGCCCCCACCCACCCATTCAGGGCTCCTCGATAGATTGCCCCAAAGAGGTAGGCTGGAGCCGGGGGTACTGCCTCGGGGCTGTGCCGAGCCACAGGACGCCCAGGCCTCACCCTGTGGAGCTGCAGGCCCCACCTCTGCACCGTGCACACAGTGTCAAGCCCCTGCTCACCCACGCACACACACTGCACATGAAGCCTCCTGGTGATTACTCGTGCAGTGTAGGGTGTCATGGCGTGAGGGCATGACGACCACATAGGCTTTTATTAATGGGATATTTCACTCATATCCCACTCATTTCTGTGCCTAGTTATAATGGACCAAAATAAAAGGCTTAGAGAATTATCTTGTTCACTTTAGCTAAAATATTTTTAATCCTAGACAGATTATGTGCAGTTTCATAACATTTCTAGAGTACATATAGTATATTGATGTATTTTTTAAAATATTAGTAAAGTTTAAAAATCATGTAATGAATTAAATATTAAAGACCACATAGCTAATGTAGTTTTACAGCTCTCTAAAAGCCTCTGGCAAGGATTTAACTTAGATTTAATAAAAAGTTATTATATTATTTATTTGATTATAAATATGCTAATGTAAATGCTATACTATAAATACTTCTGCTAATTAAATACCAGCTGACTTATGGAGGTTTATGTAGGTGCAACTAGCAGTTTATTAAGATCTATGAGTTGAAACTCAATAACCATTTTTTCAATAACCTATTGATATTTAATCGGTAATAGCCACATTATACTCAAAGTAGCACCTTTAGATATATTCTTTCTATTGAATGTTAGTTTAACACTAATTATTAGTAACATATTTACTAAGCTTTGATTGTTTACGAGATATTCATCTTCATAAAAAATGCTGTTATGCCCCAATAGATGTTCATAATAATCAGTTGATATATAATTAATATATAACTCTTTCATTAAACCTAAATTACATTCTTATTTAAAATGCTCAATTTAAAGTGCAACTGACAATATCCCTAAAGAACATTACATACCCTCACCTGATTGCTCTTACAAGCAAAAGGGGAGATGTGCCTAAGCACCTAAGATGGAATTTCATATGACATTGAAGGATGTCAGGGTAGTCTTTAACTTCATATATATAGATCATGAAATAAGACAAGTTTTAAAGTAAGCAATGTTTTTATTAACCCATATTTAAATGTTTTTAGCAAAGAGCAAATTCTAATGAAATAGAAAATAAACTGCATGCAATGCTATAGCAATTGTTTTTTCTTAAATAACATAAAGCCAATTAAGGTGAAAGGGAAGTTACACCAATTATTCTTCATTTCTTCCTCCAGACCCTCTCTGATCCCTGAGGACTGTGTCACCAGGATCTCTTGCCCTCTAGACTCCAGTTGGTTTTAGCCAACAGGAAACACCATCAGGGAATTGGCATGAAATAGAGAGAGAGGTTAGGCTCTTTATCCTTTTATCTCTTCTTACTTTGTAGCTGCAACCTTTGTAAAACTCATTCTTCTATTCTGAACTTTGATTTCTCAATGACCAATAAATTAATATCATGAATCTTGACTTTATGGTGAGGCTCAAAGTGGATTTTAAAATCTTTATAATGTAAAAATTTCTATATTATACAAAATATAAAGTACCCTGTTAGCAGCTTATCAGACATCAATTTTAATTATTTTTTTCAATATTTTTATATATAAAAGCATTTTGAGTTAAATAATTAAAACATTCAAAAGGAGATAATGTGTTAAAAATAGGTGTCACTATTTGCTTCTTTCAGTTTGAACCCTGTAGTTAATGTTCTTAAAGCACTTTACAACCATTAAGTGGTGAGACTTCTTAACAGCCCTGTGACACAGCAGTGTTATAAAGGGGGACCCTTCACTGCTATAATGTAGACCTGTATTTATTTTCTAGATTTTAAAAATTCACTTGGGGAGACCCTGGACATTAAAAATCAATTTAAAATACAATTAAACTATTAGTGTATCCAAAAGAGACCAATAGTGACATTAGGCTATGTCTATTCTTGAGCCAAATGAGTGGAGAGTACAGGCAAACATCCAGACACATCAGACATAAGGGTCTAAAACAACTATGGGAACAGGAAAAGGATGGGAGGACTTGAGTTTTCCTACTTGAATATTCTACTTCCATGTGCCTGGATAAACCCAGCTCCTGGTGTGTGTGTGTGTGTGTGTGTGTGTGTGTGTGTGTGTGTGTGTGTGTGTGTGTGTGTGTTTGCCTTTTAAGCCAAAAGCTCAATTGATAGGTCATAGGCAATAATATTATATACTCAAGGTATTACATTTAGATAAGATTACATGCTCAAGGTATTACATTTAAATATCTTATTTCTATTAATTTTTTTAAATTATTTATTAGCAACTTCATAGTTTTACAACCCAAATCCATTTCCCTTGCTGCCTCATCCATCCATGTGGTATAAATATAATCATTATCAAACTAGGGTTCCCCTCCTCCCAACCTGGATTGACCTGAGCCTGGGTGAGCCCAAATTTAAATTGCAACATCCCATTCTACCAACCTCACTCTTAGGGAAAACAAAATCAGTGTTTTCTGGCTTTTGATGACTTAAAAAATATTTCCCTAGTGACAAAAAAAAACATATTTCTTTTTGCATATCCTACATATACAGGAGCATAGTTAAGATATATCATCCTACCTATATCAATTATTTAAGGAATGGCAGAAGGAGAGCCCTTAAGCCATTTGGAAATAATGATAGGAGAGCAGCACTTTGCACAGCCTACTAGTGCCAGCCCCTTACATGTTTCTAAGCTCTAAGATATATACATTGTCTACCAGCATAAACACACTTAAGTCACTTTATACCTACATAGCAAATAACAGATATTGTAAGATTTTTTTTGGTTGGGCCCAGATCTCATATCTATGGTCATAAAAAATACCAATACATTGCTTGAACAAAAAACTCTGTTACCATGATTGCTCACTACATACGAGGGGACAGAGTAGTGATCAGGTATGTGTGTTCTGGTTTCTGACTGCTTTATTTAAAATCTTGGCCTCACCTCTTATCTTGCACTTCTTTGCATTCCATTTGTTTATATGTGGAGGTAATAACAGAACCTGGTTTATGGCAAAGTTCTTACATGCATGCTTCTAGTACCCTAAGTGAACACCAAATATTAGCAGTTACTAAGCACTGGTTGAAATGCTAATTCTACTAAAACACCACGCTGACCCTTGTCCAGTTAGCTCCCACTCACCTCTAGATTTCTTTGTGCCACACAAACTTTAGTCTAGATCCTGACTTCCTGGTAAAGGAAAGTGCATCTCACCCTGCACTTTTCTTCAGAGATATTATACTGCTCACTGTTATATATATTTATGAGTTTTTATTAGTTTATTTTAAAGCCTTTATTAGACTCTAAGTTTCACAAAGAAGAAAGTATTTTTAAAGAAGAATTTACATTTTGCTCATAATTTTATATGTAGTGCTTAACAGTGTCTGGTACATAGTACTTCCTCAATAAATATTTGTTTAATAAATAAATGAATGATTATAATATAGCTCTTAACTTTCTTTAGTCTTCACTTCTACATTTCCACACTGTAAATAACCAACGCTTCAACAAGTATGGCCTCCCAATAGTAATCCTTTTCCTATAATGCCACCTTGTCTTGCCTTGCATTATTTTTCATGATTAAGCTAGGCAAGATCATCTCTAAAGTCAGCATTTTGTAAGTCTTACAGTATGACTGAAACAGATTGTAAGTAATGAATTTGCTAATAGTATTCCCAAACTAATTCTACTTTACTCTCTTTTTTATTCTGGCAGCAACATAATGGAATTAAAAGTTTTCTTTATATTGACAAAAAATTAATCAATGGTCATTTGTTTTATGCCCACTTGGCTTACATACTATGGCAAGGTGTTCTATTTATAATAGGCACTGTGGTTGTTTTAATTGTTTTCTGCAGCACATACCCATGTAAGGACTTAATGTCAGTGAAATAAATTGGTGGCCACAAAGCAGGGCCAATTAAAGAATTCTGGAGTCAGAATTCCAAGAAGTTTATTGCCAAAGGAAATGAAACTACTTAGGAACTCCACATGGAACGGATGCTGGAAATTACAAATGCAGTGGGAACATTGGAGGTGTCCACATCTGATCAGAGTCATCACCATCTCCATGGAAACCATCCCCAACCCCTTCTGGGAGAAAACAGCAGCTGTTCACCAGCACACAACCAAGAAAAATGCAAATCGGTTGAAAGTGGAAAACTCAAGATACATTTAAAATTGTTAAGGGGATAAAATTTGGGGTAAAGGAATAAGATTTTAAAAGCTCTTTTTTAAGCAAATAAGGTTCTATTAGCCTCCCATGCATCATTGAAAGTGTCAGGGAGGCAGAGGTAGAAGGTTACATGGTAGAGAGTAATTCACATCAAACATCCTTCCCTTGCCATGTTGGAATAATAGATTGCAGGAATTTTGTAAAGTGAGATTGGAAGGACAAAATCATAATTTTTAAGAAAGCAGCCAGGGAAAATATATGGGGGGAGGGGGGAGTTTTGAAGAAGAAAGAAGAAAAAATAAAGTTAAAGCATGCCATTATGTACTAGATAAAAAGAAATTCAGAAGATGAAGGGAAATAAAAGAGAAGATTGTGTTCTATGGGCATAATCTATCAATTTGATTACTTTATATGTTTTCTTCATGTGAACTTTTATGTGTTTCTCATGGGTAAATGCTCTGCTACAAATGTTTGATTGCTATGTAATATTCAATACTCAAAAAGGGAGCCTTACATGAAGGCCTTAGAATAAATACATACAGCCAAATCTGTCAGGAAGGACCAAGAGCTGGATGGTTAGGGGTCTGTTTGAATGAAGAAAGCAGGATTGCAATGAGAAGAACAGCATCAGCACTCATAAATGCTAGACTCTCAGAAAGGCCTCCTATCCCATCAAATCTCTTAACAATTTAGAGCCGGAATTTCTTTAGTCAACTAAAGGAAGTTTAATTCAAGGTTTTGGAGATGGGAAAGCAAAAAGAGAGAGGGGAGAGGAGGGAAAGAATGAATAGGAGAGTAGAGGGGAGGGGAGGGGCGAGGTAGACAAGCAAAAGAAGCTAACAGAGACAGTTTCTAATGCCTGCCCCATTTCTGTTTCCAGACCCATTCCAAGTCCCAACTACATTCATGCCTTCAAATTTTCCAAAATAGCCCCTTCATCTTTATAGAGACCCTCTTATTATGTAATGTGGTTCAACTTGATTTCCATTACTGGCAGCCCAAGAGACAGTCTATTACATCCTTGTACCACACTACTAGATATCCTGGGATAAAGGGCATCTTTAACCTCCTCTGATACAGACACATAAGTAGTTATAGTAACAGTTGGGGTAAAAAGGTCAGTTTGGGGGAAGAAAGATTCAAAATTTTAGACTTGTCTGAGAACTTTTAGATTTACTATTCCAAGTGAGAAAGAATCTACTGGATTCATCAGAATTTACAACGGTATACATGCTAAAAGAATATAACTCATTTCTTTTAATCCCCTTATTCTGGTGCCAATAGCCCTAGTTTTTCTTGAGGGCTCTCCGGGTGTCATGCCAAAATCCTGGGGTCAATGAAAGTGGCAAGAGTCTGGCCCACTGTGGTTTTATTTGAAATGCAAATTGGCCCTGCCCATGTGGTCTTTTTAGGTTTGTCACTAAGATACTCCCCTGCCACTTTTGAGCCTCCAGCATTTGGAAAGAGTAGGAGCTTTAGGCCTGAAATATCAACTGAGTGCCTCACAGTGTAGGCCATGTTCTCAGGGTCGTGCTCAGGGACCCACACACTTCTCCCTCCCCACAGCCTCTGGAAGTTATTTTCTAGAAGGAAGTCAGTAGACTCTCTCTCTCTCCTGTTTCTTAGGAAGCACCCACCTTACTCCATCTTAACCCATCCTTGATTTTTGCTTGTTTTGTTTTGTATTGCTGGCGTTTTTGGGTTTGTTTGTGAATCCTCACCTGAGGATATTTTTCCCATTGAATTTTAGAGAAAATGGAAGGGAGGTGGAGAGAGAGTGAGAGAGAAACATCAATGTGAGAGAGGCACATCTATTAGTTGCCTCCTGCACATACCCCAATCTGGGCTGGGGATTGAGCCTACAGCTGTGATACACGCCCTTGACCAGAATTGAACCTGGGACCGTTCAGTCTGCAGGCTGATGCTCTAGTCACTGAGCCAAACCTGCTAGGGCTGTTTTTTGTTTGTTTGTTTTTGTTGTTGTTGTTTTTAATGCATTTAGTCTTTTGGAAGCAAGAGTCAGGAAGTCTTATAGTTTCTACTTTTTCTGATCTGCCACATTCTTCTTGGGCTTTAAAGCATAGGGCATGAATGTGGGGAACAGAAAGAAGAAAATAATGTATTAAATTATTATTTTCAGCCCACCATCCTGTAGGCATCTACAGAATTTTCTTTGAAAAAAAAAATCTAAAATTCTTATGAAATACAAACTATAAGCTTTAAGGCTCCATACTAAAATGTCTGTGTGAAACTGAGAGGGCTCAAGGCAAGACTTCTTTGTGATCTAATGCAAATAATCTGGAAGGTTTCGTGATGAAGAGTGTTGTTGTTTTTTTTCAGGAAGTTATAGCTGGGGATCAATTTTGGGACTCTCCAAACAATGACAGTGACACTGGATAGCTCTGAAAGAAAGTTCTGTATTTTGACTTCCATTGACCAATTGACTTTTGTGAAAGAATGCGAACAGTATTCCAATCAAAAATAGGAACCCTGAGGGATCATAAAACACACATTCTGGTACAATAAAGCTTTAAAAGTACATATTTAAAAGAAAATGCTGATTTCCTGATAAAATATTAATACTGTTATTCAAATTAAGTCACTAGATAGGAATGCAAAGCAGCCAAAGCTAGGGTGATAGCTTTAAGCTCTGAAAAAAATATAGCATTTAGTTGATTGCCAGGCTACTCAACTCCTTCCCAGCCCATTCTCCAGTTTCTGAGAATCCGGTCATTGGGTCATAGGTGGAAACCTTGAATAAATAAACCAGTCACAGAAAGACAAGTATCACATGATTTCATTCATATGTGAAATTTAATGAACAAAATAAACTGATGAACAAAATAGATCCAGAGACACAGAAGCATGGAATAGACTGTGGAATCTCAGAGGGAAGGTGGGGGAGGGTGGGTGGGTAGGTAGGAAGAGAGAAACCAATGAGCTTGTATGCATATATGAATAACCCATGGACTCAGACAATAGGATGGTGGCGTCCTGAGACAGGGGTGGAGGCAGGCTAGAAGAGGTCACTGGGGGCAGGGGGAGGGGGAGGGGAAGTAGGAGGACATATGTAATACTTTTAACACTAAAGGTAGAGAGAGAGAAAGAGAGAGAGAGAGAGAGAGAGAGAGAGAGAGAGAGAGAGACGGGAAAGCAGAAATAAAGGGCACTGGGTCCTAAACTGGAATTAGGAACTAGGAAGCAAATTTCTAGAAAAATATCTGATCTTGTCTTTAAAAACACCTATTCCTATCACTTATATACCCTCCAGAGCCTCCTCTCTTATGTTGTATTATTTATCATTTTCTGTGGTTGTGATAAGTGACTTAAGATAAAAGAAGTTTTTGAGACATATATTATTAAACACCATATTAGAAAGAAGCTAATATAATTTTTAATAGTATTCATACTATATAAAGACAAATTTTTACTTTTTCCATTTAACAAGTGATGCATACTGTTTCATTTATTTTGAATTAATTATGTAATAAAAAGCATGAATTGTCAACAAATAAATTCAAAAATGATATATATTGTTTTCTGTTTGGAGAACTAATGGGTATTAAAAAGTAGATTAAAATTTAACTATGCTACATACCATCAAAACATAAAATAAAACACTTTTTGGTGACTTATAATTTGGAGTCCTTGAAAACTGCATTTTAAAGAAACAACTCATTTATTTTTTTTTAATTTATGCTTTTATTCCTACTTGATGGGATGTAAATGTTCCAGGTTGATTTTTGCCAGCAGTTGCAAATAGACTGAGGCTGTAAATACTTTTTATTCTCATAAATCAAAAGCCAAATTAGATTCAATTGTCACTACATGTTCAAGTACGAGGTAGACCATAAAAAAACATATGAATAAATGCAGATATGTCAAGTTGCTGGAATGGAAGATATAATATTGTAAAGATATTAATTTCCCCTACATTAAACTAGAATTTTCATTTAATACCTATCAAAATCCTAACAAGGTTTTTTTTCTTAGAACTTGATCATGTGATTCAAACTATTTCCAGGACAGAAAATATGCAAGAGGAGCTGGGAAATTTTTTAAAAGGTAGAATAATGATGAGGCCTTGCAATACCAGTTGATAAGCTATATTACACATCAATGGAAATTAAAACACTATGATATTGGTGTGAGGACAGAGATACAGATCAAGGAAAAATTATAAGTTGTCTAAAAACAGGCCCATATACATATATGAATGTGCTATGTATTAAATGATGTATTTTAAGTTCAGTGGGCATAGTATAAACAACTTAATAATGTGGAAGTCATTAGCTAGTTAATTCCAAGAAAATAAATAAATGATATTCTACTTAACATTGATTATATAAATAAATACTATAAGGAATAAAAGCCTAAATAAAAATTACAAAGTGAAAGAAATTAGGCAAAAATGTAAGAGAATATGCTTATGATTTTGTGATAGGAAAACCTTAAAATTAAAAACAAGTTCTAGAAAATGGGAGAGAGACACAAATTTTAATACTTTAAAATATTTGCATGATTGAAGATAATTATAAAGATTCAAAATAAAACATGCACAAAAAATAATAGCAACATATGTAACAAAGTATTTATTTTAATAAGAATAAGGCTTTAAAATAAGTGAAGCCAAATAATCCAATAGAAAAATGAGAAAAACATTTTAATAAAAACTTTATAGACTGGGAAATATAGATGATCAAAAAACTGAGAAAGTAAACTAACACTAGATTAGAAAAAAAATGTAAGACAATAAAGGTATATATTCATCTATCAACTGGTAAAAACAGAACTTAATTGAGAATATCTAATGTTGTTTAGAGAGTTGAGAACAAATATTTTCATGACTGAGATTATGGAATTTGGGGAACAAATTTTGATAGTATCTTATATTGAAATGTATAAAATGCAGTCCGTCTTGATCAGCAATTCATTTTTAAGAAGCAGTTATGCAGAAATATTAGTATATTTGAAATGCCAAGACAATAAATAATTTTTGTTAAAAAATCTCAACATCTATTATACACATGCCCACATATGCATGTGTATGTGTGTGTACAGCCAGATTCTTGGGCCCTGCCCTACATTTTCTGATTCACTATCTTTGGGGATGGTATCCAGAATTTTTTTTATTTTTAAAATATTTCTCAGATATGTCTGTGCAGTCATACTTAAAATTTACTGGAGCTAAGACAAAAATAAAGACCTCTTGTCATTTACATTGTTCATTATTTGAGAAATATTTATTGAATGCTTCTTACTTACCAATCCCTGTTCTATCCTCTGGATATAGAAGTAGTGAATAAAATAACATTGGTGACTTAATAGAGCTTCTTTATTGGGAAAGAAAATAAATGTATTGCAAAATATTCTCAAACCTAGATGTGCATTTGTATTTTCTTACCCAATAGTACAAAATATATACCTACCTATCGTTTAAAGATACTGAATATCTGTTACATGAAAATGAGTTATTCATATTGCAAAAAAAGAATCATTAATGTAGATCTGTTTTTTCTAGATAATGAGTAGTGTACCTCCCTAGGTTTCAAGAAACTATTCCAGAATGTTCACATCAATTAAAATGATAATGTTAGTTTTGCTTATGCCAGTAACAGACATTGATGAGTTTTAAGTGGAAATAATTTATTTGAGAGGGGTTGGGGAGGATGCTTGGGGGTATTAATTCTCCAGAACTCTAGCCACATGCACAGTCAGCAGGCAACAGAGGAAGCCTTTAGAAAATACGTGTACACTCTCATAGTTGGACATTGTGCATTGAAATGGTGGGATGGTGGGTCTCAGATGTCCACTTCACTATAGGACCCAGTATTTCAGCAAACATTAAGTGTTTCTGTGAAGGTGATTTGTAAATGTGGTTAACATCTATAAGCAGTTGACTATAAGTAAAGTAGATTACTCTTGAATATGTGGGTTGGGCCTCACCCAACTAGTTGATGGCCTTAAGAGCAGAAAATGAAGTTTCCAACAGAATAAGAAATTCTGCCTCAGCAATGAATTATTAATTGCTACCTGAATTTCCAGCCTTTTCTATGGATTTCATATGGCAGTCTTATAATTGCATGAGCCAATTTCTTCAAATCAATTGATCTCTCTCATAAATATTTTCTGATTCTCTGGAGAACTGTAACTAATTCAAATGTCAAGGGCCAGGAGAATACAAGTAAGGCATCAAAGCACCTGCTAAAAATCATATTTATACCCATTTTTTAAAATTAAAGGCAAATCCCATTCTACTTCTGTCATGAAAACAACAGATTCAGGGAACTTTACAATGTAAGTTTCATTTGAGCAGATGGGGACTAGAGTGGAAATCAGATAAATGCATCATGTCCAGATACTGCACTCAGCTAAACCCTGGTAGCTGACAAGACATTTACGACTACTATGAACATTCAGTTATGTATGTTGATACATTTTTGATTGATTTCCAAATTAGAATTGTTTAAACACAGGGTTCATAAAGAATACTGCTATTTAACTAAAAATTAATAAACATATAACAGAAATAGGAAATGAATCATAATGTATGCAGATCATTTATCTGATCAAAAAACCTATGAAATTTCATTATATTGTTAATATATGTTGTTAAATTAAACATTATACATGCAAATTAATTCTTTTTTAAAATAAAAGTATCATGATTTAGAAGCAAATATAGTACTGTTTTTTCTTTTTTTAAATTCTTTATTGTTTAAAATATTACATATGTCTCCTTTCCCCTCACCCCCCAATTGATCTATCCCCAGCCCCTCTCGCCTCCCTGAACATGCCCTCACCCACCTCGTGCCTGTGTCCATTCCTTATGCTCATATGCATGCATACAAGTCCTTTGGTTGATCATTTAACCACCCTCGCTTCACCCTCCCCTGCCTTCCCTCTGAGATTTGATGGCCTGTTCGATGCTTCTCTATCTCTGGATCTATTTTTGTTCATCATTTTATGTTGAGAGATAAAAATCACATAATCATAGCAATTGATGCAGAAAAAGCATGTGACAAAAATCCAACATCCTTTCTTGATAAAAACCCTCAGCAAAGTGGAAATAGAGGGATCGTTCCTCAACATAATAAAAGCCTATGACAAACCTACAGCCAACATCATACTCAATGGGCAAAAACTAAAACCATTTCCCCTAAGAACAGGAACAAGACAGGGATGCACACTCTCACCACTCCTGGTTGACATAGTACTGGAAGTGTTAGCCATAACAATCAGACAACAAGAAGATATAAAAGGTGTGCAAATTGGAAAAGAAGTAAAACTGTTAATATTCGCAGATGACATGGTATTATACATAGGAAACCCTAAAGATTCCATCCAAAAAATACAAAACTTAATAAATGAATATGGCAATGTAGCAGGATACAAAATTAACACCCAGTAATCTATGGCTTTTTTGATGCACCAATAGTGAACTCACAGAAAGAGAAACAAAACAAAAACAATCTCATTTACCATTGCAAAAAAATAATTAAGATATCTAAGAATAAACTTAACTAAGGAGGTAAAAGACTTGTACTCAGAAAATTACAGGACATTGAAAAGGGAGATAGAGGAAGACATAAACAAATGGAAGAATATACTGTGTTCATGGATTGGTAGCATCAACATCATTAAAATGCCCTACCACTCAAAGCAACCTATAGATTCAATGCACTCCCCATTAAAATACCAGCAGCATATTTCACAGACCTATAACAAACTCTCCACAAATTCATCTGAAATTAAAAAAAGACCCTGAATAGCTGCAGCAATCCTGAGAAAGAAGAACAAAGTTGGAGGGCTCATGATACCAAATATCAAGCTATATTACAAGGCCACTGTTCTCAAAACTGCCTGGTACTGGCACAAGAACAGACATATAGACCAATGGAACAGAACAGAGAACCCAGAAATCAACCCAAGCCATTATGCTCAATTAATATTTGACAAAGGAAGCCAGAGCATGCAATGGAGTCAAGACAGTCTCTTCAATAAGTGGTGTTGAGAAAATTGGAGAGATATATGCAAAAAAAATGAAACTAGACTACCAACTTATACCATACACAAAAATAAACCAAAATGGATAAAGGACTTAAAAATAAGACGGGAAACTATAATACTGTTTCTTACCCCTCTCATCTTCCTCTGCTACTCAGATAAAGATAAAATTGGCTATTGAGAGTTATATTTGTAGACACTTTACACACACACACACACAAATGCAGCCCATCAATGGATTAGCATTTCAAAAATACTAAAGACCTGGAGGACCTGGGAGGATTATAACATCTCTTTTTCCTATGTATTCTGCCAGCCTTTGATTTATTATATTTCTTACTTGGAATACAGTAGGCACAATGTAAAAACTTATATTAAATGAATTCACTAAATTCTACTATTTTATTAGCTCCAAAAATACTATTCTACTTATGAAAACAATAATATATGTACATATATAAAAGCTCCTGGTTTCAGGTGACAACTCATATTTGGCTCTTAAATGTGCTGTCCAGGACTCTAATGGAAGAAAGTGATGGCGAACATGCTTGAGCCAAAGCCGTGAATAAGATTAATATGTATTTTAATGTCCTCGCCAACAAGATACTCAGTCTAAAATCACATTGAAAACTCTTGACTGAAGAGGACTGGAACTGAGAGCAGTAGGGAAACCATAGCAAACTAATTGTCACAGCATAGTTGATTTCTGCAGAAAAAGTGGCAACCACCTGTTATGGACAGAATGTTTGTGTCCTCCCCAAAATTTAGAGATTAAAACCCTAATCTCCAATATGATGGTACAGTGGTTCTCCCCTAACCTGCAGGGGATATGTGAATGTCTGAAACTACAGGTTTTACTGCATCCTATAAATACTATGTTTTTTCTTATACAGACCTACCTATGATAAAGTTTAATTTATAAATTAACCTCAGTGAGAAATTAACAACTAATAATAAAGTAGAACAATTATTACAATATACTGTAATAAAAGTTACCTGAATGTGGTCTCTCTCTGGTAACCAATCTGATAACTGAGATGGCTATTTACTGACCACTGGGTGGTTAACGTATACAGCATAAGTACACTGTATAATTCTGGAATTTTTATTTAATATTTTTAGACTGTGGTTGACCATGGGTATTGAAACCACAGAAAGTGAAACTTCTGGTAAGGGTGATGACTCTATGGAGTTGGGCCTCTGAGAGGAAATTGGCCATGAGAGTAGAATCCTCGTGAGTGGGATTAGTGCCCTTATAAGAAGAAACAGGAGAGAGCTGAGCTTTCTCCTCCTCCTCCTCCTCCTCCTCCTCCTCCTCCTCCTCCTCCTCCTCCTCCTCCTCCTCCTCCTCTTCCTCCTCCTCCTCCTCCTCCTCCTCCTCCTCCTCCTCCTCCTCCTCCTCTTCCTCCTCCTCCTCCTCCTCCTCCTCCTCCTCCTCCTCCTCCTCCTCCTCCTTCAGCTCCTCTCTTTTTTTATTGAATTCTAGTGAGAGAGGAAAGGAGAGGGAGAGAGAGACAGAAACACCTATGCCAGAGCAAGGCATGGATCCACTGCTGCCCACATGGCCCCATACAGGGGATCAAGCCTGCAACCTGGGCATGTGCCCTTACCAGAAGTTAAACCACCTCCTTCTCCTCTTCCTTCTCCTCCTCCCTCTTTTTTTCTTTCTTTCTCTCTTTCTCTCTCACTCTCCCTCCTCTATGTGAGAACCCTCTGAAAACCAGGAACTTAACTGGCCAGTGCCTTGAACACAAATTTCTGTTTAAGCCACTCAGTCTATGGTTTTCTGTAACAACAGCCAGAACTTACTAAGGCAAGCCCAAATGACCAAATCTGAAGAAGTATTTATCTAAAACTAGGGGCCCGGTGCACAAAATTCGTGCACGGGGTGTGTGGGGGGGGGGGGGAGTGTCCCTCAGCCCAGCCTGCCCCCTCTCACATACTGGGAGCCCTCAGGCGTTGACCCCCATCACCCTCCAATCGCAAGATCGGCCCCTTGCCCAGGCCTGACGCCTCTGACAGAGGTGTCAGGCCTGGGCAGGGGACCCTCATTTCCCCCCATCACTGGTTCTGCCCCCAGCCCAGGCCTGATGCCTCTGGCCCAGGCGTCTGGCCCAGGCAGTGGGGACGCCCAGACCCCTCCGATTGCTGGCTCTGCCCCTTGCACAGGCATGATGCCTCAGCCAGAGGCGTAGACCCCCATCACCCTCTGATCACCTGATCGGCCCCTTGCCCAGGCCTGACGCCTCCGCCAGAGGTGTCAGGCTTGGACAGGGGACCCCCATCTCCCCCTGATCACTGGCTCTGGCCCACGCCCAGGCCTGAGGCCTCTGGCCCAGGAATCATGCCTGGGCAGGGGACTCCCATCTCCCTCTGATCGCTTGCTCCACCCCCCGCCCAAGCCTGACGCCTCTGACCCAGGCTTCAGGCCTGGGCAAGGGGACCATCATATCCCCCCAATCCCCGGCTCAGCCCCCCGCCCAGGCCTGATGCCTCGGCCAGAGGAGTTGACCCTCATCACCCTCCGATCACCAATCACCGGATCGGCCCCTTGACCAGGCCTGAGGCCTCCGGCAGAAGTGTCAGGCCTGGGCAGGGGACTCTCATCTCCCCGCGGTTGCAGGCTCCGCCCCTGCCCAGGCCTAACACCTCTGGCCTAGGCGTCCGGCTCCGGCAGCGGGGACCCGCAGCTGCAGCAGCCCCGCGATCGTGGGCTCCGCTTTAGGCCCAGGCAAGGGACCCCTAGCTCCCGGGACTGCCAGCTTCTACCGTGCCCAGCTCCCATTGCTGGCTCCACCCCTACTTCCTGCTATCACTGGCCAGGGCGGCAAAGGCGCCTGATTCTCCGATCATGGCTGGGGGGCAGGGCAAAGGCGGCCCCAAGGCCGCCTTTGCCCTGCCCCCCAGCTCTTAGCTCCCCCCTGGGTTTCTGATCACTGTCAGTGGCAGGGGGCTTCTTCCTGCTTTCCCTTTCGCCTCCCTGCATTGTGCCTACATATGCAAATTAACCGCCATCTTTTTGGCAGTTAACTGCCAATTTTAGTTGGCAGTTAACTGCCAATCATAGTTGGCAGTTAACTGCCAATCATAGTTGGCAGTTAATTTGCATATAGCCCTGATTAGCCAATGAAAAGGGTATCGTCGTACGCCAATTACCATTTTTCTCTTTTATTAGTGTAGATAGCTGATTAAGAGATTGAGATAGAGACAATGGCTCTAGCTAGTGAGCAGACACCAGAGGTCATCAGCTTTCTTGATGTAAAGGACAATTAACTATTAGGGAACAGCTTGTATTTAAATTCCTACTAATAATAAAATGTTTAGGCTTCATAATTTTCAACCAATTCATGTGTAAATAATTCTGAACTCCTACACAGTCTACTTATTGGCTTATCAGTAACCTGTTGAATCTTACTCATGGCTGGTGTGTAATGGAAAACACAACTTCCAGATAATCTAATGGGTTAGAGTGCCTTTTACAGGGATAAATATATACTAAATTTTCTCCTGTTAAAAAAGCTTCAAAAATATGTAGCAGTCCTCCACTATAAAACCCAAATATGGATGAGTTGCATTAGGCTAAAAGGTCTAATAACAAAACTATGAATTTTAATTCACCCTCAAAATGGAATTTAATCTTATATAAAATAACACACCCTTTATAAACTTCTCTTTTGGTCTTTCATTTACCCATGTCAAGAGCAATTTTCTAAGTTTTTATTTCTTAAGGAAAACAACATAGCACTTTTACACAACTATAATTTTGAAAATAGTGTTTGATTAAAAATTATAAAAATATTTATAAATGTAACATTTTTAGAACTCAGCATTTATGATTTTTAAAATAACAGCTTAATATGTGTAATATGTATAAATTATTTTATATACATATATCTTATGTAGGTTTCTATATATAAAGATGCATGCATTCACTTCTTTTCCTTTCAAATTTTTTAAGGAAACATCATCATAGGTAGTTAGATTTGAGATATATATGTACATACATACACACATATATACACACATACACTGTATATGTAAAGTTGATATATATATGTATATATACACATATACATGCATACATGTACATATTACATAATATGTACTGTGTACATAGATAAGAAACAAGATATGCATATCTATACTAATAAAAGGGTAATATGCTAATTAGACTGGGAGACCTTCCAGGAGACCTTCCAGACATTCTTGTGGACAAAGACATGGTGGCGAGGCCGAGGTAGAGGCAGTTAGAGGCCAAGAGGGGAGGGCAGTTGTGGGTGACCAGGCTGGTGGGGGGCAGGGCCGTTGGGGGTAAGCAGCCCAGCAGGGGGGGCAGTTGGGGGCAAGCAGGCCATCAGTGGGGGTCAGTTGGAGGTGACCAGGACAGCGGGGAGAAGTTTGGAGTGAGCTGGCCAGCAGGGGGGCAGTTGGGGGTTATCAGGCTTGTGGGGGGGCATTTGGGGGCAAGCAGGCCAGCATGGAGAGTGGTTAGGGGCAATCAGGCAGGCAGGCTGATGAGCGGTTAGGAGCCAGCAGTCCTGGATTGTGAGAGGGATGTCTGACTGCTGGTTTAGGCCTGATCCCTGTAAACCGGCAGGAGGACATCCTTTGAGAGGTTCCAGATTGGAAAGGGTGCAGGCTGGGCTGAGGAACACCCCCTCCCCATGCATGAATTTTGTGCACCGGGCCACTAGTATATACGTAATAGGAATATGTAATTTACATATATGCAATTCAGAATATATACTCAGGGATAACAAGGCCCTGAATCCTTTATTTTATTGAGAAACAACTGAGAAAATAAATGACTTAATTAAAGTTACAATAATGAGAAAAGAATAAAAACCCAAGTGTTATACTTTCAGCCCAGTGTTTTTACCACTTATTATTCTGATTTTACATCTTGAATTTCATAAATAGAGAACAAAGTGTAAAGGCTTCCTTTTACCCCAGCTATCAGGTGATTTGTCTGCTGAGATTTGCCTTCTCTGTGGTTTGGATTCTTAAAAGGCTCTGTTTTGGAAGTACCAATTGCCATCCTAATGCAACTTACAGATCATGCAGACAGCCAGCCTCTCATAAATCATGTAAAGTACCTGAAAATATGATTTATGAGCTAAGTTATGGGAAATGGGTTCTTTAATATTTTTAACCCTTCAGAATATTGTTACCTACCAGAGTCTCCTTCTCTGACTCAAGGGAAGGTGTGTCTGAATGTTTTCATCCCAACAGCCGCTACCTCCACCCCCAACTAACACTGACCTTTACCCATTCACCTTCATCCAGAAGGAAGTGACAACCTCTGGAAGTCATCAACTGAGTGTGAATTCTAGTTCCAAACACTTACTCCACTGTGGCTCTTACAGACTGGGGTCCTGAGGCATTGCTTCACATGGTAATTAAAGGGCTGCACTTAATAGCATCTGACTGTAGAATTGAAAGAACAAGAGTATTACACCTGGTTGCAGAAAGCAGTCCATGAAATATCCCAGAAAACCCAAGATGAAACTAATTTAAAGCATATGCCTTGTTGAAAAGGAACATGGGGGAAAAAATGTCTGTAATATGCAGTAAATGAGGTCCATAACTCACTGGGGCCTCCAATGAGTTACATGTTCAATCCATATTTCACAACATGGTCATGCAGGTTTTTAAATCTCTATGGCTATTAACCCTCTTCTTTGTGTAGAAAGTTTATAAGAAAAATACAGCTCAGGGTGCATTAATATATTTACATATACAAATAGAAATCATATACCAACAGGATTTTTTTTGCCCCCTCCCTTATGGCTCACTATATTATTGCTTCACCAAACCAACAAATTCAAAACAATTTCCAATTTCTCCCACAAATACCTCATGGCTAAATGTTATTAATGCATTTGTCGGAAAGGCACAAATTCAAACATTGCTCAGTTAGGGAAGAAGAATACCCAGTGTGATTGCTTGCAATCAGTCTCAGCAATCTATATTTTCTTCACGGAGGTGAAAGTTTATCTCACCATAGAACAACAGTTATCATTTTGCTTCTACCATTCATCAACTCTGATATTTCAGAGCCTCAAATCATCACTTTCTGGAGCTACAGAGTAAGCAAGCTGTTGACTATTTTCTTTTGAGCACATTCCTTTTTTAAAAAAAGTTTTTCCTGCACATTATGGGTTTATCTTCTGTCTGGGAGAGACGCTAATAAATCACATTTGCTTTCAGCTATCATAGATTATTAGGCTTTTGTAATCATAAAATAAACCCAATAGACTATTGCTATTTTCAGAAGATTGAAAATCACTAGGTATTTTCCTCTTTGTATGCATATGTGAGTTCCTCATTTTTCAGGAGGGGACTGTGTTGCATTTGGACTCTGTCAGCATATTGCTCATACAACAATAAGGCTCCCAACAAATTGTGGTCCAGGGGTGGGAGCGGCAGCACAGGAAACAGAGTTCCAAAACCACAGGGCTCTAGCCTGCCTCGGCCATCCTTAAATTAAAAAGCCTGAAGTTTATTTCACCGTATGCACCTCTCAGATTCTCTTTCACCCTTCTCTTTCCACAGCCAATAATTGCTGATAATCTTTTGTAGAACAATGCTTTGAAATCATTTCAGGTTTAAGCGAGTACACGAAGGCCATCAAACAGAATGAAGCCCCTATGGGAGATTTATGTAAATTCTTTCTCAACACAATTACTGCAATTAGATACACGTATACCTTTGTGTCCTTAATATCATAGTTTTCACAGGGCAATGATCTAAAGGAGTTCCTTACTAGAAATAGATCTAAAACACAGGGTTACAATGACATTCTCAACTAAGCTAATTGTGTGAGCTGGGAACAAGGTAATGAGGACAGATGTCAAGGTCAATATCATTCCTAATTTCTGAATCTGGGTTACTATTTCCAAGGGCCCCACATATGCGTTACAATATAAACTGTCACTAATGGAAAATTCAATTCAGCTTTGGTTTTCTGGCATGAATGTAACGGTTGCATTTTCCCAATTGTGTCCCAAAGTGAAGTTTACTTGTCAAAGGAACAAAACAAAATCTCCTTTCTTGTTGACTCCTCGTCATATCGAAAGATGCAGATGTGAACAACAAAAGAAACATTTGGCATGATCACTGAAAATGCGTGTGTTCTGAAATGCAGCTCTTAAAAATCATATCTAGCCCTTTGGGAGGAGTCAGGCATAAAAGGGGACAAATTCAAGGAGAAACTGTATGGATGGATTATTTGTATTTCTGGTAGTCCTGAAATTATTAGATAGGTATTTTCTTGGATCTTGTTTCCCTATCAGCTACAGACTGTCTGTACATCTTGTGTCATAATTGCTATGAAAGGATCTTATTCCAAATGGCACTCATTTCAAGGTTTTCATGCCTAAGTTGCTGGATGATCACCATGTTTCAGAGTGACATGAGTATTCCATAAACAGTGTTTTAGAACTCTATTCACCCATCTTGATTAGGATAAATCAACAAAAGTAGAGAGGTGCTGATTAAAAGGCATGCTCTAATGGAAAATTATTTCAAAGCCAAAGTTAATAGAAACTACTCAACTAAATAGATTCGGGGGCGGGGGGAGCTGGCAAGTAATAATATAAGAGAAAACAGTAGTCTCTTTCTCTCCCTCTCTCTTTCTCATGTACACACACACACACACACACACACACACACAAAGAATTACTCAATAATAATGCATACTTACAATGTATTTTATGTTACAGAAAGCCTATTTTTATTCTAATCCATTTTTTAAAATGTGCTTGTTGAAGAAAACTCTACACAACACAATGTTTCAGTATTCCATAGGGTATGAGGATGGTCAGCTCTCTGAGTTGTAATTGTCCAACAGGTTTCTGGAACTAATTGGCTAATTCAGAGTCCTCTCCTGCCTTGGGCTTGACTGACTCTTCCCTCTCTACAGTATTCCACTGCCAATCTGCCTCTGTCTGTCCTGACTTCGTCCACTTTGACACTGCTGCATTCCACAAAGAAATCCTTCCCTTGTGAAACCAAATATTTAAAATCCTGATTAAAAAACATTTCTTAAATTCAACAAAAAAAAAGGAAAAGAAAATTTTCCCATTCCCTTTTCCATATACTGACAGCTTGTCTCTCTCTATTTTTCATCCAAATAGGCAGAGCTTGTAAATTCTGTCCAGAAGACACGGACTGAAAGAATTAATCAAAGTGTTGTTTATGAGCTGCTCCGAGCAGATTTAATGTTGTGTTGACAACACGATCTGCAAATTATCTATCAACATCCACAGACATACACATTGAGCCAGGCCAATTGGATACCTTTGGACACAAGAGGACTGTGTATTTCCTAGTCTTGCTTCCAAAACTAAGTCCTTTTGAAAAAGTGTTCTCCAATATTATTAGCAATCTCATTACTGCAGATGAGTTTCTTTTACAATTTACTTTGGACAATACCAGTTTTATTTTTGCCACTTACAAGTCAAATTCCTTATCATAATCTGACCACAAGTTTTTACCCCCATCCCTAGTTGTCTACCCAACTCCAAACACCCTATATTCCAATTCACAACCAAAATCCAATTAGTTATTATATGTTTCCATTCTTGAATTTTTATTTGGTGTAGTTTCTACTCTCTGCTGAGATTTCTTATCTATTCATGCATTTAGATCATATTTTTATTAATGTTTCAACATATTTCATATTGATTCTTCAAATACTCCTATTAGTTTCTTTACAGCTCGTCTGCTAATTCTCATAGCAGTGCACTTTGGACTTATTGCTAACAGTTGTTTACTTGTTTTCTCTTTACTTGAATTTGTTTTGCATTTTCCTATTTCTTTTCATGTGGAGGGTGTGTGTGTGTGTGTGTGTGTGTGTGTGTGTGTGTGTATGTGTTATTATGTACTGGATGTTATGAATAATATTGTAGATTCTAGATTCTCTTCTTTTCCCCTGAGTGGTGTTTATTTTTATTTTCATGGGCATTTCAGTCATGGGAGGTCATCTTTAAATGACTCTCTGCATCTAAAACATTTCTCCAGGTTCTTTAATATTGTAAACTCTACCTCCAAACTCCCACTTCTAAAGATCTTATCAGGGTTTGACTTTGGCTTGGGTAAGGCTGGTCCAGAGTAGATTTAGCTCAAAGGTGTGGACTTTTCTCCTGAGGGAAAGTAAGTCCTAAGGGCCCTGCTCTCTGGTATCTTAACTAGATTCCTAAAGTGTTAGTGAGATTTTTCTACTCTAGCTTCCTCAGAATTCCACTGCCCCTAAGCATTATTCAAACTTTTGTATCCCTGTTCTATTAAACTCATAGCATCTGCTTTCTGATAAACCTAGGTATTTCTTTCTGTGTTTGTGCACCCAGGGGAAAGTTGGGAACTCATGGGTAATGCCTGTCCCACAGAATTAACATCCCAAAGAACTTCTTTATCTCTAGCACCCTGTCTTGCAGATTCCTACTTCTTCAGGAGCCCCATACTCAAATCTTAGCTTCTTCAGCTCAGCAGGAACAATTATTCTTCTCTTGAATTATAGCTCCTTGTACCACAGCTGGAGGTTTGTCCAAGGCAGAGAACCAGGGAAATCATGGGGCTCCTCTTGCAGATTTCCCTTTCGGGAGATTACATTTTGTGCTTCCTGTTGTCTAGAGCCTCCAACCCAATGATTTATGTGTTCTTCCAGTTTCTTGCACATTTTTGGTTTATTATACTAAAAACTGATTATGATGTAACTGGAGGCCCGATGCACACAGATTTGTGCAAGAATGAGCCTTCCTTCCCTTGGCTGCTGGCACCGCCTTTGCTCTGGTCCAGAGCCACCTTTACGCCTTCCCATGCTGCCCAGAGGCCCTGAGTGGCTGGGGCAGTGCGGCGTCCTGCCCTGCCCCCAACCGCTCAGCACTTGCATATGCAAATTAACCCACCATCTTTGGTGGGTTAATTTGTATACTCACTCCTGGTTGGCTGGTGGGCGTCACAGAGGTACAGTCAATTTGCATCTTTCTCTTTTATTAGTGTAGATGGTCTAGTATAGTACTCCGTTATTTTATCAATACAGTGTTCTTTACAGTTTTTAAGCAAAGGAAGTTCAGTGCAGATTTGTCATGCTTTATGAATAAGGCTAATTAGCCTCCTTTATAACCCAAACGGGTTTGGTGTGCTTAGACATCAATGTAATGATTCCACCTACTAGTATGATTTAGATTTGCCAAAATAGAAAGCTTGTTTCTGAACATCCCTTTACCTATCAATTAGAAAGCCTCCAGATTGTTTTTCCCCGTTCAAAATTCCTATTACACTCATTTCTTTCAATGTTACAATAAATGTAGGGACCACTCTTGCAATAGACACCAGTTTAAATTCAGTTTGGCACATATATTTGAGAGTGTGCCAAACTAGTGTTAGGGAAAAAGAGTGGCATAAGCCCCAGATTCAAACTTAAGAGAAGATTGCTTCTCAATGGCTCAGTTTTCTAATCTGTAAAGTGTGCAGCCAATCAATGATTCTCTCTCATCATTGATGTTTCCATCTCTCCTTCTCCCTTCCTCTCTCTGAAATAAATAAAAAACATATTTCAAAGTGTTTTTTCTTTATTAATATTCTATATTAAATACAACCCCTCTGCTCTATAGTTGTCATATCCCATAGTGAAAACTGGATAATGTCAAGAAGTTTCCTTATACAACCCAGATTTTCAAACAACTTTGAACCTTGACTGTGAAATCCACTTGTCTTTTTTGTAAGATGGTGGCAAATCTCCACATGTGACTAACAATAATAGCTGGTAGTTATGGAGTACATGAGTGAGGAACCATTCTCAGGGATTTATGTGCATTATCTCATTAACCCTTTGACACTCCTATGCAGTAAAAACCATACTTATTCTGTTGTAGAGAAAACAGCAAGTGAGAGTGGTTATCAAATCTGCTGAAGGTCATACAACTTTTACATAGCAAAGTACAGATTTGAACTCAGGTGTATTTTATCCTAACACATGGGAATTAGGACAGAGCAATCTTGCAGGTGTTGACAGAGACTCAAATAAGTCCTGGCAAATTAAAACACTGGAAAGTGATGCAGGTTGCATTTGCTAGGGAGATGGACACTGTCTGTTGACTACAGTACTACTCATTGATTGTGTGTTATATTAGTATTAATGACAATAATGAATTTCACCCATCTACTCAGCAATTATTTACTGGTCTTCTACTGTGTTCCAGGCACACAGCAGATACTGTTAAAGAGAAAAGAGAAACATAGCATAGGATTTCAAGGAACTTACACTCTATTGAAGGAGAAAGGCAAGTGAATTAATGATAATTATGGCCCAAATCTTGAGTCTCTCTATGTGTAAACTTAACTTTTGTATTTATCGGGAAGTGACCAAAATCATCCCTGCCTAAATATGTAACCTCAAATAATCGAAAACTTATTAAGTGATGACATTCTTTTAAGGTGCAGTATTAGCATTGCAAATTTAAAGCTATCCCTAAATTTTAATAAAGTGATAACACAGAACAATATATACTGCCATAATGCTGCAGGTATTTAGGAAAGACATCAGAATTTGAGAAACTTGGCTTGTTTGTTTTTTTAGAAAGGACAGTATAAATTATTCCCATTTTGGTAGATTATTTGTAACTGGTTAGATAAAGTCAGAGATACTAATTATAATAAGCAAGTAAATGAAAATTTTTCTCTGTACAGGACAATATTGTTCTTCCCTACATTTTTCCCATGTTAGGGTAGTCGTTAAATGACCTACTCATTCAGAATATTCCCATTCTCTTTGCCATAGTGGGATCCAATCAGAAAGCTGTTGTCAGCGAATAAACATGGATAAAAATGAAATGCTCAGGAGCACATGACAGCCATTCGACGCCTATGCAAGGAGGGCATTTTAGGATGAGGGCACAACCAAAACCAAAACAACAGTAGGCCCTCGATGACATTGTTTCATATCTAGTTTAAGTCTACCATAGTCTCACCCTTCATGTAATCTAACAATTCACCCTCTGTTTAAGTCTATCCATGTGGAATTTCCTTTCACAGCTAGCAAACTCAGTGACAGAGTATTGTGAAACCATCAGAGTGTTCTCACCATGGAAAAGAAATGATAATTATGTGACCCGATAGAGGTAATAGCTAATGCTACAGTGGTAAAAATATTGCAATGCATAAATGTATCAAATCAACACTCTTTACACTTTAAACTTATACAATGTTGTATGTCCATTACTAGTATATCACAATAAAAATAATAATCAGTTTTTCTAATGTTTCCCCTGAATTAATGCTTTATGGTAATGTATATCCATAGTGTAAAATTGTTGATATCTGACATCTGAGTCTTTGAGAAAACTCAGTGTGGTAGCAAGCCTTCAAGGGAGCTCCCAAGGATCCCTGCTTTCTGGTACTTGTACCCTTAAAAGTTTCTTCCCACATTGCAGCAGGACTGGCTATGACCAATAGCAGAAATGACGGTGTCATTTCCAAGGCTAAGTCATAAAAGGCATTAAAGCTGCTATCTTCGTCTCTTGGATCTCTCCCTCTGGGAGAAGATATTTAAAGATCTCTGCCAGTGTCTCATACGAAGAGGAAAAGAGAGGAAGTCAGATCTACCACCAGCAGCCAGGGTCAGCTTGCCAGTTACGTGAGTGAGCCAGTTTGGAAGCCAATTCTCCCATCCCAGTCAAGCCTTCAGATGACTAGAACCCAGGATGGTTTTTACTGCAACCTTGTTAAACCCTGAGCCAGGACCACCAGTCAGCCATTGCTAAATTCTAGAACTACAGACATGATAATACATTTTAGCTATTTTAATTTGCTAAAGTCTGAAGTAAGAAGTGACAGCGGAATAAATAACATGTAATCATCAGGTATTTTATAAACATGTAGTTTTTATAAAAAGATAAATAAAATACTAAATTACATTTTCCTGGTTACAAAAAATTACATTATTAGAAAGAAATTAATAACCCAAATGAAAAAAGAACATTCCCTTGCATATAGTTGACACTTAAAAATGCACTATTAATTAACTGAGAGACTTATACATAGTGGTCTATTAAGGAAGGTTAAATATTATATTTTAAGAAATAGTTATTAATTTAATCAACTGCTATCATTTCCTATAACCAAAAATTATGTATGATGTTTATAAAAACTAGTTTCAGTTATGTTTAAAAATTAATAATACATCTTAAAGTCTTTAGTTCCTATGTAGAAATTGAAAATCTCCTGTAATTGGACTAATATATGATTTCTGCTCATTGATGAACAGTTTACATTTTAGAGTTATAGAAGCTGTCCTAGGGGTGGTTTGAAAAATTCCAAAAAGAAAGAGAGTTGATACAGTGACCAATCAATAACCAATAATTCTATATAACTAATAATTGAAATGAAAAGTGATTTGCTCAAGAATTCTTAGGATTTAGCTAAAAGTCAGGAAACAAAAATATATGTTGTTCCCTCCAGTTAGAAGAATGGAAGAAATAGTATGAATATAGAATTTTGCAAAGATTTATATGAATGGAGAATTTAAAATATGGTATTTCCCTTGCCTGCACAGTAGCCACATAAAGCATATGAAATAGAAACTGAGGATCCTTCCAACACAAAACAATATATATATATTTGCTGAGTTATACAAGATAATTACTCTAACATGTGAAAAATGAACTCCTATAACATGGTCAGCAATTTACTACCTCTGGGAACATCTAACACCAATGATTTCATTAAGCTATTAGACTCTCTTTGATTAAAATTAACAATGGGTGTTACACTACCTGTCAATGGAAGCTTTTTGTCAGAGCAACCGGTTAAAATACTACAGTGTTGTCTCACTTAGCACCACTTCCATATGAAACTTGTAAAAAATGAGCTTCCTCAGTCCAAAAGTTGGAAAACTCCACTTCTGAGATAAGAGAGGTTGTGTTCATCATGATGAAAAGTGCAATATTATGAAGGAATTTGCAGAAATAATAGGATGTACATGGAAATATGCCAAGGACACTTAATAAATGTGTCCAGACACTGACTTACATTTTAAGCTTCTCTTCAAAATGGGGAATTGTACTCATGGCTGATACCTAACTTGTGTGTGACTTTTCAGCTTTAGATAATCACATAGCTATGGTATTTTCCTCTTTTGTTTTTCTAACAAGAGAAATGACATTCAGAAATCAAAATTCAGAGAAGAATTGACTACAGCCAGGCTCTCAAAATCTAATTTTTCTTTTCATTTTTAAGATTTAAGGTTTATTTTTTGGCAGAAATAAAAATAACAACTTGCTAGTTATGAGGTGCAGCTATAAGCAATTTACTTATATCGACTCACTTGACTCTAACAAGAACCCTGAGGAATAGTTTACTATGATTATCCCCATTTTACAGATAAGGAAACCAACCCATCAAGACATTCAGTGAGCTCTAGCTGGTTTGGCTCAGTAGATAGAGCAACAACCTGCAGACTAAAGGGTCCCAGGTTCAATTCCGGTCAAGGGCACATTCCCAGGTTGCAGGCTTGATCCCCAGTGGGAGAGTGCAGGAGGCAGCCAATCAATGATTCTCTCTTATCATTGATGTTTCTATCTCTCTCTCCCTCTTCCTTCCGCTCTGAAATTAATAAAAATATATTTTAAAAAAGAAGTTCAGTGAGTCATCAAAGAACTATTGCGAATAAGCTTTGTCATCTGTCTCCAGACTTGTTATTGCACAACTTACTAGGATGCATATCTTGCACCCCAACTTTTTTTATTTTATTTTATTTTTAATGTGGTAGCAATCAAGGAATCACAACTCTGGGCAGAGCTGCCTGACATTTGAGGGTTTGAGAATGTGATTTTTGTCTGTTGTTTCCTCTTTGTATAATGGCTTCAGTGTTAGCAACCCAAGAGTTTGAGCAAATATATACATTCTTGAAAATGGCTGTGCAAATACAATACTTTGGATGTTGAATGGTATTTTAAATGAACTAAGAGAGCTACTGGTTAAATTACTTTTCAAAGTACACTTTAGAAATTCAAATTCCCATAATTTGAGCTTAGTTGAAGTACATCACCTTGTAATTTGTTTTTTACCCTTCTTGGATAAAAGGTAAAGAACAAGAGCAAAGAACAATGATAGGAGAAATGTCAAATTGTAATAAGAAAATATTTTAATTTATTATTTAATTATATGACCCTTAAGTAAATAATAATAATTATAATAAACTCTTGATTGTAGAGAACTCTGGTTTATGAAAATATTTTCAAATTCATTGGTCATTTGATGCTTAAAATTCTCGATGAAGAAAGTCCAAGTATAATTATATACACATTGCTTATGAGTTAGTGCTTGTCTATAAGCTCTGTTCATTCCTATATCCCAGCTATTAACATAATGTCTGAAACATTATAAGCACTCAATAGTTAGCTGATAAATACTAAATGAATCAATCAGTTATTGAGTTAATGTGTGCATGAGACGTCATGATTTTTATATCTGGCCAAACTGCCAGATAATAAAACTCACCTATGCCACTTAAATATTTTGTAATTTTGGGCAAGGTTGTTTGTTTCTGTCTTTCTTTCTTTCTTTTTTATTTTGTTTGTTTGTTTTTAACATCTCTAAGTCTTAGTTTCCCCCAAATTTAAAGATTCAGATGCAATGAGCTAATGCATGTGAAATACACAGAATAGACCTGACACATAGTAGGTGCTCAATATATATTTGGTGAATGAAAAATAACACAACAATTAAGTGAAATAAAGACTCAAAACAAGTATCTGACTCTAAGAACAAGTGCCTCCCAGTACTGTGTCACCCTATAAGCCTTTAAGTGAAATCTACCCTTAACTGGATAAAATCCAAGTGGCTAATGGGCTGACCCAAAATTTAAACCAGATAGATCCTCACCTGATTTGGTCAAGGGCTGCCTCTCAATTTTAAACCTAAAATTTCTCTAAAAAAATGAAGTAGATAGAAAAAAGATATAAGAATAAGAAAAAAATTAAGGGGAAGAAATAGAGATTATGATTATAAACCATACTTTTGAGGAATTCTGTTTTAAGGAAGAGTAAAGAAATGAAATAGTAGCTGTTGGGGGAAGTGATCTTAGGAGGAGAATTGATGGGAGAAATTGATCCCATACATAGAAAGCAAACATAGGAGAAATGATGGAGAATTGTTGAAGTAAGTCCTTTGAATAGGCAAGAAGGATGGCATCCAGGGCATTAGATGGGAGCATGGCTGCTTCACCTATAGAAATAGGCACATAGTACTGAAAACAGATGTCAGGAGGTGCCCTACCAATACTCTCTTCTGTTAGCTTCTATTTTCTCAGTGGGGTAGGAAACACGGTTATTGGCTGAAAGTAAGGATAGCAAAACTATGTTAGGGATTGAGAAGAGAAAATAAGGTATCAAATAGTCCTCTAGGAAAGTAGAAGAGTGAGTCGGCAAAAGAAGTGTAGTATAAAAACCAGAGAGCAATGAATCCTCTTCAGGTTCATGGGAAATAATATAAAGTGAGAAGAATCAGCACATTACGTATTTTTCTCCAGACCTATTCAAGTGCAGGGATATATAATTTTAGTATACACAATGAAATATATTCATTTATATGAATATGGACACAGATTTTTTTTCTGTCTCATCTTATTAAAATACAGAATTCAAAAGCCAATTACTTCTTTATGTTATATATTACTGTACTCTCAGCATCTAAAATAGTGCTGGTCATGTAGTACAGTCTCAAGAAATATTTGTTGAATAAATGAATGAGAACAATTGTTAAATATTATCCATGCTTTGGTTTTAAAACAAACAAAAAAAAACTACTCTACTTCTTTCAAATATATGGTTCATTTTACCCAACAGGTATTTTGAGACTGTAAGGAAAATGAACTTAAAACCAACCAAATAAGCCAGCTATTGCAGCTACTTCTGTTTCACTCACAATATTTTCAATTGTGTGCATTGTAAACAAAAACATTCAAGTACATTAAATGATGAGATTGATCTGATTTCAGCTATCATCTGTAAATACTCACGTGAAATTTTGTATTTAACAATAATCGCCTCATTTAGCTAATATGAAGGACTTCATAATGTATAAATATTAATTACTTAACTTGCAAAATAAAATTACACTGACAAATGCATCTTTTATAATTTAGGATTTTGCCTAACAGTTTACTCCTGTTCATGTATGTTTTAAATCCCCTACCTTGGATAATAACTAGAAAGACAGACTCATCAAATGTGACAGTGACAAGAGACTGGGGGAAGATAACAAATTCATTGGTGATGAAACCAAAATGTAAAAAGTTTTGACAGACAACAGCATTGTATTAAATCTAGTATGTTAAAATTTAACAGGAAAAAAGTAGTTATTATGGGATCTTCCAACAAACAACTATACAGTAGAGCCCAGGGACAACTTGGCTTAGCAGAACATAGATAAAAAATACTTGTTTCAGTTGGCAATAGGCTCAATGAGTATCTATGATGAGATGGAGCAGCCCCTAAAAGAGCTAATGGGATTTTAAACTGCATTAATAAATACATATCTTGAACAAATGAGATGGTGATATTTTCTCTGTGCTAGTCATAACACACCTACTGTACTCATCCAATTCTAAGTACCACAATTTAAGGCAAATTAGAACATTTTCAGAAGATGATGTATAAAATCGTGAAGAAAATCCAATATTTTAAACAAATTATTAAAAATGTATAAAGTTATTTACCCAAGAGAAGAGAAAAATCAGTGGAAATAACTCGTTAAAAGCATCAATATGCTGTGGAGGCAAGACCAAGTTGGCGACCAAGTACAAACCCTGTGGGCCTAGAAGAAAGCAAAGTGACTATGACTGAATCAAGGGTTCTTTGAAAGTGAATAGGTGATGTCAGTAATGATAGAAAGTGTTGTATGGATGAAAACATTGGACTTGTTTGGCTGAACCACAAGCTTCTGCTACACCACTCAAAAACTAAAACTAAATGCAAAGCTTTGTTTGCTGGTGCCATGCCCCTCTCCATGGTCCCTTATTCCTTTATCCTTTCTACCTTGATAATGACTCTTTCAGGAAGAAAGATACTTAAGAGTAGGTCAAAGGTCTCACTGTTCCCAAGGGAGACTGAAGGCCATACTCACTCATTTAATATGCAGGAGAACTTTGGGGAGAAAGGGACAGAAACTTTTATGGCCTTGTTGGATAAAGGTACCTTATCCACTCTTTGATGATGTGAATGGGGCGCCTTTTCTAAACCACAGTATTCAAGGGGGAAAAATATTCAAGTGACTATTTTCTCAATTCTCCCAAAGTTGGTATACAACATAGGAGATGTGTGCCAACTTTTAGAATCATGAGAGAGAAGGCAGGGTCATATACATGTGGATACCTAGAAGCTGGAGCTCATTCTCTCCAGAGCTGACCTTGGCAGCAGGCTGCATCCCTCATGACACCCAAATCACTCATTCTGTCAATAGAGAGGGTTGTTTTTCTCTCTGCATTATCATGTGCTCCCCAGAACATGAGCCACAGGTAGCATACATAGTCCACTTGTAGCCTTTGGGTTCTTTGGTAGAAATCAAATGAAGTTTACATAGAGAATTGTCTGGCAACTAAGTTGGTATTCTGGTCCTTAGCTGCAAGCAAACAACCTTATATCACCAGGCCTCCCAACATTTTTATCCTCAACTGTTTGCTGAGCGAAGTGCTCAGTTGAGCCACTATGGGGTTAGGTGCTGATTAAGTCTTTATTCTGTTAAAAGAAGCCCATTGCCTAAGCACCTGCCATGAAAGTGGGGAGGTCAGGGGCTAAAGCACAATCTGTGCCACTCTTTCTCTCTCTCTGATGAAAACAGACTACTAAGGTGTGCAAGTGTGTGAATTATTATTTTCCTAACATTAAACACTTAAATGAAAGCATATTCCCTTTGAAGGGGGTATAATTTGGGAATTATTCAAAGTCACTAAGTGGTTAGAAACTGGGTTTAGCCAGATTTCTAGCTGTAAGCAAAAGTCAGCCTCTGATAAGAAACTGTTGTACTTTATTGATGCAAAGGAGGTAAGTAGTCTCTTGGGGGGTTCTCGGTTCAAGAGCATATAGCTGCTATTTCCAAATCACAGTGTGCAATTCTGAATGTTTTTGGATGCATCGACCCCATATAACTGAGGTCTCATCAGAGGAATTTTTCAACGACCTGGGTGAAGTTTTAATGGCATCTTGGTTGTATCATAGCTTTTGTGAAGCAGGAAAAGTTTCTCTCCATTACCTATTCAGACGCAATATTGAATTATAAAATAAAGCACAGAACCGAAATAGCTAGACTTTCCAACAGAGAAACATGCAGCCGCATGGCAAAGTCAATTCCGTAGATGGGATCCTGCGCTGAATCATTTAGCTATTTAGGAATGCATTTCATAGCTAACTCATCCTGGCAGGCCCAAAGGGATGCAGCTCCTCTTAAAATAAATATGGAGTCATCAAATAGGCATCACTGTGACAATTATCTGCTGGGCTTGAAGGAACTTTTGCTTGGCTTTTCAAAGCATCCAGAACAAAAAGGAGAAGCTCCTCATGTCACAATCTACACATGGGAACAAACTTTTGCAAACATCAATCTGAATAAAAACACTGCCCTTTTCCCCTTTTGTGTTCAGCACACTTAGGAAATAAGGGTTCTACATAAGTCAATTTCCTAGGTAACTAAAAACTTACCCCTTAAAATCAAAATGAAAAAGAAAAAGAGGAGGGGGCAGTGGGGTAGAAATATTAGTAAAAATATTAATTGCAGAGACTTCCATTTCCTTAAATAGAGGCTGGGTTATAATTTCATTGTATAAATTTTTTAGTTGACTTGACATCATTCATTTGGGAAGCTATTGGAATCACTCCAGGAAGTCTTGGTTCAAGTCTGGACCAGGTGGCAGGGGTGATGGAGAGAAGGGGACAGATCTAAGATATGATTTGCTGGTGGGTTAATAGAATTTAGAGATTGATGGAATGTGGCATTTAGGCTAAGAATGAAGGCAAAGATGATCCCCTGTTTCTGACACAAGTAACTGGGAAGATGGGGTGCCATGCATGGTGATGCCAGATGTAGGAAGAAGAACAGGCTGTTGAGGCAAATATCAATAAAATCAATAACATGAATCTTAACAGAACTCAGAAATAAAGGGAAAAAAACCCTGAGCCAGGGAAATGTCTGCAAAACTGATACATGAGCTCTACACCAACACTGGGTAGGCCCTTACTCAGTGGGTATTGACCCCTGATTGTTGCTCAGTTGTAAAGCATGAGATCACCTGGTTGCATGGTTTTAGTAGATTGGGAAGAGTTCATGAAAGGGGAGAAGTCTGCATGAAGCCAACACACATTACAAGTAGTGGTTTGGAGCCTTCATGGGAAACTGGTACATTACAACATGGAGCCATTTGTCATGTGCATCATGAAGTCCCCTCTGTTGGGTGAGGATTAAGTGAGCTATTACCTATAAAGTTCGTAGTTTACCATTCTTTTATTACTCAAAACAATCCTGTGTGGTCAGTAGATTATCAGCAATTTACAGGTAAGCAAGTGGGTACTCAGAAGTCCATGCCATTTGACCCAAATCACACACAGTAAGTGGCTAAGTTGCAGTTTTGATAAATGTGTGCCTAAATCCAAAGACTGGCTCTTTTTCTAAGTGCCACACTGAAGTCAATGAATGGAATTTAGCATGATATAGTTATTGGCTCAGTTAAAAACAAAAGTTCTTGCCTGGCTGGTGTATCTCAGTGGTTGAGCATCGACCTAAATTTGATTTCAGGTCAGGCACATTCCTGGTATTGCAGCTCAGTCCCCATTAGGGGGCATGTGTGCTAGAGGCAGCCAATCAATGATTCTCTCTCACCATTGATGTTTCTATCTCTGTCACCCTCTCCCTTCCTCTATGAAATCAATAAAAATATATTTTTAAAATTATTCTGAATAACTAGAGCTTTACATTTAAATTACTTGGCCTTATGCAGTAGTGAGCTCCACTGTCTGTATTGTTCAAGGACAAATAACAATTTATGTCTATTATGTTTTTCAATGGGATTTCTGTAATAGTGGGAAGAAAAGGTGACTAAATTACTTTGACTAGCAATGAGCTTAGAATCCCCATTCCATTAAAATTGTGTATAGATAAGTGCTTCAGATATTGTAAAGTTATATTTAAATATTAGTATTTTTGTTATTTGAGTCAAAGTGGGCACATCAACAAACCCCATTCTACAAAAGGTTGAATTATCCAATAGTTAAGTATAATAGTCAGATAACCCTACCCTGCCCTGCCCACCCTCATCTGCCTATTCTTTCTCCAATTTTTTCTAGATTAAAATATGTCATTGGAGTAATTTCCTTAAATGACTAACAGAATGAGGCATTTTCTAGAGAGGGCCACTATTGAAATGAACACATATACCAGTGATGAGGATTATAGGAGCCCAAAGGTCTTCTCTCAGTCTTTCAAATGAACATAGTCACTTCCATGGGATTGTTTAACAGACTAGCTAGTGGTCCTTTTGGGAGGTAGAGACACATGGAGAAATTATCCTTAATTGGGAGTGATGGGGAAATGTGGCAGGAAGACTATTGTTTTATTAATTAAAATTTCTCTCTCCATCTCTTCCATACCCTTTGCCCTTATTGAAGCAGGCAACAGTCTCAAACCAAGAAAGATTTGTGACAAGACACCTGGCTTTTATAGTCAAAAAGTTAAGCTCATTAAGAATAGTAGAGCTTTACCCTGGCTAGTGTGACTCAGTTGGTTGGGTGTTGTCCCATGCAACAAAAGGTTGCCAGTTCAGTTCCCAGAACACATACCCAGGCTGAGGACTCGATCCCTAGTAGGGGCCATGCAGGAGGCAGCCAATCAATGTTCCACTCTCACATTGATGTTTCTCTCTCTCTCTCTCTCTCTCTCTCTCTCTCTCTCTCTCTCTCTCTCTCTCTCTCTTCCCCTTTCCTCTCTTTCTAAAAATTAATAAAAATATTTAAAAAACAACAATAGTAGGATAAGAAGGGATACCCAACAACTAGAAGAGATTTTCTTAGAAAAGAGCTGGGAGAGAGTTGGTAGGAAACACAGTTGCATGCTGAGGATACCTGTCTGCTGCTTACTTATAATACCAGATGATGGGACGAAAATTTGGTGAATGACCACATAGTGTCCCAGGGAAGCTAGATGCTAAGGACCAGGGCTCACAATCTTACTAAAAATTCCTTAAATGCACAGTGGACCATGGAGGCTGGGACCATGTACTTTTCAGCAGAACCAGTGCATTGGTACTTTGTAATGACTCCCAGACCTTGGCACAATCTCAGGTAAGCAGTGAAGGGAAGTCCCACGAATGTGTAGTTCAATATTCCATAGGCTCAACGATGAAAATTTAATTGGTTTAAAATAAAAAGATAGGAAAAAAACATGTTCCTCTGAACTAGAATGGAGGTGGAGATGAAGACTCATATCCAGTGCAGAAGCTAAAGCCTTAAGAGACAGACAGAGGAATTGCATGGAGGGTCAAAGTGGAATAATACACTCTGGTCAGAAAATCCAAGGAGAGCCAAAAGTTCCTAGAACAATAGCATGGCATGCATGACAAGCCCTCCATAATAAATACTCCTGGGTTCAAAAGGAAGTTGAGTGCAGCCATAAAGGTTGCAAGCCCCCGAAAGAAGAGGATATTCTGCATCTACTACACCAACTTCACGTATTTCTGGGAGAGCAATCTTACCTGTGAGATTCTAATTCTTACATGTTTTCATGGCAAACCTTACTTTCACCATCTCCCAAAAGACCAAGTAGAGCCTAATCTAGTGTGACACTTCCATGTCCAAACTACTTTTACTGCTCAGAGTGAGCTGAGTCTGAACATCAAAATGAAATTTCAAACACATTACTTTTTTCCCTAAGCCCTCAAATTTTTGCTAGAAAATCCATGACACTGTAAAAGATATTCTGCCTTATAGAAGAAATACTCCAGTTTCTGCTGTGGGAAGAAGAACTTCACCGCCAAGGTAAACTCTGATAATTAACCTCCTCTATGAACAAGTGACATCCCAGGTATTTTCTTTGTACTTGTGGAACCTGGCTGCATTTGTTTTCTTCCCCTACTCCCATTTTGGTAGACAGTCTTCTAAGGAGGCTGTGATCAATTGCCCTCCTCTCTACATATGCAGCTGATCTTCTAAGAAAGGGGTGGGGATACATTTCAATCATTCTCTTTGAATCTGGGCTGGCCTTGTAATTAATGGAATGTGCAGATGTGATGTGCTCATTTCAGACCTTACTTTGAAGAGCCCTGGCAGCTCCCGCCTCAGTGCTCTCCAGGGAAGCCAACCTCCATGCTACTGAGGAGCTAGCTAGACTATTAAATAATGAGGCACAAAGTAGAGAGGGAGAAAGAGCTAGAGGGAGGAAATAGAAGAGGCAGTGAGAGAAAGAGAGATTACTTGGGGTGGTAGACATGTGCATGGATTAATCTTGGATCTTCCAGCCCTGCCTAGGTCCAGCTGAATGCAGCCAAATGAGTGACCTATGTGATGCCATTTGAGTGGAAGAACTTTTCAGGTGGGCCTTCCTGAATTCTTGGCAGAAAAACAATAAATTTATATATATATTTGTATTGGTTTCAGAGAAGAAGGGAGAAGGAGAGAGAGATAAAAAACATCAATCATGAGAGAGAATCATCATTCTGCATGCCCCACACTGGAGATCAAGCCTGCAACCTAGGCATGTGCCCTGACTGGGAATAAAACCATGACCTCCTGGTTCATAGGTTGATGCTCAACCACTGAGCCATGATGGCTGGGCAAATTATAATTATTTTAAGCCATTAAGTTTAGTGGTTATTTGTTTTGTAGCAATTGAGAACTGAAAGACAAGTCTAGACATCATAATGTACTATTTCAACCACTAGAGGCCTGGTGCACAAATTCATGCATGGTTGGGGTCCCTCTGGGGGGCCTGCAGGGATCTGACCGAAACCAACAGTCCAACACTGCCTGCAGCTCCTACCTGCTGCTTCTGCTAATCCTGGCCCCATTGTGCCTGTCGCGGGCTTGCGCCCCATCAGTCCAGATCAGGAAAGGCTTATGCTGCCGCAGCAGTGCTCCCCAGCCATTAGCCCTGCATCCGGTGCCCTCCCAAGGGGAGTGGCCTGTGGTATAGGGCTGAAACCAGCTCTCTGACATCCCCTGAGAGGTCCCGGATTGCGAGAGGGCACAGGCCAGGCTGAGGGACCCCACCAGTGCATGATGGGGCCAGGGAAGAACTGCAGGAGGGCTCCAGGGCATATCCAGCTCATCTCTGTCAGTCTTGATCAGGCCAGACCCCAGCAGCAAGCTAACCTACTGGTTGGAGCACCTGCCCCCTAGTGGTTAGTGCACGTCATAGCGAGCAGTTGAGCAAATTTAGCATATCATTAGCATATTACGCTTTGATTGGTTGTTTGGTTGTTCTGCCGTTCGGTCTATTTGCATATTATCCTTTTATTATATAGCATTCTTTCGCTACCACTTCAACTCCCATGAAAGAACTCAGTTCAGTATCAATTAAAACATTTATCTCCTACACAATATCTGCCAGGCTTTCTGGAAAAGGGCCATTGCAAGTATATACTCCCTGTCCTCAGCTGGACTTCAGGTTCCCTCAACAGATCCTTATATTTCTCAGGCATCACTATGCTTCCCCAGCCCTCCTCGCCATTTTCTCACCTTCCTCAAACATAGAAGGACTTCACTTTCCACTTCAAATCATAAATAGAAATGGGAATTCCCTCAACCTCACAAAATTGCCTGTGGAAAGGAGACTCCCTAGATCACTGGCCTCATGTTTTCTGAATTAACTGATTGAGCTAATATGGCAGGAAGGACTGGGCATGCCCATCTCAAACCCTTTCTCTCTTCAAGATCCATCTGTCTGCAGAAAGGTTCACATTTTGTGTGGGGAGTTTTGGAGGCATCCAGATGCCCAGTCCCTACATGGCTGTCTAATTCAGAGATAGAGTATTACTAAATCCTTGTGCCCCTACCTCATACCTCATTCTCCAATCCGTACATCATTTATAAAGCTTTCATGTTGAGTTTCACCTCTCTGCCTCAGTGTTATTCTTCATTTGGTTCTGAACTCATGGAACAAGGCAGGAGAAAGTTACGTATCGATTCCGTAAAACTCTAATTTTCCTATGTACTTAATTGTAAACACCACCAACCTTTCCTCTAAACTTCAGAGAACATGCCTTCTTTTTTGTGGGTAAAGGCTTATTCCTCTACCTATTATCTGTATCCTAGCTCCTACTATTCCCCCCACAGAATGGGCCCCTTTGTGCAAGGTCAGGAACAGCTATCCTCTAACCTATGTCCAAATTAAATCACTGCTTTATTCCTATGCTTCCTTTCACAGATTGTTTCTTGAAGACCATCTATAATTATCATCTCTTAATATCCCTTAGGCTTCTCAATACACTATAGTTTGGCTTCCACCCCCATAGCTCCCCTGAATTTTTTTAGTAAGTTGGGCAAACACTTGGGCTCGACATTCCTTGTCGCCCATGGCCTCTCCATGTGTCTAATCATGTAGCCATTCCCTCCTTTCCTGGCTTTCATCTTATCTTCCTAAATCATTGATTATTCATTCAATATCCCATTTATAGGGAATATTAAACAGTAACTGTCCCCAGAGCACCAACCTCTCTTATCACTTTGCAGATTCTGAGGGGACCAGGACACTAATCATAGTGATTTAACTGTCATTAACAAACCCTGTTCAAATCTCCATTGTTATCCTCCCAGACTTCTATCTTAAGTTCCACCAGTTAATTCATTTATTTTTATTACCTCATAACTCCTCTTGGAAGTTCTTTAGCACCACAAACTCAAGATTTCTTTAAAAAACATTTCCTCAAACCTGCTCATATCTTCCTTTTCTATTTATAGCTAATAGCATCACAATCCAACAGGTCACTCAGACTAAAAATTTCAGAATTATCTTAGACTGATCCTTGTTCATGTCATATCATATGCCATCAGTCACTCAACTATGCTAGGGTCTCCTTTCAAATGTTTCTCAGATGTCACCCTTCAGCTCTCTGATTTCATTGCCTATAGATAGCTTCTTAGCCTCAGTACCTTTCTCCTATCTACTGAATGCTATAATATTATCACTATATTTAAAAATTCAAATATGATCATTCTTCCTCTACTTAAAGCTCTTCAATGATTTCCTATTGTCTTTGAGATGAATCTGACCTCTTTCCACCCATACAACCTCAATGCTGACTGTACCCTGTAGGTTTCCTGTAATATACCCGTGCAAATTATTTGCAGTCTCCTTTGTAATATATAGACAATATATGGCTTGTTTTCTCACACATCATATGCTATCCTTTCTATTGTGAATGGTCTCCATTTTCTTGATAATCTAATCTGCTTGTTGAATTTACAAACAATTACCAACTCCTGCATTAGTGTTACCATTTACTGAACATCTCTTCAGGTTTGTCTCCATGTGCATGCTAACAAAAAAGGACATTTTTGATTTTTGTTTTTAAAATAACTACAGACCTCTATCATCACATTTATCAAGTGCACTGCATTTTATCACCTTGTCTCTCTCCTTGAAAATAGGCTACCTTCACTTATTCAGCAAATACTTATGCTTTTCTCAGGCACTAGTCTAGGCTCAGGGAATAAATATTTGCAGAAACATAGATCCCATTTTAATTGAGCTTATATTCTAGTGGGAGAAGAATGACAATAAGCAATCATAATAAATAAGTAAATTAGGTACTATGCTAAAAAGAATAGGGTAAAGAAAGTCAAGAATGCCAGGGTTGAGGGAGGGGCAGGAGAGTTGATTTTTATTTTAAACAGGGTGGTCAGTAGTTATTGATAAGGTGAGACTTAAGCAAAGATTTGAAGGTGAGCGAGTCAGTCATTCTGATATTAAGGGAAGAACCAATAATGTATTTTTTAAAAATCTCTAAGTGGGGCTCTAGCTGGTTTGGCTCAGTGGATAGAGCCTTGGCCTGTGGACTGAAAGGTCCCTGGTTTGAATCCAGTCAAGGGCACATGGCTGGGTTGCAGGTTCGATCTCCCACAGTAGGGGGCGTGCAGGAGGCAGCCGATCAATGATTCTCTCTCATCATTGATGTCTCTATCTCTCTATCCCTCTTCCTTCCTCTCAGTAATCAATAAAAATATACTTTTTAAAAATCTCCAAGTGGGAGTGGGCTGCCATGTGTGGAAGAGACGAGCTTGGCAACTGAACAAATGGTTTGATCCTGTAGGACCTTACAACTTCAGTGCAGGCTTTAGCGCAGACGTGGATGAAATGGTGAGCGAGGCAGGGTGTTCTATGGAGGAATGGCATGAACTGGCCTGTGTCCTAAAATGGCTGCAGTGCTGAGCACAGACCAAAGGGCCAAACAAAAAAAAAAGAATCAGGGACCCCAGTTAGAAGACAATTGCAACAATCCAGGTAGGAGGATTAAAAGGAAAGATAAAGAGAGAAAAAAGGAAGGGAGAGAGGAAGAGAAATTGGGGGGAGGAGGCATAAAGGAGGAAGCAGAAAAGGGTGTAAAGAGTAGAAATAATAAATTGAGTGGGGTGTAAAAAAATCCTCCTGTGCAGGCTCTGAACCATTTGCTAGTCCATCAGCATGATACTCTATCAGCTTCTAGCTCTGCAGTGTGGTGCTTACTCTTCTGTTTCCGGGGTTAGCAGTTTCTGTCCTGGCTTTGTATTGATTCATCTGAGGGTATTTTCTGCTGGCTGAGCTACCTGCCTGTAAGACTGTCTGCTATTTGAAAAACAAAATCAGCCCCTGGGACAAGAGCCTAAGATAAATTAGAATAAGTCTAATGGAAATAAGGCAACTGGCCTAAATATAGTACTACATCCTATCACTCTTCAATTTTCTGTCTTGTTTTCTTGTAAATCTGTGTTTGGGGGAAAGTCTATCTATATATGCTTCAAGAAAATATTTGTGTTCTCTTAGCTTAGTTGGTAGGATGCTAAGAAATGGAGTGATTCAGCAGTGACTAGGGTGTAGAGGGAGAAGGGTTAGAAAACAGGACAGTGAAAATCTTGCTTGGGAAACCATTAGACTTCCTGCCTTGAGACTCTATATGAATTAAAATCATATTTTTAAATAATTGGAAATAACTAGCTTGAAAATTGTAAGTTGTACTACATGAATAACATAACTCTTTTGCACATGCACTTTCTTACAACACGTCACCTTGATTTTTAGCTATGGAACAGTCACTCTCAATGCTTCACTTGTATCCCCTTTGCCTTCCTAGCAGGCATTTCATGACAATGTTGTTTTTCTCAAACCTTGCTAGGATATTTAATAATCACCTTTCCTCTGGTGGAAGTTGTTATATTGATCAGTTTGAGATAATATTTACTTTTTGGCCTGCATCTACTTGTTCAGTGCATTCTTAATGCACTCACAGCAATTATCAGAGCTAATTCTTGAAAGTTGAGCAATCCCAGTCCTGGGCTCCTCTCTATAGGTTTTCTTTCACTTTTACAAATAATGATTTATGCAAAGTCACCATACAGCTATTGCTTCAATGCAAGGTTTATTATCTCTGAGATGAACAGACAAGTCATTAAGCGCTCATGGAAGGATTAGTGTAGAGAAAGATCACCACATTGTGATTTTCTGGTTACATGGCTCAATACAATGATGGTTTAGAGAAGTAAAAGCCAATTTTAGCACTGCCATTATGGAGCTGTGTATATCATCAATAGGCAGTTATAAAAGCTGTGACTGATAGAAATTTCCTCACTATAAAACTTCCTTCCATCACATATTCACTAAGTGAGTCACATAGAAGAACTTCTAAAGAGTGTGAATAATTTCCTGGCTTTTATTTTCTGATATATTTCTTATACATGAGCCAAGGCTATAAAACAATAAGATAGATTCCACAATAACCTTGTGCAATTAGCCTCATTACTTTATAGCGACATTTTATGTGTGTGTTTTTCAGTGTACCAAGTGTGTGTTTGTGGGTCTGTGATTGTATCTGTTGTCCTGGGCATAGTTCACACCTTCTTGACTGAACTACTCATGTGCCTTAAAGTAGGTGGGGCACATAAGTGGTGATCAGTGAATGAATAAATGAGTGAATTCACTAAAATCCACGTATATGTCCAACTGGTCTCCTTGCTTCTTCCGTCTCCCCCACTTTAATTTATTGTAAACAGTAATGCAATTTAATCATTCCCTTACCAAGAAACGTTCAAAATAACCCAATTTCCTCACAACAAAGCCCTATCATATGAGTATAATATTAAAGATCTTCTTTGGTCTGGTGGCAACCTCCCTCTCCAACCTAGGTTCCACAAGCCCTTCACCTCCGTCAAACTGGCCCAGAGGCTCCTATCAGGCCATTCTCTCTTTACTCACATAGTACTCACCTCTCTTCATCTCACTTTTGTCGACCTTGATAAAATTTTACTGGCATATAATAAAAATAACAAAAAATATCAACCAAAAATAGTAAGAACAACAGTAGTAGAACTTACGCAAACATACTATACAGTCAATATAGTTTAGTAATGAACCCATGTTTGGGGCCAGATACCTGGGTTTCAATCATAGCTCTCACAATTCCAAAAATGAGACATTTAATCTCACTGAACTGCAGTATCCACCGTAGCTTTAAAATGTGAGTAATAATGCACCACTTCATACATAGGGTTGCTGTGAAAATGAAATGAGTTGATACATGTAAGTAGTGTTTAGAATGAAGTAAATTCTCAATAAAGTTAGCTCTGACTACAGAGTATTTACCATGCACAGGCAATATCTAAGTATTTTGAGTATCTTATTTAATTTTCTCAACACCCTCCAATGTAGAGGTTATTATTTTCTCACCAATTTACTGGCGAGGAAACTAAGAGTTAATTCTCAGAGTAACTGAATCAAGTTATTTAACCCAAATTTATACAGTATGAGTGGTTGGGTTGTAATTCAAATCCAGGCAGCCGGACTCCAGATCTTGGCTCTTAACCACTGTGAATTCATTCCTTCCCAAGAGCCATTAAAAATCTTGCTTCTTCTTTCACACTTTCCTTGACTACTAGATGCTTCAATATTCTATAACATGTGTTAAGACACTTGTATGATAGTAACATTATTTGAGTATTTATTAGGTACTTAGCACTAACAAAACAACCTTAACTCATTTAATTTTATATTTATAATTTGATATTTCCAATCTCTTCTGTAGTTATTAAAATCATTTGCATGGTAATGGAGTGGCAGAACTTGACTCCTATGTTCCTTTGCATATCTAGTGCAGACACACATACACAAAAATATTCCTTAAACATAAGTGCTTGTCAGAAGTATTGGCATTGCTTGTTTTTGGTGATAATGACATTAATAATAGGTAAGTACATTATGAGCATCTATAATAATTTTAGTTTAAACATATGCTATGTAAAGCAAAGAGACAAATCTCCAGGATTTTAGAAGAATAAAATGAAAACCATTTTGTTAAGTGGATCTGCTACCAGAATAAGAACAGAGACCCATAGGTTCAGCTCCTGCTTTATCACAGTGCTTTGTGTGATCCTATAGGTGTTGCTTACTGCTGTTTCTTACTTGAATTATCTGCAAAAAAATGTGCTAGAAAAATATTGGGCTGGTCTGACCCACATTGGTGGCAAGGTCCAAATAAGATGATGTTCATAAAGAAGTTCCCCAAATGTATACAATAAACCCCTGATATTGATGAGGGTTATATATCAAGTGAGAGTTTCTTAATCTCAAACTGTGAACCTCACTATTGCATACATTTTCTTCACAAAACACATTCAATTATAACTATACATTTTAAGTTGTTTCTTTAAAACCTTAATTAAAATTACTGTGTGTGCAACAAAAAAGAAAAAAACAAAAGCTGTGATTCATGGGTAGTCCAGCAGGTTCATTTATTAGCTATTCCTTACCACTGAACATGAGTTCTAAGGATCAGCATCATATCAGCAACCTGAAAAAAAATCAAATCTTGGGCCTCTCTTCAGACCTACAGAGTCAATATCTGAATTTGTGTAAGATCCTTTGTTGTTATGGGCACAGTTAAAGTAAATCACTGTCATAAGTACCTCAATCTTCCTGCATATTTACCTTCCATGACAGCTGACTTGAATTCACACCTGAAAAAAAAATGAGCTATTTCTACATTTCAGGCAAATTCAACATCACGCACCACACACCACACACCAAGCCACAAATCTTATACCCTATGAATCCCAAAGGTTGCAGGTAATGGGCTATATACTTAAAATATGCCTTCATCGCCAATAACTATTCAAAGTTGTTCAAGTATCCTATAAACCACGTGGGACTGCTTGATAATGGGGGTCATTCTTAGATTCAAAGATTTAAAAATTCACTATTCTGGGAATAACTCACCTACCAACACCTAGAAGCATATGAAGGAGGAGAAGCTTTTAGCTCATAAATGCATGATGTGTCAGTGGCTAATATTCTCTTTGAAAAAAACAACAACAAACAAACAAAAAATAAAAATATGTTTTCCAAATGAAGCAGGTCATGACATGTCATGGTTGGTTACTGATCTACCATGTCCACAAGGGCTTAGGCTGTGCACATGATGACTTGACTTCCAGGAGGCATTGTTCATACTATGTAATTTGAGTGAGTTAATGAAACATATATTGAGTTCACTAAATAATTCACAAACTTTTGAGACACAATTATCATTAACAATTCTCTAATTCTCATATAATAATTGAACATAAAGTTTCATTACCATTTTACTAAAGCAGAAATTGTATTACTTCAACATTGTCCACTCAGAAAAAGTGTGGGGACCAAAATGTATTTTAAACCATTGCGCTTTATCTTCCATTCTGAAAATTTCATTCTTTTTCAAAGGAATGTTTACATGGGGTCCCAATGGGTGTTGAAAGCTTGTGAAGTCCACAGAAGCAGTGAAATGGAGGAGAGAAGCAACTATTCAGATAATATGGGATAATTTGCTTCCACCTGAATTGTAATTGAGACAATATGGGCAAAGATGGTTTCATGAGGACATAGATTTTGTCTGTGTTATCTACTATTATGTTCTCAGTTTCCTGAAAGCAAATATTTTATTTTTTCCTGCTATTCTTCAAACTCCCAAAAGCAAGCACATGGTAGATGCTCAAAAATATTATCTGAAAAAATGAATCCCAAAATTTCTAAAATCCCTAATTTTTATGGAAAAACCTAATATCTGAAGACATATTATAGTGCCCCACAAGATTGTCATAAGCCAAAAATCCGGACAAGTAATTGATTTTTTTGATGTGTTCACCATTGTAAACTTTTTATTTCATGGATTTCCTGATTATTAGACTAAATCAATTCCAACTGTCATGAGTTTATTATCATGGGAAACAACATGAAATAATTGAAAGAATGGAGTTTGAAGTTAGTGGGACCTTGATAAGAGTGCTAACTCTGACATTAACTACAAAACCTTGGGCAAGTTATTTACCCTCTAACTTTCTAATCTTTAAAAAATGATAATAGTGTCTTCTTTATGAGAAAATAGAACTTAAATGGGATACCAAAACTGAAAGCACTTAGCCTGGTTCTCACATATACCCATTACTGTTTTCCCTAATGTTAACACTATTTGTTTTAACCAGAATGAATTTTTCTGTAGGTCAATGAACATATGACCATAGTATTAAAATATAGTACAAATTAAAAAGGGTTTGCAGTGGAGAAAAGACAGTGAAAATTACCAAGGAGAAAGGATCTTACTGAAAGCAGTAAAATTTACCCTTCCATTTAAGCATCAATTCATCCAACTTTACCAGAAACTGAAAAGGTCATTGGATCTCAAAAATCCTCATCATCCTGAAAGACATTGCTTTGGTACCTTCTCTGAGCCCACCTTGAATCACTTCTGCTTCCTTTTCTGCTGAACTTTGCAGCATTTTGACACAGATGCATATTTGGGGAACAAATCAATCTCAGGAGAAGATTTTTATGATACTAAACTTTTCTACAAAATCAGTGCTATTTGCAGTTGAAATAGAGATCATAGTTACAACTGCGGCTTAACCTTTCTGGTGCACTCAATAATATCATAATCTGGGTGCAACTGAAGACTTATAACAATCAGACTGTTAGCAAAATGTGAGCTCATTCACTCATTGATTCCTTTATTCATTCATTTATTAAACATTTACTATGTTCTTATGTCTGGCTGAATGTCAGGCTGAAGGGATTATCAAGACTTCCTTCTCTCTTTTAAAAGCTGGCTAGACAACTAACCCATTATAATACACAGTTACATTTCTTTTAATACTAAGGTGAGCTCAGGTGTCTTTGAAAACACAAAGGGAAGTCCCCTAAACAGAATGAATCAAATGGGAATATTGGTTTTGAGTAGGCCATTCCTAACTTACATTTAAGGAGAACAATCTTACCAACTCAAATCAGTAACAAGGAAGAATGACTTGAGGAGGCTTGTTAGAGAACATCACAATGCTGGACAGTGGCTTGGGAAGGTGACCAAAGGGCAAGAAGAAGGGGGCACCACCAGTGAAGTTCAATAGGCCAGAGTCCATTGTCTTCTATTCCCATCTCTTGTCACCAAGCTTTTATGGATCCCTTACGGAAGGAAATTTAAAGTATTTAACCACTAATCCCACTTAATTTATAGCTGGATAAACTAAGTGACTGGTTAAGGCCACATGGTCATCCTATATCATAAAAAGAAGGTTAGAAGTCCTGAAGGTCTCTGGGATTTTTGCTAAGTATCTTACTCCTGGGCATATGGAATCCATGGCCCCACCATTCTGGCTCACAATGAATGCTTTGAAGAGAAGGGTGACTTCTCATCGCTCTAGGATTCACAATAAACATGACCTTCCTCCCATTGCCCCACATCCCCTGCATCACCAATCTGAACAGATGAGTAATTCCCACATTTGTTCACATCCTGTAATTATTCCAAGACCAGGGAATTATAGTGGACTTGTTTATATCGCCCACCACCACTTTGAGAGGAGCACACATTTCCTCTTAATTTGAATGTGTACATCTACATGTGGTTCCTGCTTCCCTAGCTCTCTGCATTCAGCTCTGGACATATAGAACCCTTACAAATTCTAGAATAATCCCTTCCCCCAAATTTCACACAATTTGGTTTGAACTCCCTCTACTCATGAATCCCATAAAAATCCCTATGACTTCCGATCTAGTTTACAACATCAACTGAGAAAAAGAGAACTTGACCAAGCAGAAAAGAAGTCTAAAAAGAACAGCAATTCCTGAGGGAGCATTAAACTTCATCTTTAAGAGAGCATCGCTTTGTGCAAGGAAGCACTATAAAAAAGAGTGAACCTTATCGTCGCTTTCACTGGAGTTGAGTCTTGGAGTAAAAAACAGATTGAGAAACCTTCTGGGGTGAGATAAGAGGATGACTAATGAACTAGAAGCTGTCTGGGGTGTGTGATCCTTAATTGTACATTTCATTGCTTTTATTATTTGCTGTTACGACTTTATAGCTGGCTAACCGTATTTTCCAAGAGCCAATACTTGGCAGTGAAAATTAGTTTAAGAAAATAAAAAGAACCTCTCTACTTCTTTAGAAACTTTTTTCCCCTTTAATAGATTGTCTCCTCTCTCCCCCGAAGTGGCAATTCTTTTGAAAACAAGCACACTAAATTTATTTCAGAAATGAATAGGGAACTTTTTAATAGCTCACACTGATTTTCCCTTCACCTTCTTATGATTTTTCTTCCTTATATTTCAATATCATGAGTCGTAAGATTAATACCTAATTGTTACGAGTGAAATAATTGCAAGTAATGGAAATTTCTTTCACTTTCCTAGTGTTGAGGACATTCAAGTGTTCCCTATGCTATGAAGGGCTGTGGCTTTCAACAGTGCAGAATATGGAGATTCTTCATTCTGCTCGGGAAGGGCTCAGGTAGAGGAGGCCTATTTAAAGCACAAAAGCTCATGAGACCAAACAGACTTATACAGACTTAAGTACTAAAGAAATCAAAAAGGAAGGACACGAACATTTATTTAGTACACAAAGATATGCACAAGATATTTTTGTAAATCTATCTCATATTTATGCCAATTTATCTTCGTGGAAATACCTTTGTTTACAAAAGAGGGTCTAGAACTAGAGAGTCTAGGTTACTTCCTTAAAGCCACACAGACAATGAGTAACAGAACCAGGATAAAATTTCAGGTCTGGTGATTGCAGAAAATCAGAGTGAAATTGTGACTGGCAGAGGCTGGGGTTAGAGATAATGGGAAGGTATTAATTGAAGGGTACAAAGTTTCCATTGTGCAAATAAGTCCCCGAGATCTACTCTATGGCCTATAATACAGCAGTTAACAATACTGTATTATATGCTGTATTGTATTACAAAAAATAGAAATCTTACATTGTGTTCTTATCACAAAATACTAGTAACAATAATAAATAAGAGGGTGGAATAAACATTTGTAGGTGATAAACAGATCTATGACCTAGATCATGATGATGATTTTATGATTATATAGTTATCTCCAAACTCAAGGTACATACATTACATATATACACTTTTTTGTACATTAATCATGCCTCAACAAAGCATTTTTTAAAAAATATAAAACAATGCTGCTCTCTTACTAAATATTTTTTGTTTGTTTTAGGAAAGTACTTTTTATTTGAAAAGGTTGTTTACATGAATTTTAAAAGCCCATAATGTTTAAGTTGATTAACACTGGATAATAAGCAAGACTTATCAAATAAATTTGCTATCAATGACCTCCCATAAATGTTAAAATAGTACTAATGAGTCAGTAGAAGTAATTCCTACTCACCCTTCCTTGCTTGATGGAAAATTCTATGGAGTGTGAGGAGGCGAGAACAACCCCCAGACTGAGGACCAAGCAAAGCCCATGCTGCTGCATTCCAGCATCCCACCCAGAAGCCCTGCCACCATCGCCATCAGGCCTAAGAGAAAGGCTAAAGGGGATGCTAAAGGAGATAAGGCCAAGGTAAAGGACGAACCACAGAGAATATCCACCAGGTTATCAGCTAAACCTGCTCCTCCAAAGCCAGAGCCCAAGACTAAAAAGGATTCTGGGAAGAAGGGAGAGAAAGTACCGAAAGGGAAAAAGGGGAAAGTTGATGCTGGCAAGGATGAGAATAACCCTGCAGAAAATGGAGATGCCAAAACAGACCAGGCACAGAAAGCTGAATGTGCTGGAGATGCCAAGTGAAGTGTGTGCATTTTTTATAGCTGTCTATATCTGGTGACTGTACAGTTTGAAATACTATTTTTATCAAGTTTTATAAGAATGTAGAATTTTGTTTCACTTTTTTTTTAAGCTATGTTGTTAGCACACAGAACACGTCATTGTAATTTTTTGGGGAGCGGACATATTGTACTAATAGAATGTCTCCAAAGCTGGACTGACATTGGGGGAAAAACACTTTTCCTTTCCAGTTTTGAGAAACTTCCTCTTGGATTCTGGAAGGAGGGATCTCTTGATGTTGACACACATTAGCCATCTTGGCACAAACACCTTGTCGTGTGGGAGAACTAAAATTCATTTTTATGTCCTTTTCTCCCTCTCCACTTTAAGCATAGACTTTGGCTCTCTTAAGCCCAGAGATGTATGGGGACCTGACTCCCCCCAAAAAATTGATTTACAGTGTGCTGGACAATCTGGACTTACCAGTGTCACCATTGAGATGGCATCCCTCAAAAGAGCTGCAGTTCCTTAATAGATTGTGGATCTACAGATTGATATTCTCTGCCATTTTCATTTCATTTCTTGAAAGTCAGGCTCGGTTTGTGAAAAGTTGTTAAACAACATGCTTAATGTGAAATATCAACCCTCACTCTGAACTTTCCCTGTTCAGAGCATCAGCTGAAGACTTCACTGTGTTTTATAGTATTTTATAGTGGCTTTCTAATTTTGGGGGAAAAAAGGAGACATGTGTACTACTCTTTGTAATATTTTAAGCAATACAACAGAATTTAAAAAAATAAAAAAGAATCCAGGTTTGTTGGATTCTAATGCTTCTTGATGGTGATTATAGGTATTTTGCATGGAGTATTAGAGCTAGAATGAATTTTATTTTTTTATATTTTTATTGATTTTTAGAAAGAAGGATAGAGAGATATAAACATCCATGAGAGGAACATCATTGATCAGCATGCACCCCTATTGTGTATGGGTCATACAACCCGGGTATGTGCCCTGACCTGAAATTGAACTGGTCAAATCTTGGTTCCTGGGCTGATGCTCTACCACTGAGCAACACTGGCTGGGCTACAATAAATTTTATACATTCTTTTTTTTTTTAACCCCTCAGTAATAGAAACAGTGAGGCCCAGAAGGCCTTCAAACATGTTAGTTTGTGTCAGATGCAGAGGAGACACATTCTGATAAAGTCTGTTTTAAAGCATAGTTGACCCTTTGCTTCACTTATCTGGTATTTCAATTGAAGTTCTTTGAAGATCTGAGTCATCTCAGAAAGTGATCCGATGCTGTGTTGGCAAACACCAGCTGGGTCCACATGTGGAGAGTGAGTTGAAGTAAGACTTGAAATAGAATCAAGCAGAACTGCTCAGGTGACCCTTTTCACTAGGAAACAGCAGTGTGATGCACCCCAGCCAACCCTAGTACTACTGTCATTTTGAGGAGATAGTATATCATTATACTGTTTTAAAAAATACTTTGAAAATATGATTAAAATAGTCTTTCTGAGATTCTATTTGAAGAGTGTGCTAAACTTGCTGAGAACTTCTGAATGAGTAATAGCAATAAAATGGTTCCTTACATATTTAAATAATGTACTATGTTCTCTGGCACTGCTGTCTCATTTAATCCTCATAACTACCCAGTAGATGAGGAAAACTGGGACCCCGAGAAGTTACATGACTCTCCCTGCAAAGCCCAATCTTTTGAGTCTAATCCTAGGACTCTGCCGACTCATCTTCCTATCAAACAGAAAAATTACAAATGGGCACCTAGGCCCCTCACACACCTTCTGATAGGTCAGGTCCAGGTAGGACCATGTTATCATGCCACTCCTTCATTAGTGCTGACAAGGAGAACAAGAGGGTTGGCAGCAGGAAAATCCTGTTCTTCTCCTTTGAGGACCAGGAACTCAGGGAGAGAAATTTCACCTTCAGGAATCAGAACTATAAATGGCATCATCACCCACAAAGGAAAGGAGAAATAGTCAAAGACTCCCAGACTCTTATCTGAAAGAGTGAGGCTGAGATATGTTATCTCACTATTTCCCCTCTCACCTGAGTCAATGCTCATGTAGCATTTTCCATTTGGAAAACACTCACCTTCAACATCTTCTCTTGGCCCCAAAATAACTATTGTTCCTTCATATTACAGCTCCATAACAGCTTCTACAAAAAAGCTTTACCTGGCCCTTCAGGTTAAATCAAACCTCACTTCTATAGGCTCTCCTGGCAACATTCACCTGCCCCTCTTAATGTTTGCCATGATATTAATTTTATATTTCTATTGGTATGATGTATTGGTTAATGTCAGCCTCCTCTACTGGGTTGTAGTACCTGTATGAATAGAGACTAGGTTTAGTCAATCATCGTTTTCCCAGTGCCATCATAATGTCTGGTTTCTGGGAGGTATCTAAAAATATGTGTTAAGTGAATGGATGAATAAATGAATAAACAAGCCAAGAAAGTATAGAAGAAGAAAAGGATATGTATCCTAAGATCAGATGCAGAGATAATAGGAGAATTTTCAATTCTCTAATATGCTGAAACTTACTTGAATGGATGCAATGAGCTATTTTATTTTAGTTATTATTATTACTAGAGGCCCAGTGCACAAAAATTTGTGCACTTGGGGGGATCCCTCAGCCTGGCCTGTGCCCTCTGGCAGTCTGGAACCCTTCAGGAGATAAGGACCTGCTGGCTTAGGCCTGCTCCTGGGTGGCAGAGGGCAGGCCCAATCCCTAGGTACAGCCCCTGGTCGGGCTCAGAGCAGGGCTGATTGGGGAGTTGGGGCGCCACCCATCTCATGCACAGAGCAGGGCGGATTGGGAGGTTGCGATGCCACCCTCAGTCATGCTCAGGGTAGGGCTGATTGGGGGGGTGGGCACCACCCCCATCACACTCAAGGCAGGGTCGATGGGGAGGTTGCGGCGCCACCCCCGTCACGCACAGAGCAGGGCCAATCAGGGTGTTGGGGCTCTGTACTCTGTCACACACAGAGCAGGGCCCATCAGGGGGTTGGGGAGCTCCCCCCTGTCACGCACAGAGCAGGGCCCATCAGGGGGTTGGGGAGCTCCCCCCTGTCACTCACAGAGTAGGGCCGACAGGGGAGTTGGGGCACCGCCCCCTGTCACACACAGAGCAGGGCAGATCAGGGGGTTGGGGCGCCACACCCTGTCACACTCAGGGCAGGGCCGATGGGGAGGTTATGGCTCTACCTTGTCACACACAGAGCGGGCCCGTGGGGGGCGGTTGGGGCACCGCCCTCTATCACCCACAGAGCAGGGCCGATCAGGGGGTTTGGACGCTGCCCCCTGTCACGCTGATCCCGAGGCCAGAAGGCCTCGCAGCTCCACTGATCCCGGTGCTGGGAGGCATATTACCCTTTTACTATATAGGATAGAGGCCTGGTGCACGGGTGGGGACCGGCTGGTTTGCCCTGAAGGGTGTCCTGGATCAGAGTGGGGGTCCCCACTGGGATGCCTGGCCAGCCTGGATGAGGGGATGATTGCTGTTTGCAGCTGGTTACACACCCTTCAGGGTAGGGGTCCCCACTGGGGTGCCTGGACAGTCTGGGTGAGGGGCTGAGGGCTGTTTTCAGGCTGGCGGGTGACTGAAGCTCCCAACTGCTCCTTTTTTTCCTTTTTTTTTAATTCTGGCCCAGCTTTAGCTCTGAGGCTTGGCTCTAGCTCTTAGGCCTCTGCTGCTGAAAGCAGGTATCTGGTTTGTTTGGGTTCTATAATCGAAACACTGTTTCAACTCCAGCTCTGAGATCCTGGCTGGCTGAAAGCAGGTTTCTGGGATTTTGTTTAGCTTCTATATTTGTAACAATGTTTCAAACTGCAAGCTCAGAAGCCCGCAGTGGCAGGCGGGGAACGTTGGAGTCCTTCGTCACTGAAGCAAGCAAGCCTCATGTTAGCTTCATGATGCCTTGCTGCCGGCTGCCATCTTGGCTGGCAGTTAATTTGCATATCGCCCTGATTAGCCAATGGGAAGGGTAGCGGAGTGACACCAATTTGCCTGGTTCTCTTTTATTAGTGTAGATTTTGATATTATATTTTGTGTTTTTTGAGGGGGAGAGAAGAGATGTAAGGAAGAGTTTGAGACAAGTAGAAAAATAAATAGAGAAATTATTTGATGTAATACTTCTTGCTTTCTGCCATAATAACTTGAGTTATCAATACAATGAAGCATTCTTCAAGACTGTAATTTTTACCATTTCCCAAGAACAAAAAATCCAAACAGAGTATGTTTCCAATTTTTTCTTTAATTCTTAAAACAATGTCAGAATTTTCAAAATTTAATTCACTTTCATTAGCATGCCATATATTCAGTTTTTAAACATATTTCATCCTCGATACTATTGTATTATAGTTCACAACAGAAATGCCTAATTCCCACCCCTACTTTTTAAAAATTCTGTTTTTGCTCAAACAAAACAGAAACCATTAATAATATAGTTCAAGTTTGGTACATTCTATCTACAATCCCCATTGTTTTCATTGACAAATAATAACAATTCCTGAACCTGAGAATTGAATACTCCATTCCACTTCTGTAAAGATTTTAATCAGTAAAACCCAGTGCATTCAAGTATACAATGATGTGATTAGAGTCTGCAAAACTATTGTATTGTTTGAGTAACCAAATAGCACTCATTTGACAATCTCTGTGTTTTAAGACCTAATGAAGTTATGACCAGGATATATGCAAATGAAGATTTGTCATAGGGGGGAAAAAAACTGCATTGTTTATATAATCAGAAACCCTAATTTTTGCCCAGCCGGCATGGCTCAGTGGGTGAGCATCGACCTGTGAACCACAAAGTCATGGTTCCATTCCCGGGCAGGGCACATGCCAGGGTTGCAGCTAGATCCCCAGTAGGGAATGTGCAGGAGGCAGCCGATCAATGATTCTCTCTCATCATTAATGTTTCTATCTCTTGCTCCTTGTCCCTTCCTCTCTAAAATCAATAATAATATATTTTTTAAAAGAAATGGAATATTTCTGTGGCTTGGGATAGCTGATAAATACTGAAAATGGGTGGGGGTGGTAGTCAGAGAAGGAAGTGCAGGTGGAGAAAATGGGCACCTGCAAAAAGCAGAGTCAACAGAGATACAGGGGGAACTTGCTGCTGAGATGGAGAGACAAAACAGCCAAAGTCACCCCAGCTTATCTGCCAGCTGTAAAATCAGTCCAGGATTAGATGAAAAACATCATTAATTTGAATGTAATTAAATATCATTAATAAGATGCTCTGGAGTGTGTGCTGCTTAGAGATAATGGCAGCCCCTAGGCATGACCTATGGGGAGATTGTATCTCAGGATTACACCAGCTCTGGGCTCCCACGGGCACTAGGAAAGTAAAAGTCGTGCACTTAGTTAACTTTGTTTATTGACTTCACAGTTCTTTCAACAACACTACCAATAAAAGAGATCAGAGAAGATGGTGCATGGAAGCCATAAAATTTATCTTCTTTGAATCAACAGAAAAGATTACATTTCTTAAAACCAACCCAGGCAACCAGTGCTCCTTAACAAAAAACACTTATGGATAAGTACAAGGAAAGAATGGCTTTATAGATGGAAGAGTATCTTATAGGGGTTTCAGTTCTACACTAAGCATATAAAATCACCTATAATCAAACCAGTTCTGGATTTGTAAAATGAAAACACAGGCCTGTGAGAGGTGTTCATGGCTGTGAGGTTGTCCCTCTTTCTTCATGAGTATAAGACTCACTAATGATTCCCTTGGGCTGGGAGAGAACCACAGCACAGAAGCATGGACTGGGATAGTAAGAGAAGTCACCCTTCATGTTAAATTTTATTTTATTTTCCCCTAATTCTCTCTTTCCCTCCCTTCTTCCCTTCCTTCCTCTTTATTTCTCTCCATAAATGAATTCGGGAAAATGATGCTATTACACTGTACTCTTCCTTCTGTCTGGAAGATCATTTCCCTCATCTCTGATCTCACACTTCACTCCCTTCACAGCCTACTCATATCCAACACATCCTTTGAGACTCCACTCAAGTCAATTTCTCTGACTCTCCAAGTCTAATTTAGTTGGCTTGTTCTGGGTTCTCTTAGAATCCTGTGTGCCCCTCAACCCAATTACTTATCATGCCTAGAGTAATAATCATCTTACATCACTACTGTTGCACTAGACTAAGAGTTCAGCAGGCTGTATCATGTGCTGTCTCTTTGTATCGCTAACAGCTAACACTGAAAAAAAGTGCATGGCATCTGGGAGTTATTCAGTAAATAAGGAAGGAAGAAAAGGGATGAGAGAGGGAAGAAGAAGGGAAGGAAGAAAGTATGAGATATCTGTATGAATTGAGCAATTCTTCACCCAAAAGGACATTAGTTTCCACATCTGGAAAGTGATAAGGTGGCTATTCCCAATTTCTGAGAGTATTATTCTGTGATTTGTAGACTTTGAATAATCTAACTGAGACCTAGCATCAGGCCAAAAAGAAGCAATTAAAGAAAATACTTTAGATAAGAAATGGGCTTTAAAAATAATCCAATCAGCAGAATGTATCTCAAAATATGTACACAGCTCTGAGCCACTATCTTGAACAGTTGGGAAGTAGCGTGTTCAGCAGTGAAAAGCTCTCGAGGGACTTGGCCAATATGAACTCACAGATGTTCCTGTTGAAGTCAGCTGATGAGTTTCCTCCAAAACCATCTTTAATCAGAGTCCTCAGTTCACCTCCAGGGCACAGCCCACTCAGCCCCTGCACCTTGCCTTATAGAAAAGAGAAAGAGCAAGGAAGGAAGGAAGGAAGGAAGGAAGGAAGGAAGGAAGGAAGGAAGGAAGGAAGGAAGGAAGGAAGGAAGGAAGGAAGGAAGGAAGGAAGGAAGGAGGGAAGGAAGGAAGGAAGGAGGGAGGGAGGGAGGGAGGGAGGGAGGGAGGGAGGGAGGGAGGGAGGGAGGAAGGAAGAAGGAAAAGAAAGAGAGAGAGAGAGAGAAATAAAGTTCTCTTCTAACACAAAAACACAACTTGTATCTTAATGTCCCAGGAGTTGATGGCCTCTCTCCTTCTAAAGAAAAGTTATTTGAAATAAGACTGCAAAAATAGATTTACTTATTATATTACTAGAGGCCTGGTACATGAAAATTCATGCACTAGAGAGGGTGTTCCTCAGCCCGGCCTGACCCCTCTCACAGTCCGGGAGCCCTCAGGGGCTGGAGGCGGCCTGGTGATCAGGGGAAGGTGACACCCCATCACACCTCTGCTGCTGCCACTTCTGGCAGTGCAAGCCTCAGCTGGACCTGGTTACCTGAGCCTCAGGCAGCCCTGGGAGGCTGGGCAGCCACCATCCGAGGCTTGCCTGGCCTCAGGCCAGCCCTGGGTGGCTAGGGTACTGAGGGGACTGGGGACTTCAGAGGCAGGCATGCAGCAAGGCCGGGCCCACCTGAGGGCAGGCCTGGCATTGCAGCATGTGCCTACCACCCCAGCAGAGCTGAGGGGACTGGGTGCTGCCATCTTGTGGCTGTGGGCACCGCCATCTTTGAGGGTGGGCAGTCAATTAACATATTCCCTCATTATTGGCTATGGGTGCCGCCATCTTTGTGATGATATGAGGGTCAATTAGCATATTCCCTCTTTATTAGATAGGATGGTTTTTTTTCACTTATCTTTATCTCCATGCCAGAAAAACCCTACCATTGTCCCCTGCCAGTGAGTGTAGAGATTGGAAAGGGCATGGATTTTCTTGTCAAGGGATTTTTTATTGTGAATAGGGAATTTGGAAGGATGTAGAGAAGAAATAAATAACTTGTTGATTGTTGAGTCTGCAGCAAAAGGTTTATATACAGTGTCTCATTAATTTTAAGTTTCACAAGATCTGTTCCAGATACCAATAGCATTTTACATAGAGGAGAAAATTAAAGCAAAGGGATTTCAAAATAACTTGATGGGGGCCTGGCCAGGTTGGCTCAGTGGTTGAGCATTGACCTATGAACCAGGAGGTCACAGTTCAATTCCAGGTCTGGGCACATACCCCTGTTGCAAACTCAATCCCCAATAGGGGGTGTGTAGGAGGCAGCTGATAAATGATTCTTTCTCATCATTGATTCTCTTTGTCTCTACCTCTCCCTTCCTCTCTGAAGTCAATAAAAATATATTTAAAAATTTAAAAATAAAAGGCAAAAGATCTTCATCTTTAAGAAAAATTAATAATAACTTGCTGAGGTCACTCAACTAATAAGTAATTTGAGCCTCAGCCTTGGGCAGCACAAAGCCACTAAAATTCCTCTTTAAATTAATTCCACCCACTCACTCAAAGCTTCCCTAGTTACTCCAGAACTCCCCCAAGGGAATGTCAAGGGATGTAAAGTTCCAGAGCATTGCATTCAGGTCCCAGAACAGCTAGTGGGGCTGGGAAAGCATGAGTTCCTGGGTCCATTGCTTCCAGTCACCAGTGGCTTCATCTGTCTGACCCAGAACTCCAAACAAATATAGGTAGACATGTGCCATGATGAGAAAAGTTTGCTCTAGCCTTATCCTCTGTCATCTTACACACATGATGATTGAGTCACACAAAGTTATATAATACCATAAACTTAACATATAAATATATGTTTATATCATGCCTGTGTGGATTTTCTCATGATGTACCCCCTATAGATAATGTCTTTCCCTTATTCTCCAGCTGGTTAATTGCTACCTACTTCAAAAGCAGTTGAAATTTGATCTCAGGCAGAGAGAGTTGAACTTTTTTCAAGCCATTTGGTTTAACCTCAGTGAGGGTACTCTTCATGTTGCACTGTAATTTACAAGTTTATATGTCTGTCTCATCTACTTACAACAGAAGATACCAGGAAAGATATGTTGAATGAATAAATAGCATGGAATGTGGAGGAAAACTGCATTTTAGTTATTTTAGCATTACCAGCAGCTGGCTGAGAGTTAAACAAACTGGCCTCTGGGTCACATCTGGCTTGTGAACTTTTTGTTTGTTTAAGGCTTTATTTTTAGAGCAGTTTTAGAAATCATTTCTTTTCAATTCCAGCTTATTGTTTTTTAACCTGTTCTTGTTTCTGGCCTCAATTATACCACTTTTTTTATCATCCCTCTAATCAATATTTCTTAACTTATAATTGAAATATAAATACACACATAAAGGAGGCAAAATTATAACTATAGAGTTCAATAAGTGAACATATCTATTTGTCTACCACCCAGGTCAAGAAATAGAAGATTGTCAACAAATCAGAAGCCCTTTCCTAATCATCAGTCTTTCTTAAAAGTAATCATATCCATGATTCCTATTGGGTTCTGGGCACTGAAAAGGTTATCCTTCTACACACAAAATGATCAAAGAACATCTGATGAGGGCTACTCAGACATTAAAGCAGGGCTCTTTTTGTCTCCAAACCAAATGACTTTGTAAAAAAGTATGTTTTTATTTATTTCAAAGAGAGGTGGAGAGAGAGAGAAACATCAATGATGAGAGAAAATCATTGATTGGCTGCCTTCTGCACACCCCACACTGGGGTTCTAGCCAGCAACCGGGGCATGTACCCTACTGAGAATCTAACCGTGACTGCCTGGTTCATAGGTTGACGTTCAGCCATTAAGCAACACCAGCTGGGCCAAAATGCCTTTCTACCAATTGCATAAGCTGAACCAGCACCCCCAAAGCCCATTTAGATTGGACCCATACTCTATGTGGATTAAATTAATGTTCAAATCAATTAATATAATGTTGATTTGGTAGCAGGTTAATAAAACAAAAAACTCTGATTTCTGTGGAGTCTGATGCAAGTCCAGCCTATGTAGTAAGGAGTACTACAGCAAGTACCAGGTAGGAAGAAGGAAAGAAGTGTAGGCAATGGTGTGCTATTACATGCCTGACAACCAGCTCTCTAAAGAAAGGAGCCTGATTTGTATCATTTACCCACTTCCACGGTGTAAAATTCCCAGCATGGCTGCTTTCAAGCCTCAGGGAGCTATGCCTGAACATGAAACTAGAAAGAGTGCACATCAGCCATCCTGAGACAGTGCAAGCTGGTTCCAACACACTACTGAGTAGAGTGAAAAAGCTTCAAACTGTGTTTGAAGAATTACGCATCCTCCATTGCATGGCGGACCTGACAATGAAGATGTCCCACCGTAGTCTGGAGGAGTAACCATAAGAACTAAGACACGTCAAATAGATTCCCTCTCCCAAGAATCTGAATCTTGAGTAAGGCACAAATAAAAAACAAAGGCTGGAGAGAAATCGTTAATGGTTTTTGCTCTACAAACCTATCACCTTCCCATGCCCAGGTTCTAGTCAACCTGGGTCTTCCAAGTTTTCTCATAGTTATGTGAGCTTTCTTAAATTCTTATAATAATGTTTTCCTTTAATCTGTCCACAGTAAATATCTAATTTATACAAAGAGTAAAGCAACAGATTTGGTACTTATTAGTTTTTGGTCATGTGTATTTAAATAGTTTCTGCATAGTACTCTTCTCCCAGACTCCTTCCGAGTCTTATAGGAAGGAAACTGTGTAGGAGTCAAATGCAATTGATTTACAAAGGCACAAGATGACACACTTTTTTTGCATCTTTTCTCATGCCAACTAATTATATCAAATGTAATAGAGAGTGGTTTGGGTGATAGGGAAATACTATCTCTTATATAAAAGGCCCATGGTCATCACGCCATAATGCCGTCATGACCAAAGGAGCAGTGGCTCTCGCAGGTGGGGTGGGGCGCTAGCTATTAGCAGCAGAGAGCTAGGAGCAGCAATGGGCGGGGCGGCCCGCTGAGGCAAGCAGAAGTGAGCTACTTGCGCATGATTTTGTGTGTGCTGGGCCTCTAGTAGAATAAAAGCTAAATCGCTGTAACAAAGGGACTTTCAAGGGCTTAAAGAGAAAATATTTAATTTCTCTGTCACATAACAGACCCCATGTGAGAATCTGGGCAATGTGAGCTCTGCTCCTCTTGGCCATTCAAACACCCAGGCTCCTCTAGCCACTGCACCTTTGCTCAGGTATACCATCTGTATGACTGAAGTTGGATTTGAATCTTATCCAGTTTCCAGCTCTCAGGAGCAGTGGGAGAATGGGAGGAGGCATGATCCCATTAAGGGCAAGAACTTTGCCACATGAAAAAATATATAATTAACCAGTCATCCATATATTTGGATATACCGTAGTTATAATGGAAGAGAGAAAGGGAGCATCGCATAGAAAACTAGCCATCTCCCCAACGTGAGCCTGGTAGAACCATTTGCTATTACTGATTTTTTTTTTTTTACAAAAGAGTACAGCAGAGATCATAAATATAAAACATTTCAAATATTAATATAGAAATAGTCCAACATTCTATATGTTTCTATGTAATAAATTCACATAGGTCAGCAATTCTAAACCAGAGTAACATCTTAAAAATTTATGAAATATATCATAAGGAATTTGTTACTAATAATCATCAAAGTATTAAAAGTAGAAAATTATTTTTGAAAAAGTAGAACCAATTCAAGATTTTTTCTATAGCAATATTTTCTAAACTTCCATAACTCAAGTACTAGTATCAGAATTTTCTCTCTAACTGCATTTTTCTTAGAGGATATCTGCACTATTGTGTATTACAGGACATATCTTTACTGTTATTTACTGAAATCTTTTTCTTTAAACAGATTTTTGACTTAAATTTATTTATGGAAGAAATTGTATGTCACTACCATAAATGAGAGACCAGTATCGCTTGTGAAAATGGAAAGTAAACTTAAATATATTAAAAAAAATTACCAGACAATGTCCTTAAGTTTTAGATATTGCTGCTTGCTGAGAAATCTAAGTAGAGCTGGTGCTTTGCTTCTTTCACAGAGAGAGAGTGGGAGCTGAGATGTTTAAAAAAAACACTAGCAACAAATTGAGTTGTTCCCCTTGATGTAAGCTGAAGAACTGAAAGAGAATTTAAATAGGATTAAGTGACTATGTGGGTCAATGTTATTTGATTCCTATCTATGAACAACCTAAAACCACTCTTTTGTGGAACTCTGCCCTAAGAAAAACTCCACTCTTTCTCATTTGCAAAGGGATATGGTGTTTTTGAGTGAGAGAGAGGGAGTTTAATGCAGTGCACACAGGCTCTGAACATCATCATTCATGTGTGTCCAGGTGGTAGAGGGACAAGGAAATGCTGTCCTAAATCCAGCCATTGTCTCAGAGCCATGAACTGGGGGGAAAAAGTCACAAAAGATCAGTCATCCATACACATGGGCCTCAAGTCAACTATCCTTCCCTCTCAGAATGTTTATTTGGATGAAGTTGACTCCCTGGTTTCAGAAGCCTGTTTTTTCCATGACGTGTTCTCTGGGATATTTGTATCAGATGCTGCCTCAAATGTTTTAATCAACCAAACCCTCCTCCCAGGAAAAGAAGATGATTTGAATATCTGGTCAGCAAATCTAACCTATAATTATGCTGAGTATCTGACTGCCTTTGATATACCTAAACTTACACTGCACTCTAGGAAAACATGTTCCTTTTAGAAAGTCATGAGGCATGAAAATAGTTGTGACAGCCAGTCAGTCCTTCCAAGTGGCATCCAACTATTGCCAGTCATCATGGAAACGAAGAGGAAAGACTTCAGCTCTCCAGGAAACTGAAACAATGGAACTCTATGGAAAAGGATGATTAGACTATGGAAGGGAAGTGTAGCAGGCTACACCACCCCTAAATATGTCACTTTGGCATAAGGATTATTGTGAGCAAAAGCAATTGAGAAGAAGCAGATACAAGAAATGTTTTCAGCTAGAATACTTTTTGAATAAAAAAGTGTTGAATAAAGCCAGAACATAATTTGCAAAGGTGTCCCCTTCCCCCTCTTTACCAGGAAGGATAGAAGTTAATTACTATAGGTAAGTCTAAACCCTCATCAGCCCAGAAACTGCACCAGAAGAATACACATAACTAGCCTTGCTAAAATTACCCCTTGTCTGCCATAACTTTCCCCATACTTTTGCTTTTCCACAATGTGTCTGCCCCAGAAGCTAAGTCCTTTTCCTTGTCTCATTACTTCTCCAAAAATTGCTATTCTTTGCTAAGATGCTACATAAGCTCAAGTTTTAACCACCCTCTTTGAGTTACTCACTACTAAGTGCTCCCCTGTGTATGAGTGGTACACATGTTAATAAACTTCTGTTTGTTTTCCTCTTGTTAATCTGTCTTTAATTTACAAGGCTCCAGCCAAGGAACCTAAGATGGCAAAAGGAGAAAAGAAATGTGTCCTCCCTTACACAAGGATGTATAGAATAGTGGGTTAGTTTCCTAGTGATAGACATCAAAGTTTAACTTGAATATCTGGTTTTCAGAGTAGATGCATATTTAAATAAGTAAAATGCATTTGACAATGAAATGCATTTAGAGATAACAGAAAATAGTGTTGATGGTAGGGATAAAGGCATGATATCATTTATTGCATTCCTACTCTGTTATTGTTGTTGTGATGTGTACATTATAAAGATTAGCCCATTTGTTTCTTTCAATTCTTTGAAGGCTTGCAGAGGAATATGAAAATGTCATTAATTTTTAATCCCCTATGGTAAGCCAATCACACTCAGGGTCAGGATACCCTGCAGGTTTCAGAGACTATCTCAGTTTCAAACATCTATCATTTGTCCTCTAAGCCATTTATTCTCAACATGAAAGTGATGAGGTACACTGAGGAAGTTATATCAAGATCACATGGAGGCTACAGCACCCTTCCCTGTACCCCCAATATTCTGCTGCTCCATGTGTTCCCTTTTCCCACCATTGAGAATCACTGCTTTAGTAAAATTGCTGTTACTAAGGGTAGTTTGAAATATTCTTCAGTTAAATTCTGAAGGTAAGGAAGAACCACTCCAACATCTGGATCAGTAAATGGCCCCTGAAGGTCTAATATTTCAGAGACTGGCTGCACATCTGAGACTCCTCCTTCTATTTAGAAACTTAAGAGAAACCTTCTTCAGACATATCATGCTCTCTACCTTTCCCTGAGTAGAGCCCACATCTCCAGAATTGATGCATCCTCATTCCATCTAAAATAATGTCCTTGGTGCCCCAGGGACCTGTACAGGAGGACAGCTCAACATGCTCTCCACCTTTAGAAATCTATGATCCCGTAATATAATCAGAAGAGTAACCATCATTAATATCTGTCAGGTAACAGAACCCAAATATCTTCAAATTTAAAAGAATTCTATTAAAGCTTTTCCAAGACTTCTCAATGGAGGAGAAATGCCTTTATCTGGGAATTACTTTCAGCTGCAATTTCAGCCAATATAAAACAGGCTCAAAACCCAGAGCTGCTGTATAAAGACCCTTCATTTACATTTAGAAACATATATTTAAACATCCTCACACGTGTGTATGTATTTCTTGTGTATAACAAAATTGCCTGATAATGGAAGGCTTAAAGAATGCTAACAGTGTGGATGAGTTGTAAGTGGGAAAATGTTGCATTAGTCTAGTTCTTTAATTACTGCCGGGGTCCAACCCCAGCAGGTCCAGGGGTCCCCAAAGGCGTGGACGGAGTCAGCGAAGAAGGAATGACGCGGAGACAGTGTTCAGTTGATCAGCAGCCTAGCCAGGATCTCCAGCCAGGATCTCCAGCCAAGTTCTGGTCTGGATCTCCAGAGAGGTTCTGTCCAGGTTCTCCAGTCAGGTTCAGTCACCAGGTTCTAGTCAGGCTCTCCTGTCAATCTCCGCAGTCAGGTTCAGTCCAGGATCCCCTGCCATGCTCTCTCGCCAGGCTTTGCCTCCAAGCTCCGAGGCCAGTCCCTGTCCAGGATCCTCCGGCATGCTCTCGCCAGCAAGGTTCTTCTGTCTCTAGAGAACGTTCTGTGTAGGTTCTGTGCCTAGGCTCTGTCTCTCTTGGTCCTGTCTTCCAAGCCCTGTGTCCTTAGTTCTGTGTTCTGAGTTCTGAGAGTTTCTGTCTTGTTACAACTGTATTTATACCAGTTGATTCAATCCTATCAATCTCTATTACAAAGGTTAGGGCGTTTCTTATCTCCATTCCAGGGAGAAAAGATTATGTAGTTTAAGCATGATTGTTCGTAGTTAAAGGGATTAATTACCCGCCTGGCACTTAGTTGAAGGGTTTTATTCCCTCCCTAACTTCAGGGGAAAATCCCTACCTGGGGATTCAACCTTTCTCGGAGAGGTGACTTTGGTTAAAACACAGCGCCAAGAAGGTGAGCAAACATATTAAGAACCGTATGCCATATATGCCAGGTCCCTTGAAACAGCAAGGATGGACCGGCTCCCGGCAATTACAAGCTGCTTGCACTTCAGGGTGCATATCAATAAATTATTGTTTGTATATCTACAGGTTGATCCTGGATATTTGTAAGTAAACTTGTGAACAGGAATAATATAAAGATGGCTTCATTATTCCTCCTAAAGGGAGTCTCATGACTTGATCCTGTTTTCCAAAATCACAGAGATGTAAAATTTCAGGGTGAGAGAGATCATGTATTCGAATTATTCAATTATTGAATTTTTCCTATGTGTTTGACAAATAGTCACTCAACCCCTATCTGGGTGCCTTGAGTCAAAGGGAATTTCTGGAATAATCTATGCATTTGCAGCAGATGACTAATGGTTTAGGTCTACATCTTGCATTTCCCCTTTGGCTGAAGGAGGCACCTTGCTTTCCCTTTGGGGAATTGTTCTTCCCCATCTAATGCTGCTTTAATGGGACCATCAGTCAAGGTGACCTCTTCTCTGTTAGCCAAGGAGTGCTCATGTGGCCCAAGCTATGACAATCTAAATCTTTCCCTTGGGGATTTAAATTCTGAGTGTTAGAGGTAAGAGAGAAAAATAGTTGGAACCAATTTATCCTAATGGCAGTACCTTGAAGATCTTGCTCTCCTGAAAGATCAGATTTTTCTATTTTAATTTCATACCACTGGGCACCCAACACTTACTCATAAATTTGAATTTTTTTTTTGGGGGGGGGTGAGAAAATGATGGCCAAATAGGCAGACATTTTCCCTAAAATTAGGCAAAGTCAACTTATACTAAGTGCAACCAAAAAAAAAAAAAAGTATATCTGAAACCCCACTGGTCTTGTACTTATCTTTCTGGGGAAAAATAAACAGGCATATTCCTACTTTAATATTATAATCTTTTATATATGTGATAATTTAGAATATTTCTCTTTAGTCACGCCTTATATGACTTTTTAAGAAGCCAGTTCACCTTTCTTTAACTTCTTTTATGTGTCAAGTCCCCTTTTTTCCTCTCATTCTCCTTTCTCTCCCCCCCACTTTCAGGTTTTCCTGAAAATATCTTAAATATAGGACAACAAATGCTTACCCAATTGTCATTCTAGCACTTTGCAGTGGTTGGTAAAGATTTTGTAGAAAGAATTGTAAAACTTTATGGATGTTAACCAAAAAACTGACATATGATGATTGGAAACTGGAATTCCCCATGCCCCAAAATTTCTCCCTTCTATATCTTTCTTTCACTCTTGGTGACTGAGGTATTTCAAGTCTCCTTAATTTGACTTACGCTTTGATGTCTGTTGAATAAAATGTGGTGTTTCTGGCCTTCATCATCCTTGGGGCTTTGGTTACTGGATTTACTTTCTAGGATCCACAGAAAATACTTCCATTTGCTGCATAATTCAGTTGTGTGTTTGGCTACCTAAGTTTCTTTGAATATATATGGACATATGTTGCCAAATAACTGGGGGAAAAGAAAAAAAAATATATAACTCCTTTCTTTACATGGCATAACTATTTTCTCCCTTTACATATAGCTCTCTTATCCTTGTTTTGGGGACAAGGTGGAGAATCACTTTTGGCTTCTCTTGAAGTATCTCTTCCAAGTCAATCTATAGACCCTTTCCATGGTTCTCCTCTGAGGGGATGAGCCCCTCCGTCCATCTAGGAAGAAGACCATTATTTGTCAGCTTGCTAACTATAGCATGACCTGATTTCAGCTGGGATTCAACATTTCAAGTCCTTTCACCTTTCTATTTGCTCTTCTCTAACATGCTCCTAGTGGTCTGCCCCACTCAACTCCAAAGTATGTACAGGCAGACCTCTGTGATATCATGGGTTTGGTTCCAGACCACAGCAATAAAGTGAATATTGCAATTAAGTGAGTAATTATATTTTTGCTGGTGTAGAGTCTTGCCTTCAACTTGTAAGAAAAAAGACACATTGCCCAGCCGGCATTGCTCAGTGGTTGAGCATTGACCTATGAACCAGGAGGTCACAGTTCATTTCCTGATCAGGGAACATACACAGTCGCCCCCAGTAGATGGCATACAGGAGGCAGTCAATCAATCAATAATTTTCTCTCATCATTGATGTTTCTATTTCTCTCCCTTCCTCTCTAAAGTCAATAAAAATATATTTTTAAAAGAAAAAAAACAAATCTGGGAAACACAGTAAAGCAAAATGCAATAAAACAAGATATGCCTGTACTGAGCACCTACTAAGTGCCAGGCTTCAAAGGTATGTAATCAAATTGGATTGTGCCCTTCAGGGCAGGTAGACTTACTAGCAATGTGGCAAAGCAAAGTGATGAATGTAATAGTCCAACTGAGCCAGCACAAGATGGCAGTGATTAAATCAGCCTGGTGATCTTGGGGTTGGGAAAGGTGTCATAAAAGAGGTGACCTTGAGCTGGCTTTGGAAAGATGAATAGAAATACACCAGGCAGACAAGGGGGGGCTTTCCATACACTTAAAAGTGAATGTGTCACTCCAGGTGTGCAGAGAAAGGGGAATGATCGTTTTCTTCTATCCTCCATAATCGCAGCCTATGATCATATTAGTCTTTTTGGCAGCCACACCACACAGCTGGCTCACTGGGAGCTAAAACCACTATCTTTCTTGTACTGTTTTGCCTCATCAACCCTCATCATTCATGCCAGGGAGTCGTTCTTCTTTATCAAGAAACAAAAGCAAGCCCTGAGCTTCTTCATCTGTGTCTCCCCATCACTGCTCCTTGTTTCTGGGGCCGCAGCCTTCTGTGGTAGCCTCAGCTTGAGACCCACCCCCACTGTCGCCAATGTTCCCTCCTCCTTCCCTCAAACATCCTCATCTGAGATGATGTACTCCAAGTTTTATAGGAGGCAGAAAATATCTTTCCACAATTTTCTAAAGGGTTACATGCAGTTTCTACCCAGCTGTTGTCCAGTGTTCTTTGGAACCAATCAAAGGAAAAGGGACCAAAAACATGTTTGCAAAAATCAAATCAAAGCCAAGTCTGAAGGAGTCACAGCTATCTACGCCCATACGGCTGCCTGCCAAGAATGTTTTTAATATAATAATCGCTCATCCATAGACCCATAATAATTGATATTTGCAATTTGATAATGCTCCTTAACAATTTTTTATTTGTTTCCAATCTCCGGCTTCCCTCCTCACCTCATCCTCCCAATAACCCCCCCTGCGTCAGCATATTCATGGTTCTTAATGACCCTCTCAGCAGCTACTGATCAAAGTCAAATTTTAATTACCATTCTAATTTTGGAAGTTTGCTTCCTTTTAATTTAAACTTTTAGAAGGGAGTCAAATGTGGGATTGCAACAACTCATAGGAAACACGTCAAGTGCTAGGACTATTTAATTGGACAAGTTTTGAGCCCCATGCTTCTCACCAGCTTGTACCTACCAGGTGATTATACTTACAGAAGGTGAAGTACATCACCAATGACTGTCATCTGTCTGGGAAATGGGGTCAAACAGGATGCAATTGTGTGACCACAGAACTCTGCTCTCACCATTTGAAAATGGCTACCTTTTCTCCAAAACCCTCTTCTTTCCATAGTGTAGTCTGAGCCTACCACAATCTTTCTCTGCACTTTTGCACTAAAGTGCACTTAAAGAATATTTTATTTTAGACTTTGGAAATGGAACCATTATTTTTTTTAAAAAAAAAAATTATTGATTTCAGAGAGGAAGGGAGAGGGAGACAGAGATAGAAACATCAATGATGAGAGAGAATCATTGATCAGCTGCCTCCTGCATGCCCCCTACTGGGGATCGAGCCAGCAACCCAGGCATATGCCCTTGACCAGAATCAAACCTGGGACCCTTCAGTCCTCAGGCTGACGCTCTATCCACTGAGCCAAGCCGGCTAGGGCAATGGAACCATTCTTACAAGACCACCTCAAAAACTCCATCTTTGTTGCAGCCTTTCCTGAGCCCTCACAATAAAATAAAAGTGCTCAGAAATCCCAGAGCACTTACAGTCATCATTATTAATAAGAAACAATGGCCGAAACCGGTTTGGCTCAGTGGATAGAGCGTAGGCCTGAGGACTCAGGGGTCCCGGGTTCGATTCCGGTCAAGGGCATGTACCTGGGTTGCAGGCACATCCCCAGTGGGGGATGTGTAGGAGGCAGCTGATCGATGTTTCTCTCTCATCGATGTTTCTAGCTCTCTATCTCTCTCCCTTCCTCTCTGTAAAAAATCAATAAAATATATTTTAAAAAAAGAAACAATGATCATAGTGATATCTAGCATTCACCAAGTGCACACTATATTCCAAATAGGAAGTATTGTCTTACTTCATCCTCCCAATGACCTTATTGTGTACTACTGGTATTATGCCCATTTTATAGATGAGGAAACTGAGTCTCAGACATGTTAGACAAGTGTTCAAAGTCAAGAAACTATTTAGTGATAGAGTGAGAATTTAAATGCCAGGTCTATCACAGCAAGTGGCAAGGATTTATATTCCTCCCACATGCACAAAAATAACCTCAACTAGAATGTAAGCCTGTGCAAGAAAGAAATTCTATCTCACATTTCTTTGAATCTCCTCATATTCACAAAGTTGTCATTTAATAAATATTTTTGGATTCAAGAATCCCTCTTAGAACAAACACATATTTAGAAACTTGCTCATGAAAGGGAATGAATGACTTTTTAAAGATTATTTCTCTGCTCCTTAACAACTTATTTAGAGATTTGCTATTTCAAAACGACAACTAATGTGATACCTATACAGTAAGTTCCACAAGCCTTGGAAAGACAAATTCAAACGTAGGCACCAATAGTAGCTTAAGCCAGCATTTATGAAGTTCCTAATATATGGGAAGCACCTCACTCGGTGCTGTAGAGGACATGGAGATAAAAATAATCACTCTGGCCATCAAAATGCCACCTAATTTAGGGGCACCATGAAAAGGCGGTATTTGTTTCCACTAATACTGATTATCTTTTGAAAAGCTTAGCAAAGGACAGTAACAGAGTTTCAGTTCTGGGGAGCATTGGGACAAATATGTGTGAGTTTGGAGTTGCAGGCAGAGAGAGAACTCAATTGTCATGAATCATAGAGGGAGAGACACCCCAGACCGACTCTGGAGAAAAGAAGGCAAGAGAAGAAAACTATCAGTAGCAATGTCTTAGGAGAGGAAAAATGTGTGCTATTATTCTTTAACTGCTGTGGGGTGCAAAGTATATAGCTCTAACGCCATCCTCTATAATGTCTTCAGTAAAGTCTACCTTGATCACTTATTTCATAGAAATGGACTTTTCTTAGAATTAAAATCATGCTTAAGTTACACTTGTGTCAAAGCAACCAAAGCCAGGGTCAGGATGAGGAATGTAGGGAGCATGATAAATTCACCAAAGCTAACAAGAGAGAGCGGTTGCCATTCAAGATGATCCCAGGACCTGGGCCTCACCCCTTGTATCCCCTTCATATGGAGGTGCCTGTGTTTACCCTATTCTCTGTGGCTTTGGCTTCCTGGTTTTCATCACAGGTCCTGTATCCTGACCCTGGACCCCATTGTTTTAATGTAATTCTCTTCTAGCTTCTTAGGCTCTATATTGTGTTGAATAGTGTCCTCTGAATATTTGTGTTCGCTCAGAACCGCAGAATGTGACCTTTTTGGAAACAAGGTTTTTGCACATGTAATGAAGTAAAAATGAAGTTATGTTTGATTAGGATGGGCCCTAATCTAATGACTGGCATAAGAAGAGAGAGATCTGGACACACTCAGGGAGAGCTCCATGTGATGACGGAGGCAAAGATTGAAGTGATGTGTCTATAAGCCAAGCAATCCAAGATTGCCAGCAGCCACCAGAAGCCAGGAGAAAGGCATGGCACAGATTCTTCCTCAGAACCTCCAGGAAGAACCATACTTGCCCACACCTCAGTTGCAGCAGTCTGACCACCAGAACCATGAGAAAAAAATATCCCCGTGGTTTCAAGCCTCCCAGTTTCAGCCGCCCTAGGAAACTCATACAGATCCTAAGGTTCTGGCATCCTCCTAAACTCAGTGGGACAATCTGTCTCTGCCCCAGGGCCCAGAACCCAATTCTAGCCAGACCTGCCCAGGGAAGTGAGAGGGTTCAGGGGGATCCCTAGAGAACACATTTAGCTTTTCCTAAGACCCTGACAAGGAAAAGAGTAAGGCATATATTTCCTATCACAACCCTTTTTGAGTCTCTATATAATAATAGCACAGGGCTCCTCGGAGATTTAGGGCTCTGGAGTGATAAAACCACTAAGGGAACAGACAGTAAGTACAACATGGCAAACTTCATTTATACTTGAAAACACAGATGATAGGACTGTCACTGTCCACGCACTCAGATGCACTCATTCTGTACACTGCACATAGATGGCAAATACACACTGGAGATAGTTAGGATACTGCTCTACATATGGGCATTTCCTTAAAGGGCCCTGTCCAAGAATTGCTACATTAAATGTGCTCAAAATGAATACTATGCTGCTCTGATAAATAAGTCTTCATTCATTCATTTAACAAGTATTTATTGAGTGCATATTATGGACCATAAAATTTGGGACTAAATTAACATGGGACTCAAGGTATGGTTAAGGAGAAAGAGACATTAACACTCATTTATAACACACATAGAAATATGATGGGGAGGACACCAGGGAATTCTTAGACTTAAATAAAGTTTCCCAAATTCTGGAATGAGCTGAAGGCTCTTCTTACACAAACTTGGATTTCTGGGTTCATTGTTTATTTGGTGGGTGAGCTGAGCTAACTGCCTATCATTAGCATCTCAACACAGGTTTGTGGTTCTCTATTCATCTTGTGTACACACTTACTCTAGTGAGTGATAAAACCTTTGTTTCTTTGAGGGAAATGATCCTCAAGTGAGAGATAAAACTTTAGTGTGAGATGAAAAAGGCCGATAACTTGCCTGGTGCTTCTAAAGACCGGAAAACACCTACAGGCATGGGATTTAACAGAAAACAAGTCACCTATTCAATAGAGTAGCCCCCCTTACCCTTGGGGTATGTTCCAAGACCCCTAAACCGAATCCTAACCTGTAGGTACAATGTTTTCCTATACATACATATCTATGATAGAGTTTAATTTATAAATTAGGAAAGTAAGATCTTTAAAACTAATAATACAAGAGAACTATTAAAATAATAAAATGTAAGAAAATTAATGTGAACGTGGTCTCTTTCTCTCTCAAAATACCTATTGTACTTCTTATGATGTATTCACCCTTCTTATGATGTGAGATGATATGATGCCTTTGAGGTAGTCAGAATAGCATGTAATTTAAAGCTTATGAAATGTTTATTTTTGAAGTTGGCACCATGAACCACAAAGGACAAAGGCCTACTTTAGTAGAAATGAAGAGAGAAGTGGGGAAAGGCTCATGCTCTTTGAGCACAATTAAGCAAGAAGGTCTAATTGCTCTTTTGTTTGGGGATGAGAATTTTATGAAAGAGTTTGAAGAGACTCTCCATCCTCCTGTCCAATTAGAGTAAAAATGTTGCCCTCTCTTCCCCATTCTTATGCTCCTCAGAAGAAGGACAGGCGGAGATTAGTATAACTAGGCAGAGACACCCATATCATCTTCCATGAAGGAATCTCTATTTATTCATTTTACATATAGGTGGCCCCACTAGGAGAAAAGGAAGTGGATGAGAAAACCACTGCAGTAAGTTAAAATAATATTTAAAGTACTCTTTAGAGGACACTATACTTCAATTATTTTGCTTAAGGGAATTTGAAAAGTAGTGATCCACAACCTTAGATATGCATTAAAGTCATCAGGGGACATTTTAAAAAATATCGATGCCTGGGTTCAACCTCCAGAGACTCTGATGTATAATTTGTCTGGAGCGCGACCTGAGCATCGAGAGGTTTAAAGCTCCCCGCTGATTGAAATGTGCAGCAGGGTTGAGGACCCTGGGGGAGAGGGGAAGGGCAGCTTTTAGAGTCAGGGAGGTGGGGTGGAGTCCTGACTCATCCCTAACTGTCCAGGATGGCAGCTAATTACACAAACTTTCAGAGCCTCCCTGTTATGTGCTTTTATATTTGGGAGATTTAGGTATGTTATTGTTCACTATACCCTTTTGGTCCACACCATAGTTTCAGGTACCTTAAAGAAATGCATGTAGTATAGCAAGACAATCTTGGGGGTGGGAAATGAAGCTAGAATAGAATATCCCCCGATTGGTAATCACACAGGTCTCTGCTCTTCCTGGAGCTTCTTAGCAGTGGGTATAAGTAAAGAAATAGATACAACTGTTTGCACAATCTACAGCTTCCATAGGCCACTGACTGCCCAGAGAATCACTAGCAATAGGGTTTTGTCAAGAGGGTCCTCCAAAGACGGCACTGTGTGATGTGATGTGATAAAGAAAAACCTCAAAAGTCACAGTAAAAAGAGTAAGAAGCTGCTTAGGGCTGATCTTGTTTCCCATGTGTGTAAAATGGGACCATTGCCAGTCTCACCTTCCTGCTTAACAACAGGTGTTTTTGTTGGGACACCAATGTACCCAGGTAAGAAAGAGGAGGAGGGGTGAAGAGGAGGAGGGGTGGGAGGCCAAGAGTCCTCTATTTTCCCCATTTGCTTTCAAATTAGAGATGGCCAATCAAGTGTAAGCAGAAATTCGTAATGTAAAGTTTTTAAAGAAATCTTAAAGGAGGCTGCCCTCCTTGGGGAAAGTGCTTTTGCTCTCTTTCCTTTCCCATTAATAACAAGAACATGATGGCTGGGCTGCAGCCACCACATAAGGAAAAGCAGAAAAACCTGTAGAGACCCTGGTCCTGAATGATGAGCCACTAAACTAGAGCCAGTGACCCTTGGACTTTCTTGCATTCATGTTAAAATTAAACCTTTATTATTTACATCATTATAGTCAGGTCCCACCAACTTACAGCCTACCTTAATTTTTTTAAAATATATTTTATTTTTTACAGAGAAGAAGGGAGAGGCAAAGAGAGTTAGAAACATCAATTAGAGAGAAACATCAATTCAACTGCCTCCTACACATCCCCCTACTGGGGATGTGCCTGCAACCAAGGTACATGCCCTTGACTGGAATCGAACCTGGGACCCTTTGGTCTGCATGCTGACGCTTTATCCACTGAGCCAAACCGGTCAGGGCTACCTCAATTCTTAAATATGTTAGGACAATTATGTCTTATGGTCTTGAAAGACTGAAATAAGTGTAGGCAGAATTTCTGACATTTCTTAGTGCTAATTATGTTACTCATACATGTCTTCAGAACTTATGAAATACGTGTTCTGTACCAAGGAAAAGTCTTAGTGCTGAGGAGCATGACCCGGCCTTCATGGTGATTACATTCTAATGAACCATTTGACTTTTGTTTTCCCAGATGTTTTCTATTTTTATCTCTACTATATGTTTTTACAAACTTTTTGGCTTATGCAAAATCTGGATTTCACCACTTTCCATGACACATTTTTAGCATTAGATCCATTGGTCAAATAGGATTTGTATGTATGTGTGTGTATTTACTATATAGGTATAGTACTGAATTATATCTAAGCCACAGACACTACTCTCAAGAATCATAGATTTCTACTATGAGAGATAAGACATGAATGGATAAAACACAAAGCCAGAAAGGTCAGACAGACATTAATGCTAGTAGCTAACATCTACTAACTTATCATGTGCTATGCATTTATCAAGCATGTCACAGAACGTATCTCATGGACTCTCACATCAACCTCTTGAGAGAGTGATTAATATTATCTTCATTTGTACCCTAAGTAAACTGCCCCAAATCTTACAATTCCTGAGTGGTAGTGCCAGGGTTCAAACCCACTTAGCCTGTGTTTCATCACTATTCTAAACAGGCTTCAGGTGACTAAGAGACACTAAGAAAAGGCCATGACAGTCATTGATGGGGAAGGATATTTAAAAACTAGCCAAATATTGTTTGGGATACAACAACTCCATCAGAAAACCAACAAACAGAAAGAGAAAGGTGGGAAGAAAAACTGTCCATCACAGAAGTCCTCATGGTTTATATTGTCATAGTATCAGCATCATTTAGACCGAGGCAAAGGTTTTATGTCAGAGACCAGGGGAGATGTTTGGATTGTCTTCAGTATTTTAAATGCCTACAGACAGGGATGTTAGACCATGCTCCTCCGAAATCCATATCAGTCACTGAGAAATTTGTCAGTGAGTCTGTGCCCTCCTCTTCCCAAGCCACATGTGGAATATTTAAGCTACTGCTTCCTTTCTTCATGCCCCCCCTGCCCCCGCCGGAAGCTGAGGTGATAACTAATTTTTAAAAATCTTCTAACTTTTTCTTTCCCTTCCCCTTAAAAAATAGGTGTCAGAATGACTGTCTGTGAGAGCCCATCCAAATTTGGTGAAAAGTGAGAGGCAGTGACCAGTGTGACAACCTAGAAATGACATCTCAAGGACCATTCTGCTCGGACAGAATTCTTTGTAGAGAGTGTGTGGTCTCTAGTGAGATAGGAGCTCACACACTCATCCCCAGTAGAACCTTAAACCCACACTGTGATCATGTTTTTAATCCTGAGGGCTCTTCACTTCCACAAGCCACAGTGAATCAAGTTGAAGTATGGTCCATTTCTCTTCAAGAGCAAAGAATATTCTTAACTTCACACCTTTACTCTTTAGGGGGAAAAAGCCATAAAGCTATAATATCTATTTTTTGGGAGCCAGTCTGTTGGATAAGTCTGCTACATCTATTATAGATAATTATCATTTATGAGCCTTTTGTTTCTGTTGTGTGCCTGCCATTGTGTTTGGTGCTCTATGAGCATTTTCTCCTTCACTCTCTACAACAATCCTATGAAGTAATAGATGTGAAAGAGGAGCTTTAGAAAATAGCTTTTGGTTTCTCAAACAGTTAAGTGGTTCCTAGAAAGATAAACCTAGAGTTACCATATAACCCAGAAATTCCACTCCTGGGTATGCGGGGGGAGGGGGGGAGGCGGGGGGGGGGATAGGTTTATATTGTTCACATGGAAAATAATACAATAATTAATAAATAATAATATAAAAGTAAACTCTATGTTTTGTGTACTCACAGCTGTAAACCTACTTTTGTCCCACCCTGAATATCCAAACAACTTAAAAGTGGTACTCAAAAAAATAGGTACAAAAATGTTTATAGCAACATTATTCACAATAACCAAAGCATGGAAATAATTCAAATACCATTAATGGGAGACTGGATAAACAAAATGTAGTATATTCATATAGTGGAATATTATTCAACTGTAAATAGGAACAAAGCCCTGATACATGCTACAATATGAATGAGCCTCAAAAGCATTATGCTAAGTGAAAAAAAGCCAAACACAAAACATCACATATTGTATAATTCCAGTAATATGAAATATCCATACCAAGTAAATCCATAAAAACAGAAAGTACATTAGTGATTGCCTGGGACTGGGGAGGAGGAAATGAGAAATAACTGCTTAATGGGCACAAGGTCTCCTTTGGGGATGATGGAAATGTTTTGAAATTAGATAGAAGAGCTGGTTGCACAACATTGTAAATGTACTAAATACAAATGAAGTATATACTTTAAAATGGTTAATTTTATGTTATGTGAATTTCACCTCAATTTAAAAAAAATAACTTAGAGTCTGAGGTAGCATCAGAGACATTATACTCATATCTTATTCTAAGAGGTCTTGCAGCAAGGAAAGTAGTTAGCTGGCAGCCTCAAGCTGCCAAACTTATGGATTCCCCCCAGTATTTATGCCCTGAGGCCATGTTTTCCAGTGGGTTGCTCCCAGTCAATGATTGAGCACAGCAGGGGTGCTAGGGCTGGACCATTCCTACCCAAAGCAGGACTCAGCCAGGAGGCAATCCTTGCTTCAGACTGCACTACATTGGGGCCTTCTTTCCATTCACTTTCCTCTCTTCTTTCACAGGACAGACTTCAATTTTGCTACCCTACCTACTCCTTCTCCTCATCCCTCTTTCCATCTTCCCTCAGTAAATCTCTGGCATGTCTAACCCCATCTTGGTATCTGCTTCTTAGAGAACCCAAAATGACACAGAGTTAAATAAATAAATTGCCCATACTTACACAGATAGCTGGTGGCAAAGTCAAGATTCAGTGTGTATATTACTAATCTTCATCAACTGAACATAAATACAAAATAATATCTACTTGATGATGAGAGCTACCTAAATAGGGTTTTTCCTGGTAGAGTGGTCCTGACTCTCTCATTAACTGTCATTTTTGAGCAAAGCATTTACTTTTGTGTATGTTTCAAAAAAATCTAATCTAATAATAGACAAAGATTGAAATTAACCATACCTTTGCTAGCCTCCCATTGGCTAATCAGCAAGATATGCAAATTAACTGCCAACAAAGATGGTGGCTAATTTGCATGCTGCAGGCAGGTCCCACTGTGCTGCCCAAGGCAAGATCCTGGCCTGCTGTGTCTTGGGCAGGGTGGGCGGGGTGGGCATGGCAGGTGGGGCGGGCAGCAGCACGATCTGAGCAGCCATTCACCCCAGCGCTGGATCCGGGCCTGCCATGTCTTTGGTGGGTTGTGTGGGGCGGACGGAATGGCGCGGCAGCATGATATGAGCAGCTGCTCACCCCAGTGGTTGATCCGGGCCTTCCATGTCTTGGGCAGGGTGGTGGGGGGTGGGGGGGCAGGTGGCAGCGTGATCCAAGCTGCTGTCTGCCCCAGTGTGGGATCCGGACCTTCTGTGTCTTGGGCAGGTTTGGGCGGGGCAGGCGGCAGCATGATCTGAGCTGCTGTCCACCCCAGTGTGGGATCCGGGCCTGCAGTGTCTTGGGCAGGGTGGGAGGGGCGGGCAGCAGCGTGATCCATGAGAGGGCACAGTTTGGGCTGAGGGACCTCCCTTCCCTGCCAGTGCACATATTTTTGTGCACGGGCCTTCTAGTCTTATCTAATAAAAGAGAAACATGCAAATAGACTGTACCTTCACTACACTCACAAGCCATGCCCACCAGCCAATCAGAGCGACTATATGCAAATTAACCTAACCAAGATGGCGGCTGGAAGCCACGGAGCTGGAGCAAGCAGGAGGCTTGGTTGCCCCAGCAATGGAGGAAGCCAAGCTTTCCGCCTGCCCGGGCTGGCTGTGGGCTTTGCTCAAGCAACAAAGTTTCAATTATAGATGATAAATAAAACCCAGATACCTGCTTCTAGCCAGCCTCCACTGGGAGCTTGGGTGGACTGGGGTGGTGGCCAGCCTGCAAACAGCCAACAGCTCCTCACCCAGACTGGCCAGGCACCCCAGTGGGGACCCCCACCCTGAAGGGGGTGTGGCTAGTCTGAAAACAGCCCTTAGCCCCTCACCCAGGCTGGCCAGGCACTCTAGCGGGACCCCCACCCTGATCCAGGACACCCTTCAGGGCAAACCAGCTGGCCCCCACCCATGCACCAGTACTCTATCCTATATAATAAAAGGGTAATATGCAAATTGACCCTAACACAGAACGACTGGGAATGACTGGTCACTATGACACACACTGACCACCAGGGGGCAGACGCTCAATGCAGGAGATGCCCCCTGATGGTCAGTGTGCTCCCACAGGGGGAGCTCTGCTAAGCCACAAGTCAGGCTGCTGGCTGCCAACACAGTGGTGGTGGTGGGAGCCTCTCCCACCTCCTCAGCAGCGCTAAGGATTTCCAACTGCAGCTTAGGCACTATCCAGAGCAGTTAATTCTCCAAGCAAGATCTCCACTCCTTCCAGTCCAACATTCTCATCACTGTAATCAGCCTAAATTGGTACAAAAGATTGAATTGATCTTACCTTACTTCCATATGTAGGTCAGTTAACACCAGAGACCCCATCCCCCAGGTCATCCTTCATCACCCTATCATTCCTATAATTTGACCCCATCTCCCACTCCTTCTACCACTCCTACCTGTAAGCCTTCTAGAATCTATGGTCTAATATCAGCAAAATCCTCCCTTTATCATCATTCCCTTCTGCTTCTCTGATTTACTCTAACTAAAATCTTGTTCTGTACTAAAGACACTGGATTCCCCATAATTTTATTAAATAGTGATCCATTTCTCTTCTGTACCCCTTCTACCACTGAAGCTAGAGGTAGGGTATACCTCCTGTCAATTTCTAGGTCAATGTCTCTTCTTCTCACTGAAACTCCCAGCTGTTAACTTAACTCTACTACAGATTATACTACCATTACTACCCTCCTCAATCTAGTCTTAGTCATAGACACTCCTCCTCATTTCTTAACCATTATAGTGCCTGGATCATCATTAGTCTTCAATATTGCATCTGCAATGATTCTTGATATTTTCAATATGCACACATACAATTATTTTATTACTCTGGCCTCTTGGTTTGGGGTTTCTTGACCTCACCCTTCTGTGATGAGTTGTGGACTCAACTTCAGTCACCCAATCTTCAGGACACTTCCCTAACTTCATCATCACCATAATCTCCATTTCAGTTATCCTCTCCTCACACCACACTTCCTCTCTGTGCAGCTTACTCATTCTGTGCCATGACTCAAACAATAAGTCCCACAGAGACCAGTAAGCCATCCATCCTAGACTAATTCTTCTCTTGTCCTCATTTCCCCTCATACCCAAATTAGATCCCGTGGTTGTTTGCCATTAGGTTCAAGTCTTTTCTCCACTCTTCCTCCATCATGATTCCCTGGCTAAACCCCAACCTAGAATAAATTTAATTTTCCATGTTCTCTGTGCCTTCATCAAGGTAATTAAACTTAGCTGGAGAAAAAAAATGCAGACATGCTCACTCATGTGACTTACAATCATTACCATGGCTCTCAAGAGGTTTTAAAGCTGTCTGACAATCCTACCACAGTTCCTAACTCTATTTTCTTCCCAATGTTCCTTGCGGACAATTTTATTCCTTCCCTTTCATATACCAATCTCTTCTGCCTCCTCCTACTCCCCCATGATATCCTCGCCAAGTGAACTGAGAAGACAGAAGCCATCAGAAGAGAACATCCTTTGTGTTCCCACATTTACCCTCTCCTTACCCCTTTCTCTCACTCTCATGTGTTTTTTCTTTAACTAGCACCTAAAAGTTATCTCAGACCTCTTACTTACGTAATCAGTTTGTATTGGTTTGCATCCCATTTTTCTCTGTAGCATTGAATTCCCAAGATAGCAGAGATTTGTCTTTGTTTCTTCCTATAACCTGAGCAGAGCGGTGCCTGGCATGTGGCAGCATTCAATAAATATTACCTATTTGCATAGCCATTGTGTTGAAAAGACACAACTCATGGTATGTAATTGTAAAACAACCTTAGTCTCCCATTGTCCTTTTAAACCCACTTTCATGGTACTAACTCTACCACAAAGCTCTGCTGGACTTATGATTTCTTTTTTTGTCATCCTTCAGTATACCAATAGTTTCTTTGTGACTTAAAGTCACAAAACACTGTCCCAGTTCTGTAATGAAAATGTGTAGTTCCATGTATCAATACTGTATATCTTTAATTAAAACAAAAGTTTCTTCCTCTTTGCCAGCTTAGACTTCTCCATAAACAAAATGCCTATGGTCATATGAGGTTGGATTGCCTTCTCTCTTTTGTAGCCTTTTCCCTTTTTCCCAATTTGCCATACAATGTTTCTGATGGCTTCCCCAAAACCCAATGCTGAGGAAAGTTAGAGAAGCTTAAAAGGAGGAGACAATGTCTTATTAGCTGACACTATTGTGTAGATCTGTCATTACCTCTTTCTGAAGTTGTCAGATGTTTAGAATTGACTCCCTTAGAATGCTTTCTAGAATCATTTGGTGTCCTTCAATCGCAATGGCTCTCACCTGCAGTTTCACAGGCAGGGTGAATGCATCTCTATTCTGGCTGACTCTTACCCCTTTCCTCCCACCATGGGAATCCAGTAATATCTCCAGCGTCTCTCTGGTTAGATCTGTTCACCTCTTTGGACAAGACTTTAGAACACTCTGTGCAGATTTATTTTGCATAAAGCTACACAGATTCATAAGAAATAGTCATTCTGTCTTCACCCAAACAGACTCTCAAGTGGCTGCTTCCCCATGCCCAAACTTGCCTTTGTTCTACCAGTTGAGCATTCAGTCAGCCAGCCCATCCATGTGGGAATTTGTCAGCAAACCTGATATGGTCTCCAAACAACCATATTCTAACAGTTAACACTTAATGTGGCACTTAATATGTGCCAGCAGAATTTGAGCACTTCAAATACATTAATTTATTTAATTCTAAAATAGCCATTAGAAGTAGATATTTCCATCTTATAGATGCAAAACTGAAGTATCTCTTTTGGGGAAAGTCCTGCATGGCGGGTTCTAGCTCCACATTTTGGATGTAATTTTTATTAACTTTAGTCTCAACCAAACCAACTGAACTCATTAACTCATAATTCTAGAATAGATCATTTCTAAGGTCCTTTTCAGTACTTATACCTTAAAAAGTTTAAACTTTTCCATCCTTCCATGTTAAGGAATACAAATAGGATTAATTGGTGGTGGTGGTTGTTGTGGTGGTGGTGGTGGTGTGGTGGCAGTAGAAGATTGGAAATGGATTTTTCTGGCCTAAATCCCTAGAGGACCCACAATGCGATTCTAGCTATAACTTCATAGTTCAGCAGAAGAGTAACACAACGTAGCTGATATGTAGTCATGGAAACGTGGGAATCATCACTCTTCCTGGTCCTATTAACAGATGTTTAATTGACCATTCAAACTTGCACCAAATTTCGTGCAGCAAATAAAAGCATGTGCCAGAGAGACTGGACATGAAGTCCTGTTTTTTGAGTTTTTTGTTGTTGTTTTTTTATTAAATATATATTTTAAAATCAAACTCCCAACTACTTATGTATTTCTGCCCCCATACAATTCCAACACTTCTCTATTGAAAATACCTCAGAAGAGTGGGAAGCAGTATTAACTCCATGGAAACTAGTTGGAGGTTTTCTGATACAGGAAAAAGAGGCAATAACATGAATTTTATGACAGTATTTTGGTACTCCCTGCTGGGACATCTCCTGCGTGAAAGAAAAGGTACTTGGGAACTCATCTACGAGTTCAGAAAGCTACTTAAATTGGCTTCCTGAACTGTGGTCCATGAAGATTGCAGACTTTTGGTGCTATTTGTTAATGTCCAGCTGAAGAGCATCACCATGATGCAAGGATAAGACAGTAAGGGAATATTAAAAGTTGGAAAGTTCCTGTGCCTCATATCTTGCATTTTGAAGTCTGTGCAGTATACTCAACAAGCAAGAGTCCCCTGTCTGCCAGTCTGTCTGTGACTGGTGAAGCATCTGCAAGCCCAGAATTAAAAGCCAAGGAGAATCCATTTGAGTAAGTAGGTAATAGTAAGGTGGATCCAGAAAGAAAAAATACCAAGTCCTTACCTGTCTGTCCCCACTACTGTGGTCTTTCCTTCATTCCATTGCAGTTATCTCCTCTTTTCTCTGCTTTCAGCCTTTTCTACTCCTACCTAAACTCAACTTCACAGCAAGGGTCATCTTTCTAAGATGCAAATCTGATCATGTCACTTCCCTGCTCAAAAACTGCTGCTCCCTACTGCCTACAGGCTAGAGTCCAAACTCATTAACGTGGGAGTCAAGGCCTTTGAGGAGCTGGCACTGACCCACCTTCTGGCCTTATTTCTCAAAACCCATCATGTTCTCTCCTCTGTGAGCCTTTGCACATGCAGCCCTCTCTTCTAGATTTCTCTGCAGTTAGGAGGGGATCAGTTGCCAGTAACAAAAAAACTCAGCTCAAATAGGATTCAACAATAAAGCATATGTATTTATTGGCTCACAGATTGGAAAGTCAAGAGGTCAACAGGACTCATATTTGGTTGAACAAATGGCTGGCTCATTGGCATGGCCAAGAGTCTGCTTTCTTGCCATCACTCTCCCCTGCCTTCTGAAACACTTAGTTCAGTATCTAGGAGACTCAGTTTAGGGTAACAGGATGAATATCAACAGCAACCAGGTCTGCATGGTATGAGGCATTTCTGAGGAAAGAGTGGTTCCCAGAGAAAAAATGGATGTGGAATGAGAAGTAATAAAGGTAGAGTACAACTTTCAAGTTCCAGCTCCAGTGTTCTATCAGCTGTTCCATCATGGAGCACCACCACCTCATCTCCCAAGTTAAGTTAATGTTTTCTTCCTTCATGCTCATCTGACATGTTATACATAATTCTTTCATTAATATTCCTATAACTCATGAAAGTCTTCATATGGGCCTACTATGTGCTATTTGATATACATTAACCTATTTAACACCATTAGTAAAACTTTAAAATACATATTGGTTTTCATGTTCTATGTATAAGGAAACTGCTCTGAGAGGTTAAATAACTCCCCCAAGGTCTCAAGGTTTCAAAAAAAATCTCCAATTTCTGAGTTTGTATTCCTTGCTCTATACTATATAATGAAAGAACATTAAAAATACCATATAGCAGTCAGCAGAAGGATTTGTTGAATGGATCATAACAATCATCACATTGTGTTCTATTTATGGATCTCTCTTCCACACCAACAAGAAAATCTTTATAAAAAGGGATTGTATGTTATTCCCATTGAGAACCCTAGGGTGCCATGGCTTTAGAGACATACTGTGTGAGTTAAATACCTGTGTCCCTTCACTTCCTGTAAGATTGGCCAAATTTCTTAACCTCACTGTGCCTCAGTTTTCTTGTCTGTAAAACAGGAATAATAATAGTAGCCACATCATGGAGTTGTTATAAAAATTGAATAAAACAAAGAAAATACAAACAACTATACTTGAAACACCTTGAAAGGTATATTTGTCTCAATAGATATCACTTAAAAGCATTGTTATTAATCTTTTATCCTCTTAGGATAGTGCCTGGTACAAGGCAAGACAGTCAATGAAATATGATCACAGTCATGGGAAAGATCCTTACCCTGCAGAAAACTTAACTTTTCCTCAAATTATCCCTACTGCTTTATAGCTCTAAGGACACAGAAATATTTTGTTAATCTACAAAGCAACCAAGACCTGGTTAACACTGAATAATGGTCTTTTGGAGTCCTGGATAGAACCCATGAGGGAGACAAAAAAAAAAATCTTATGGTTAGATGGAAATAAAACACGGTTTAGGAATCAAGAGATTTCAGTTCCCAGAGTGGTCCTTTTTAACTGTGTGAGACATTGAGGTGAACTCATAGAACTTGATGAATGTTTGAATGAGGGAATTGAGAAAGCGAGAAATTTATGATCACTCACAGTTATTCTGATCTTGGCCAACACTACTATTGCATTAGGCCTTGATTTTCCCATCTATAAAATGGGGTAGAGTATTATCAGTCTTCACTGGACTGTTCTCAGGGGTAGAGTATTATCAGCCTTCTTCACTGGACTATTCAAATGTACTTCACTTGTAAGGAATAGCACTCAATGGGAAGGAATCAACATAACTGTCTAAGCTGGGGAAGCAATTGTTTTAGTGTCCAAGAAGGCAGAATCTTGTACTTCATTTTAACATGATGAGAGCTGTGTAGTAGAGTGGGGTTATACTTGTATTTTAGAAACATTTCTCTGATTATAATTTGGATAAAGATTGTAGAAAGGCAAAAGTAGCAAAACCAATAAGGGGTTATTGTACAAAACTAAACAAAAAAGAATGGGGGATTGGACTAGGTTGTAGCAATGGGAAAGGAGAAAATAAATGAATATGAAACATATTTGGATAAAATCTATAGACCCTGGTGACTGATAATGTGGGGACTGATGAAGAAAGAGGAGTCAAGGATAATTGTTAGTTATTCTGATTTATGCAAGGCAGTGCCACTTTTTAAAATGGAAAAACTAAAAAAAAAAAATCAGGGTTAAAAATAATTATTCTTTTCAGAAATTAAAATAAGACATAGACTTTCTTACCTGTTACATGATCTAATGTGGCTTTAGGCATCATTATAAGGCAGTCATAGGATTTTATATAAATTATTATTGGACCTAGTCTAGAGAATAAATATGTGAAATTAACTGAAATGACACAGGGAGAACTTATCAAGTCCATGTATTCACTCAACCAATATGTCAGGCACTATTCTAGGCTACAGAATCCCTGTTGTGCTACAACAGTAAAGAAAAAAAGAAGGTTCTTTCTCTTAGGAAGCTTATGTTAACTAGGGGGAAATATATAACTAGCAAAAACCAACAAAACAAACAAACAAACAAAAACAGGAAATAATGAGATAGCAATGAGGATTCTTCAGAACATTAAGATAAGTCAATATGACAGAAAGGGACAAGGTATACTCTTGAAAGAGGTAATAGAAAGAGATGGTCTTTCTGATGGAGAAGCCATTTAAGCTGAGATCTAAAAACCAGGAGGAACCAACATAACTCATATCAATGAAGAGAAAAAGCATTCTAGGTAGAGGAAACGGCTAATGCAAAGGCCCTGTGGCAAGAAAAAGCTTATGTTGTTCCAACCAGTGGTAGTGTATGATGGAGAGAATGGCTCAAGAAACTGGAGATGTGGACAGTTCATGTGTTGCTTGTAAACTGGGGCTTGGAGTTATAAATATTTTATTGCAGGTATGAAGGGAGGCTATAAATGAAAGCCACTTGCTCTTCTGGAAAAAAAAAGTAGTTTGTGTGTTTAAATGAACCCTGGCTGCTGTTTGGAAAATGGATTAGAAGAAGCCACAAGGAAAATGTGGTAAGTGTTTAGGTCTCAAGTCAAATCCATTCTCTGCCTCCTACCTGCCAAAATGACTTGGGAAAGTAACTAAATCCTCACTGACTTAGTTTCTTCATTACATGAAGACAAATGCAATTAAGGTACATTGTACAGTCCTAGCACATAGTGCATGCTTCATAAAAGGTACTATTACTTAATATTTATATCATCAAGGTCACAGAAAACATTGCCTCAATGAATGGGGAGAGGTACATTGAAAAAGTTTCCTATTCCATTGTGTTCTTTTCATTCTTGCTGGGGAGAAATATCCACCCTTCTACCAAAACTGTATCTTTTATTCCCAGCCTGGGTAAAGTTGAAAGCAGTGGGTGGAAAACCAAGAAAGGAGGAAGGAGTGAGGGAATGCTGGTTTGTCAGAATATACTGCATTTTAACACAACATAAATCACAGGGAACTTATTTCCTGCCCATTAGCATCACATCCTGCTCTCTAAGTAGTCTGCCCAAATCCCTAAATGTATCTAGACCATGCATACTCTTCATTTTTGCTTTCTCTTCTCTCTGCTTTTCATTGAGCCCATCTACCCACATCATGTTCCCTCCATGGAAGCCACCATGCTCATCTGGAAAAAACATTAAGCTCAGTTTTGCCTGTCACTGGGAAACAGTTTCAGCTATTTGGTAGGAAGATGGCTGAAGAAAAGCAAACCATGTTCTCTCCTCCCTTCCAGAATGGCTGCTGCTCTACCAAAATTAATGAAAGATTGCCATCACGTGCATAAATGCTTAAGCCAACCAAAGGTCAGAGGATGCCTATCTGCTGTTGTACAACCTAATGCCAACCACAGACTCACAGAGTCCAAGGAAGGAAAGCAAATTAACAGATGCAATCATTAACTCTTTTTCCATTGTCTTGGCCAGATCTTCATACAATTTTTTTAAATGTTAGTTGGTTTAAAATATTTTCCATGAGAAAATGTGAAGTCAAAACTCATCTTTTTCATAACTCACTGCTGTGTGTTGCTACATTTTTGGAAATTTAAATTTTTCTCAAAAAATTATTGTTAGGATGATCTATTTAATTCTAAAGTATTAACCCAAAATATCATCTGTTTGAGTAAAAGTGAAATGATACAAAATACTGAAGAGGTTTCAACTTTTAGAAAATTACAACCACTTCAATATTTTATAATATTTGTATCATTTCCTGCCACTCATGAGGAAAAATATTTTTGGTTGGTACATTTATTTTTTAAGCACTATTTAATGAGCACCTATTATGCACTAGAGACTCCACTAGACTCCAGGGAGGAGCTATACAATGAGATAGAATGTCCTATACTCTTAGAGTTTGCATTATATTGGGGTGGCTGGGGTGGGGTGGGGGTGCAGAGACTTGAAGTGGGAGAGGCTGAGGATAAACAAAAATAAATAAATAAGCGATCTGAACACAGAGCCTGAGAAGTACTTTGAGGCCTCACAGAACCCAGAGGGCAGAGTGCTCAGAAAAGGGGGCAGTCTTTCCAAGGAGGTGATAAGGACACTAAAACCAGAAGGAAGAGAATAAGCCATTCAGGTGATGGGGGAAGGTGTGGCAATGTCTGGTAGTGATCACATTGCAATTAGCTAGTTATTAATAATAGGAAAGGAGCAAAGAGAAGGCCATACATTAAAAGTATAGCATCCCCTGAGCAAAGAAGTTCACTCTCTTGGTTTATCTTGACACACTTGGCTCATGGCTCATACTTGGCTTCCTGGAATTCTCCCATCTGGTCCATGGCCGTGCAGACCCCCACACACACAATGGACTAATGGATTGTTACCAACCTAATGCTGTCCTGGATCCAAACATGTAATGGAAACTCTGGACACTAGCTCTGATTTTAGCTACATTTCTACGGCTGGCCTAAGGGAAATGGGACTTTGAAAATACAGGGATTTAATTCCACACAAATAAAAATCACTCCTTCTTCTGTGTGATTCTCAGAAAATTCCTTTTCTTTGATATAGCAAGGACTCCACCTCCAGCAGCAACCAGAGGACAGGAGGCACATTTCCCTCCATTAACAGTGGAGTCTTCTAGGCATTGAGAGTTGTAAATGCAAAGGCCCTGGCTGAGAAAGAAATGGGCATGTTTATAGATCACAAAGGAAGCCATAGATAAGGTGCCTAGAGGGAAGAAGTGAATGGAAGAGTGGATTTGCAAAGCCTTATAGGCCCCAAGAGGGTTATAGTCAAATCTAATCCATTGCCTTTGAAACAATGCATTCATTCTTGCCCACTTGAGCTTAATCTGATGGGAAAAGGTCTACAAATCTAAGGGGAGTTTTGCTTTCTCTTTCTTTGTGGGTTCTGTCCTATGGTTTATCAGATTTATCTAGGCAACATTTTATAAATCTCACCCAGGGTATCTGGCCTAATTTAGGCCTCAGACACATCTCACTTGGCCCATTGAAGAAGCCCAGGCTCTGGCTTCCAGCCACCTTCCTTGCCTCCTCCAACCTGAAGTTTTTCCACTGCTGCAAAGTTAGCTCGTTAAGGTACCTCTGAATAGGAAGCTCCCCAAAGCTCAAATGCTGAATACATAGCAGAAGGGCTCTCACAGTCCAATCCCAATGACATTTTTGGCTTAACCTCCTTCATTAGCTTCCTACAGCTGCCCTAACCAAGTACCACAGACTGGGTGGCCAAAACAACCAAAATTTACTGTCCCACAGTTCTCAAGGCCAGAGGTCTAAAATCAGGTGTTGGTTCCTATGCCAGCCCTCTCTCCTTGGTATGTAGATAGCTGTCTTCTCTCTGTGTCTCCTTACATCACCTTCCCTCTGTGTGTGTGTCCTAAATGTCCTCTTCTTAAAAAACACCAGTAATTTTGGATTAACACTCACCCTAATGACCTCCTTTTAACTTGATTACCTCTGTAAAGACCTTATCTAAAGTAAAATCAGTTCTAAGGTGCTGAAGTTAGGATTTCAACATATACATTGAGCATGGGGGGGGGGGGGGCGGGCAATTCAATCCATAATGCCTCCCATTTATCATATTCATCCTATATTCTGAACCTTTTAACACCCAGTTCCCCAAATCATCTGGGACTCGACTCCACTGGGTGTTTCTTTTTCCTTTGCACATGGAATTCTCTTTATATCTTACTCAGTTTGGTGAAATCTTATTCATCAAAAACATCAACCTCAACAGTGATGACCTATGTTAAGTCCCTTACCACCCCCAATACATACAATTCTACAAGTGGAAGAAATGGCCTTATCCACTGCATTTTTGTGCCATTTGTTCACACCTGAACATTACTTGTGTTTTATTATAATAGTTTGGGGCACGTCCATCCCCCCAAGAGAGAGCTGAGCTACTCCATGCCCTGCCTGTAACAGACCCTCAGTAAATGCTAGGTGAAACACACTGCATGGCATTGCTTTCATTCTTAATCTGTTGGTTTTCTCTTTAGAAACATTTTTGTTGGAGACCTTTGACAATGACAAATGGCATTATCAAAATAATGATGGAGACAATGTGATGGATCATGTTGTCAGACTCTGCAGTTTCTTTTATATATGAACGACTGATCAGCTGTGTGATTGAAGGAAAATAAAAGTATTATCCATCCGATGAGTGATAGGACTAGACAACCTTGAAGCTCTCTTCCACCTCTCGCATGTTATGACAAAAATTTTCGTTGGATTTGAATAGCTCTTTAATTGCAAACCCATCCCATCCCTTACTCCATAAATGATACTTTATTACACATATTTTAAATGTGCAATGAAACAAATAATAATCCAAATAGTGAGCCCTTGAATAAAGGTGTTCTATGATCAATTGAATCTGACTAAAGCTAATTTCAAATCTCCCTCTTTTTTATTAATGTGTTTTTATTGATTTCAGAGAGGATGAGAGAGAGAGAAATAGAAACATCAATGATAAGAAAGAATCATCAAATAGCTGCTTCCTTCATGTCCCCTACTGGGGATCAAGCCCACAATCCAAGCATGTGCCCTGACCTGGATTGAACCATTACCTGCTGGTTCATGGTTCGACACTCAACCAGCAAGCCACATTGGCCAGACCCAAATCTCCCTCTTAAAAATGACAATGATGTCAACAGATTAAGACTTGGAAAAATGCACTGGCAAAGAAGATTGTTTAAATGTTTCAACATTTCTCCTGTGTATTTGATTATAGATAATATATATATAGATAGATAGATATAGATATAGATACATAGATACATAGATACATAGATACATAGATACGTAGATATATAGATATATAGATATATAGGTATATAGATATATAGATATATAGATATATAGATATATAGATATATAGATATATAGATATAGATACATAAATACATGTATGTGTCTATATGTGCTTACATATATAATATATAATAGATAAATTTATAAAACATTTATCCATACATATATTTATATATTATTTATTTTTATGTGACCCAGGCACGAGACAGCTCCGGCCACCATCACAGGCATCAGCTAGGATGAACTAAGGACTGAGCAGCTGCTTTGCCCCTGACTGATATAAGACCAACACCAACAATCAGGTGTCTCCTTGCCCATTGCCAGGGCTATTTACATCTATCTCTTATATAAAAGGCCCATGGCCGTCACGCTGTAATACCGTCATGACCAAACAAGCAGCGGCTTTTGCAGTGTGCGGGGTGGGGCACGAGCTACTAGTGGTGGAGAGCTATGAGCGGCAGAGGTCTATGAGCGGCCAAGGGCAGGGTAGCAAGCTACGAGCTGCGATGGTTGGGGTGGCCAGCTGAGGCAAGCAGAAGCAAGCTACTCGTGCACAATTTCATGTACGCTGGGCCTCTAGTATTATACATATAAGCCTAAGAGACCAACCACCTGGCCAATAGCTATGACATGCACTGATCACCAGGGGGCAGATGCTCAATGCAGGAGCTGCCGAGCTGCAGTCACTTGGCAGCAGGTGATGCACCTGATACCCAGAACCAGAAAGGAGGGAGCCCGATTCCTGGGTGTGTCACCCGAGAACTGCCCTCTCACAAATTGGGACCCCACTGGGGATTTCAGAGAGCCGGTTTCGGTCCGATCCCCACAGGCCAGGCTGAGGGACCTTCATGAACCGGGATTCTAGTATATTATAAAATTCATGTTTTCATTAAATGCATATATAAATGCAAATAGATTTATAGATAATAATATCGAAAACAAGCTTTTCATCTAAAGAAATTAGTGTTCCTACTTTATGAAAGTAGGTTCATTCAGTGAATTTATAACAAAGAAATATGTTTTTATTAGAACTGGGCATTTATATTTCTTTTAGAATACACTAGACTTGTATTTTTCTCCCACACTAAACACACATGGTTGAAAGGGAGTAATATAGAACTCATGTCTCCACTTAATTCCTCCCTAAAGACGTTATAGCATCAAGAGTCCTGAACCTCGGAAGCCACAGTAAAACTCCTGATTATAATTTTGAGGTAAATTGATAGTACTTTAGGAAACATATTCTTGCAATATTTGCTCAGCAGACATTGTCTGTGATTTGGGAAGAGATCTACATTAGACTCATGAGGATTTTGCAAATGATGATTGTGATGATCAGTTTTATGTGTCAATTTGGCTGGCTCTGGCAGAGGTTATTGAATCAGACATTCATCTAGGAGTTGCTTTGAGAGTATTTGGGAGCTGGGATGAAAGTCCATAACCAGTTGACTTTAAATAAATTGTGTTAGATAATCTGGCTGGACCTGATTACAATCCCCTGAAAGACCTGAATTGCAGCTGGGGCTTCCCTGATAAAACATCAGTTCTGCCCAGGGACAGAAGCTTCACCAGATCCCATGAATTCCAGCTGGCCTTCCCTGATGATCAGCCCTATGGATTTTGGACTTGCCTAGACAGTCCCCACAATTTCATAAGCCAATTCATTGCAGTAAATCTTTTAATATTGTCAACATAGGAAACACCCAAACCTGTACAGAATTTTTATGAGTTTACTTAAGCCAAACTGAGGGCAAATGCCAGGAACCACGATCCCAAATGCTCCCTTGAGGGTGGTTACACCTTTAGGGGTCTAGAAAAGATAATTATTCTGGCAATTCAAAGGTGTTAACCTACATGCACAATAACAATGGACAGGGCTGGTTTAAACCTTTTACTAAAGACATTACAGACCTGAGGCATGGCTACTCTCCATAACCTGCCCAGTTAGGAATTTATGATGAAATCACTCACCCTGTGAGGTTACTTTTGGTTAGATTTATTACAGTACCTTCCTTTTTTTATCCACAGTGTGTATCTCCTACTGGTTCTGCTTTTCTAAGCAATGATTGTCACCAATGTGATGTTTTCTGTGCCCATCACCTTTTCTTTTGCCATTTTTGATCAACAGCCTCTTAAGGGCAAGGAGCAACTCTTATTCATCTCCACGTGCTCCAGTACCTATTGGACATGGTAGAGTTGAGCTCAGCAAATGTGCACTAAATGAAATAATTAATAAATACAGGCCAAAACCCATTGCAATGGCACATTGAAATAGGCTTTTTGTGTGTGTGCTTCTGTGTGGTTTTCATAATAACATACTGAGGTCATATTTTTGCGGTTTTGCTGATAAAGAAAAATAATTCTATTTTTCTCTATCATTATGTGTAATGAAAGAAAGTGTAAAAGCACTATAAATGCAAGCCTTGGCTAATTATTACGGAAATTACATGGAACCTGAACAACAAACAAAATAGTTTCAAGGGTAACAACACTGTGGCATTTTATATAACTATAGAATTTTTAACACAAAGGTTCTTTGCCAGCCTTATGATAAAATCCCATAATTTTGCAAATGAGGAGACTGACTTTTTAAACCATTTTTTATCACATTCTAAAATGCAGGTGTATCATAAGGGAAAAACCCTGAGTTTCAATAGGGCTGTATTATAAGGAAAGAAAAACACAACAGTATAATTTTCATTGAGTGTATGTATGATAGATGTTACCCTGGATCGTCTGCATTCCCAACAAATATGTTCCTCCCTCCACAGTAGGTCAAGTGATTATGATGAAGTGAAAAAGGGTTATGAATGTACAGAGGATGTGTATGTGTGGGGGTGGAGAAGGGGGAAGATAAATAAATTTACTTGTTCAAGAGAAGAGAAATGAGGAAAATAACTCACAGTAGAGTTCTACTAGATGCCAGCCTCAGTGATATAGAGAGATAATGAAGTGAGTTATACATCTTATATCATTTAATCTTTACAATCCAGGGAGATAGGTTTTGTTATCAATATTTTACAGAGGAGGCTTGGACAGATTGAGTAATTGGGTCGATAACTAGTTAGTCAAAGAGGCAGGATCTGAATTCAGGGCTGACTCGAAGGTTGGTGTTGCTTTTCACTACATAAATGCTTTCCTTGCATTTTTATCACACTTTTACCAGATAAACTCTTTAATATATGTCTGGATTTTGGATTATAAATAATCAGACCTATTCCCTACATCCATCTCTTCAGAAAGGAGCAGTAAAGTTAGATAGATGGAGGACAAGTATTCCCTTTATTATAGGTAAAAGTGGAAGGGAGAAGCCAACTTCGATGTGCAGCCTCATTAGGTCTTCCCAATAATGTCTCCCAAATCTAGAGCTTGGAAAGAACCACCTGAGAAGAATGTAGACTTGCAGATCACACAGTTACTCAGAACATTTTGAACCACATGGCTTTGGAGAGAAGAAAACATCATAATTTACAGACACAATATATGGACACCAGAAAGGGATTCTGCACACCAGAAAAATATCCCTTTCTCAAAAGTAGTATTGATAACTTTTACCCAGAAGACCATAGAACTTTATCAGTAAAAATGGAAATGGTTATTTATATCATTAGGACATTGATATAGTCTTAAGAAGTAAAAAACACTAAAAAATAATTTTTTAAATATTAAATATAGTTCACTCATCAATCCCCCTCACTGCTCATCCCTAATGCATTCAAATTCTGCTCTGATTATTATACTGTGCCAGCTGGCACAGCTTCCGAGTTGCAGCAACTGAGATATTCTTTAAAAATAGGTTTTCTTTCATTGGATTCAAAAACAGTTTAATTCTATCTGAAACATAATTGTAGTGATACAAATCGTAAAATAGTAGCTTTTTAAAATAAACTTAAAAATGGAGGTGCTTGCATAATTAATGCCCTGTGCCCCAGAGACTGCATCATACTTTCCAGTCACCACCTGCCCTGATGCAGGCAGATGCTGTAATTGCTGAAGAAGGAACAACTGGAAGAGACTGTACAATCCATGTGTGAACACCAATCAATCATAGAGATCCCCATTGGTTCTCTGGTGAGAGGGCCAAAAGCCCTGTAGATATCCCAACATGGTTGAAGACATAGTCTACATCTTTTCTATCAAACATTTAATCAGTAAGAACATACTAAGCAACGTCCCCCTCCACTCACTTTTACCCATTGTATTCAAGACCCAACTCAAATGTTATTCCTTGGACAAAGCTAAGCCTGATTCCCTCAGCTACAATTACTAACTGGCTCCTCAGAACAATTATGACATCATCCTTTGGCTATTATAGCATCAACATTGTTTTAAATAGAGACTCTGTCCTTGTTCTCAAAATGTGTCCCTCAAACCAGCAGCATCAACATCACCTGGGAGCTTGTTGGAGATGCGGGACTGCAGACCCAACCAGACCTTCAGGGTGACAAGATGCTCAGGAGCTCTGTCTAGACATTGATGTTTGAGAAGCAGAGCACTTTGTCTTGTTCTTAAGAAATGCCTTGGAAAGGACCAACCTCAATATATAATTTTAAATAGATAAGTGCTTCTTTTAACTCTGAGGACCTAGCCAAATCACATTAAAAATGAGCAAATTTTTCCATATTGGGGAATACCCTTTGCTTCTGAGTGGTAAGAATTAAATGAGACAATTACACAAAAAGCGCTTATCCAAGGTCATTACATTTAAAGCACTTTTAGAATGGCTCTTACATAGTTGGCTTATTAAATGTTAGTTAATACCGTCATTATCTAGATTGTTATGCCAATTGGTTTCTTTAACAATATGGGCATGATCTCAGAGTGTTGGTCAATGTATTCCAGTGTAACTTAGATGAATTTCCCTCCCATTGTAGAGCAGAGAAATGACACTTTTGTAGAGCAATTATTTTTAAAAAGTACTTTTTTAAATATTTTCTCTTGCAAAAGATGAGCCTTCATGTGCAGAATACAATTATTATGATGACCTTATAGAACATTTCTTAAGCAGCCACTGAATATCTGAGAAAATTCCAAGCCCACAGAAGATATACATTCTATTCTGCATAGTGCTTAAGAATGAAATTTAGAGGTCTGGGTGGGGTGAGGGGAATCTTCTTTTGACTAAAATAAATTCCAATTTTCAGCCCTTTCCTCATCAATCTTGCTTTCTAAAATTTCATTAAAAGAAGATACCAAAAATAAAACTGTGTTAAAAACGTAGACATTTTAATTTTTGAACTGATACTTGAAGGGCCTATATAAAAATGAAGTGCATGGTTTAATTGTCCCTTTATCAGATTGGGGGTGGGGTGCGTGATAAGATTCCCTTCAGCAGCCTATTGACTCCTTCAACCTTGCCTCTTGAAACCTATCTGAACACAGGAGCTGATACTGCAGGTTTTATATTTATAATGATTAATTAATTCTGCACTAAGCAATGTTCTTGACTGCAAGAACAAAATCCACTTTAGAAAGCCTAAATGACAGCTTGCCTAAAATAATTAACACCCATACTGATGGAATTGAAATGTTCTCACTCTACACAGGCAGACTTCAGTAATTTAATTACTACTATTTCTAATTGTTCTAGAATTATAACAATATTAAGGGGAGGTTGATAAAGCAATGGTGTAGATGAAAAAGTCAAGCAAGAAATATAAAATGAGCAAACGAAATTTCAATGTGAATACACCTAAAATTAGTACATAAAACCCAGGCACAAACACATATTTTGGTTCATTGATCACAAAGATAAAAATGGAGCTGATTATGGCCCAGGATTGGGGAGGATGCTCTTGGAACACCACTGTGACTCTCTGGAACTATTAAACACTCCAGTGAAGTATTTTATAACTGTGGCTTCTGAGTGTCAGAGGTTTAGCATCTTCTAAAAACTCCTTGGCCCTAGCTGTCAACTTTAACTATTACCTTCTTCACTGTGAAACTTAAAATCTCCAAATTTAAGAGTTCTGACATCTGGTTCATGTGACATAAGTAAATAAAAGAAGCAGAAGCATGTGTTATTGTCTCCTGCCTTTTCCCATGAGTTTCTGAGTAAAGTTCACGAAATTACCTTCCAAGTGAGAGCTCTTAACCAAAGCAAACTCAGTCCAAGGCCTGTCAGATTACGTCTCTATAAAGTGACAGCTTTGCTGATACAAGACTTTCATGGCATCCCCGCAGTTCTCATTCCCCAAGCTCCCTGTTTTGTGTTCCCTAAATATCTGGTAAATGAATTCTAAAAACTTCCTTCTGCCCCACATGGAAGACTAACTACCTTTTAATTTTGTTTTTCTTATAAAAGGATAAAAGCAACCAAGTTTCTGCTTTGAGTGAACAGATCATTTTTAAAGGCAAAATAAGTTAGATTCTTGTTTTCTTTAAGACTTTGCAAGTGTGGTCCAAAATGTCATTGACAGGATTAATTCATAAAGTCTTTGATCCATTTTTCTTTGTTTTGTTATGCTTGCTGTGGCTACCAAATCCAATGCCTTCTATAACTTAGAGAATCATCCATGTGGACAGAGAAATTGTCTAAACCTACAGTATCCAATGTGGTAGCCACTGGCCATGTGTTTCAACATGTGGATTTCAGCACTTGGAATGTGGCCAGTCTCAATTGAGATATGCTGTAATACATGTTAGATACATACTAGATCTCAAAGACCAAGCAAAGGAAAAGAAATGTAAACCACCTTATTTGTATTTTTATATTTGTTACACATTTAAGTAAAAATATTTTAGATATATTGAGTTGAATATATTATGAAAATCAATTTATCTGGTTTTATTTCACTTTTGTTTTTTACTGTGACAATTGGAAAATTTTAAATCATGCAACTGTGCCATATTTTTGGCTCGAGTTATATTTCCATTGGACAGTGCTGGCCTGCACAGAGCTATACATGAACAGTTTATAGAATAGCCACTTGTATGCTACTGGTGTGGAAAGAAGCTGGGCTTTGGAATCTGAGAATTACAGTTTATATTATTTTTCTGGTATTTTATTTTATAAATATAAAGCAGAATACTCACCACTCAGAGTTATTTCAACAACTGAATAAACTAAGAAAGGGCCAAAGCGGGTGCCTGGCAATGTCGCAAGAGAAAGAGCGTAGGCAACTAGCTAGACAGAATGACATATTCGAGTGCACTCCTCTTCCCAGTGGAATGGTTGTGGGCAGGTAACCTCTCAGCCTCGAGTTTTTCACCCAGAAAGTGAAAGTGATGATCCAGCCTTCCAAGGTCATAGTGGTGACAGCATAGTGCTCAACAGTAGGACCATTATTCATGCATTCTCAATTAGTATTAATTATATTCCCTTTCCTTTCTACCATTTACTGCTTACCAGGTGCCAGGGGTTATTCTGAAAAATTTCAGATCCATTTTACCATCTAATCCTCACCACCACAACAATAATAACGCCTACAGCTCATAAAGATTTGACCAGCCCTGAGCCAAGTGCCTTATCTGTGTCCTCTTACAATGTCATGGCAAAGAATGCACTCTGGCGAGGGAACTGAGATGCCAACGGATGTGGAACCTGAGGCTCAGGGAGGCTAAGTAACTGCCCAAGCTTACGCAATTAGCAAAAGACAAAATTGAGAGTCAAATCCATTCCTTCCAAAGTCATCTCTTAATCCCCACAACACAGAGTCTGTCTGCACCCATTTTCCCTTCACGGTTTATCTGTCCCTACCTTCCTTCCTTTTCTGTCTGTCCTTCCTTCTCCCCATGCTATTCTTGCTCCTTTTAGGTCTCCTTTTCCTTTATTCTCTCTTCTCTGCAACCCCTTTCAAGATGCCAACATACATGGGCTAGTACAGTTTCTTCTCCCAGCAATGTCTAGTCCCTTGGACTGTTCCATTTTTTTTTAAAGCATCTCTACCAAAATTGTCTCTATTGTGTTTGAACTCCTAGCTGCGAATTAAGGTCTGATTTATTTCTCTTCCAGTCCCTGCTCCTCTAACATATTGATCAGTGGCCCAGTGCTGGCACAGGTGCCTCTTCAGAGAGGCAGGTAAGGACTGTCAGGTGTCAAGGTGAGACACGGTCATCACACATGACTATGAGATTCCAAACTGACAAGAATGTACATGGTGTCACATTGGAAATCATAGAGTTCAGTACTAATGTCATTTTGGACATAATTTAGTTGAGCTCTCTACAATTTACGGGAAAGGAAATTTTATTCCAGCTTGACTTTGTCCTCATTTTGATTTTCACACAGCTGTTTAGCCATTAAGGTTTAGATTCAGTGTTCTTTGTCCTATATGAGTCTACACTCCAAACTTTTTCATCTTTAATAAACAACTAAAAGTCTATACCAGGGGTCCTCAAACTACGGCCCGCGGGCCACATGCAAATGCAAATATTGTATTTGTTCCCGTTTTGTTTTGTTTTTTTACTTCAAAATAAGATATGTGCAGTGTGCATAGGAATTTGTTCATAGTTTTTTTTTTAAACTATATTCTGGCCCTCCAACGGTCTGAGGGACAGTGAACTGGCCCCCTGTTTAAAAAGTTTGAGGACCCCTGGTCTATATTGTTAAATACGAAGTTTTATTTGAGAAAAGAAAATTCAGGGAAAGCAAAACAATATTAAAAATGTTTGTGGCTGGCCCTGGCCAGTGTGGCTCAGTTGGCTGGAGCATTGTCCCTTATACCAAAAGGTTGCTGGTTCAATTCCTAGTCAGGGCATATACCTAAGTTGCAGGTTAGGGGAGGCAACAGATCAATGTTCTTTTTCACATCGATTTTTCTCTCTGTCTCTTCACTTCTCTCTAAATATCAATAAGCATATCCTCCAGTGAGGATTTCAAAAAAATTGTGGCTGAATCCCATTATGAACTTTTCAAACTGCTTACACACACTGAATCCAGTTTCCCATAAGTAAAATTTTCTTGGTTCAAAACTTCGGTACATTCCAAAACTATGGTACCACTTTTATGTCTATTAACAGAGTTTGGTTGTATTTATTTAAAAACCTTTTGCCTGCACTGTGGTATTCTAAATAAAAGTTTTTAAATCTTTGCTAATTTAAAAATAATAACAATAAACTTTAGTATAAATCCATGGTCAGCAAACAGCGGCTCGCAAGCCACATGAGGCTCTTTGGCCCCTTGAGTGTGGCTCTTCCACAAAATACCATGTGCAGGCGTGCACGTACAGTGTGATTGAGACTTCGTGGCCCATGCACAGAAGTCAGTATTTTGTGGAAGAGCCACACTCTAGGGGCTGAAGAGCCGCATGTGGCTCACGAGCCACGGTTTGCCGAGCCACAGTTTGCCGACCACTGGAGATGAAAGCAACTTGCCTTATACCCCACGCTTGACCTTTCAGCATTCAACGAAAGACTAGATGCTTAGTTCCCAGGCTGCAAATCCAACCTGCATAGTGTACAAATCAAAACAAAGATACCATGTTGTTTGGCTGACTGCTGGGTTCAAACGCTGACTTTTCCCCTTGTGGTTATGTGACTTAAGGCAAATTCCTAAGTCCGCTATGCCTCAGTTTCTTGAGCTGTGATATAGGGATAATATTAACAATATGAATAATATCTATGTCCTAGGGTTGAGCTGAGAACTAAAGGACTCAGACATAACACACTCAGATTAAGCCCGATGTAATCAGCATGGTCTTGTTTGTTTGATTGTGTTTTTTTTTTTTAATCCTCACTGGAGGATATATTTTCATTGATTTTTAGAGAGATTGAAAGAGAGAGGGAAAGACAGAGAGAAATATTGATGTGAGAGAAGCACATCCATTGGTTACCTCCTTCACAAGCCCAACCAGGGCCCAGGATGAAGAGGAGCCTGCAACCCAGGTATGTGCCCTAGACTGGAATCGAACCCAGGACCATTTGGTCTGCAGGCTGACTCTCAATTCACTGAGCCAAACCGGCTAGGGTTTAATTGTTATCAATTCTTATCATTACCCTTCTAAAACTAATACTCTCAATTTGCAGATGAGAAAATCAAGGCACAGAGAAATGTACCTTGTCAGTCAGAGACTTCAGAACCATAGCAGCCAAGCTCTTCACTACCTCCCTTTCCACCTGCTGTGGGTGTGCAACAAAAATTCAAGTCTGCAGATTACAGATCAAGAGTGTGGTAAAATCCTTATCTGAGCCTTCCGCTTGATTATCTCCAGTTTTCCTACAATGGAGGCGCAAGTAATAGTAAGCAAAGAACCCTGTGCACCACAGCCTCTAGCAGGGCCCTCTGCAAAGATGTCATTAATAAAATTTAAATAAGCAGTGCTCCATCCTTTCAACCCCTGGAATCCCAATGGCCATTCCGCTCTGACTTTTGTCTTGTGTTTTGTTTTGTTAACCCCCCAGCACTAATACTGCCTTCATCTCCCACTTCTCCACTGATATCTGCCCTTAATTTTCCTCTTTTGCACTCGATTCTCTCATATAACCTACAATCAAAGCTCTGAAGCAGAAAACTTGGGCAGTGCAGCTCTCCCCCTAGTGGTGATGAAGGGAATATCCTAAAGTTGCTTGGGTTACAAATGAATTCATTTTGTTAAAACCTACTGACTTTGAAAGTTATTACAAATAGAAGAAGCAGACCAGTATGGAATGTCAAATGATGAGGATGAACTAGATTTCTGATCCCCACTAAAACTTAGAGACTTCAATCATCGGAGGATGAGTGGCACTAACAAAATGGAGTAAGAAGAGAGCAAGCAAACCCAAATTTACAAGGGAGGTCCTTGTGGTGCATTCTAAGTCCTGGAAGCAAAGAAGAGCAAGTTGTGTTGGGAGTGGGGGTAGGAAATACAGGAAGGCCAGTGAGGCTAGAATACAAAGAAAGAGAATTAGCAGGGCCAGCACATGCGACTTCTTCTAGAAAAATTTGAAGATTGTTGGGTTTTTTGTTTTGTTTTGTTTTTGTCTAAAAGCAATGGGAAGCAATTAAAGGCCTTTAATCAAGGAAGTGACATGATCAGACTAAGATTTTTATCAGATCCCTCAAATCGTATCTAGTTATGCCATGTTAGAGGTAGAAGTCAGTGGTTTACTTTTCCCAATTCGGTGGTTTTTGTTTTCCACATTAACCTCATTGTATATTCCTGGACATGGATGAGACTAAACCGATAGCAGTGGAGATCTGCTCTCTTAACAGAGACAGGAAGAGAGATCCTGTGACTGGGAAGGAAGGAATATTTCTAACTTGCATTCCCTAGTGGGTGGATGTCAGCTCCATCTGGAAATGAATAAACTGACATATCCAAATAACATGTTTAATAATTCCTTAGCTCTTTTCCTCTCTGTGAAGGGAAAAACAATAAGTGCTTCTTTGTGGTTATAACACATTTACTTGTCCATTTACTCATTCATGGTGTGGGAGTCCCAGAGAAGCCTGGAAGATAATGTTTCCAAAACCCTAACCATCTTTTAGGCCAGGGGTGGGGAACGTCTGGCCCACGGGCCATCGAAGGCCCACAAAATCATTTAGTCTGGCCCTGCCAAGGCAACTGCAGGTTCAAAATTCAATACATCTAACAGCTTTTTTCATCGCAGCATGAATTTATATTAAGTGAATTATATTCAGCAAATGATGTTATAACTATCCAATGGCCCTTGGCAGGAAAAAAGTACCCCACCCCTCCAATAGATATCCAGCTAGGACCTGAGGCCTCCCCATAGCCATGTGAGTGAGCTGGGCACTGCATATTCTCAGACCTTTTGTTAAAACTACTGACTTTGAATTCAATGGCCATGGGAATGAACCCAGAAGGGAGCCTCCTCCATTGAGCACTGAGATGACTGCAACCCCAAAAGACACGTTGACCGCAGTCTTGTGAGAGACCCCAAGTGAGGGGATTCCAGCTAATCGATTCTCAAGTTCCTACAGCTCAGATACTGAGAGATAATGAGCGCGCGCGTGTGTGTGTGTGTGTGTGTGTGTGTGTGTGTGTGTGTGTGTGTGTGTATTTTAAGCCACTAAGTTTGGGGATAATGTGTCAAACAGAAATGGATTACTAATACACTGATGTAGGACACTTGGTAGTTGCTCAATAAATATTCTTTGAGTAACCAAGTAACTGTCTTCTGACTCTTTACCAACAGTTAAGACATGAAATCCGAGATTTATAAAAGCAGCTTCTTTTAGTTTACTCTGCAGTCTAACACTACAGGAAAATAAGTGTATAAATCAGATTCCTTATTTAATTAACAACTTTTTTATGAAACAATGTGTCAGAAAGTGAATATGATATAATCCCTAATTCCAAAATGGACCTTCCAATCTAGAAGGCACATATTTTCCTATCACTCATGGCTGTCTTCATGTAGAATTCTGAGTGAAAGAGAACTTCATAAATCTGATAATTATTTTTGAAGAAGTATTGAGCCAGAAAAATCTGTATATAATTCCTGGCTCTCCACTGACTAATGAAGACATCTGGGGGAAGCAAATGAATCTCTCCAAGTCCTCAATTTCTTCAATAGTAAAATAAGCATCATGATACCTACCTTGTTAAGGTTTTATATGGTCTAATCCCTGAGTTCATAATTACTAATCTAAATATTAATGGTCTCATTTCCCATCCTTCCAAAAACAGGATCATTAAATGGGAAAACAACAGATAAGGTCAACTACCAGGATCCCACAGAAAAGCAAGTGACTGGTGTTAAAAGGGTGGAACCCTACAGGCAGGAATTCCTGACTGAGCATGACAAGAGCCAAGCCTGTAACATCAACTGGGGTAGGCTTAACTCTCAGACTTCCCACATCCCCCAAATATATGTGGAAGCAGGAATCAATGACAACCTGAGAAAAATAAACTTAAAACAGCCCCACCCTCAAAGATGGTGGTGCCCACTGCCACAAGATGGCCAGTAGGGGAAGGCAGTTGTGGGCAATCAGGCTAGCAGGGGAGGGCAGCTGGGGGCAACCAGGCTGGCAGGGGAGAGCAGTTAGGGGCAACCGGGCCAGCAGGGAAGGGCAGTTGGGGGTGACCGGGCCAGCAGGGGAGCAGTTAGGCATCAATCAGGCTGGCAGGGGAGTGGTTAGGGGCTGATCAGGCTGGCAGGCAGAAGCAGTTAGGGGCAATCAGGCAGGAAGACAGGCGAGCGGTTGGGAGCCAGCAGTCCCGGATTGTGAGAGGTATGTCAGACACCCCCTGAGGGGTCCCAGATTGGAGAGGGTGCAGGCTGGGCTGAGGGATACCTCCCCTCCATGCATGAATTTCGTGCACCAGGCCTCTAGTATAGAAATATATGACTAAAAAGGGCTTCACAAATCCAGAGTTTAAATGTAAAACCTGTCACAAGAGTATTTAAAAGGCAAAATGAGTGTAGCAAAGTTTCTGTGTGTCTTTTAGTTTCTGGGTGCCCATTCACCCTTAGTTTATACATAATTCTAACCACAGTGGAAATGGACTTTTTCAGTCCTCCCTCAATTAGGCTCAGACAATTGCATAGTCAGACAATCTTCAAAGTAATAGGAAACATAGAAAGAAGACAAATGATAACAAATGAGACTAAAATCTGAAAAAAAGGAAAGAGCAATCTGAGGCCATTTGGAGAAGAGGAAGGAAGTTCTATATATTCCAATGGCATCCATGTATGCATCACAATTTTATAGACTACTTCCAAAGATGCCAAACATTATGTTTAGCATTTTATCTCCCTAAACTTGAAAGTGTCATAACTTTAAAAAATTTACTGTGAGGATAAGAACACATATGTAATACTTTAATATATATATATATATATATATATATATATATATATATATATATATATATATATATATATATATATATATATTAGTAACCTGGTGCATGAAATTCGTGCACTGGGGTAGGGGGGAAGGGTCCCCTCAGTCTGACCTGCACCCTCTCCAATCTGAGACCCCTCAGGGAATGTCCAACTGCCTGTTTGTGCCCACACTTTTAACAGATAACAGCGCCATTGTTGTTTCTTTCTTCTCATGCTTAAAACCATTGGAATTAGTAGGTATTCAAAGCATGTATACATTTTGGGGAGACACCCTGTATATCTCTAGTCAGTGGTGAAAGAAACCAACAGCAGATTTGGAACCCCCAGACAGGGAACCTCGCTCACTCCCCATATGTCTCCCCACTTCACTTTCCACCTTCATGGGCAGTGGGAGAATCAACGTTTTCTCTCATTAATTCGGAAAAGCACGTCCTGTCACCTGCTGCCCAGCAGGAGTGCACTAGGCCCCAAGCAAGCGAGGCTCAGTCAGGGCAGCCTTCGCTCATGGGTGCCGACACCCAAAGTGCACATTCCTCCTCTACAGTCGCCCCAACTATCCCACTGTTCACTGAGAGGATGGAATTCCTCTCCACCTCTGGGTTCTTGATCTTGAACGCTGACCAAAGGCACCTCAGTGAGGGCCGCCCGCGCCCACCAGGTGTGTCTGTCTGCACCTGCTCTCGCCTCAGCACCTGCATTAGCCCCACAGAGGTGATCTCCTCGCTGCACTGGCCTCCTGCGGGAACAGGGCATCACCACTCTGCCCTCTCACTGTCATCTCACAGGCACCCACCCTCAGCACCCAGAACACCCAGACACTCTCCAAAGGACATGAGTGTGTCAGAGGGGATATATACGCATCCTATGGGGGTGTTAGGAATGCTGGGGTTGATGGAAGTGCAGCGGAGAGGCAGGGGGAACTTGTACATGCCTTGGTCTGCGACTGTTGCAGGCGCGCAAGGGTGACAGTGTGCTGGGGAATGATCACACGCAAGGAGGGGAGGAGAGGATGTGCACACTGGAGGCCTGTGGCTTTGCAGATCCTCAAACCCCCATTGTGCGGCCAAGAGAACGTCAATCTGGCCTGCCACGGTGGCTGTGCCTGCGATCCTACACCTTCTGGGCCAGGAGGCGGGACTTATGCAGCCACTCCTCTGTGCTGATGGCCTGCAGGCACTACTTCAGCTCAGCCTGCAGGCTCCTCTTGGCATGCTCACAGCTGCCACAGCAGCTATGTGGAGAGTACAGCCCGCACTCTGGCGGCCGGCCTCCCTTGTCCAGAGGCTCTCTTTGCACTGCCCACAGGCCCAGAGCGGCCTGGGAAGGGCGGGAAGCCAGTGCACGCTGCTCACTTGCCCAGAGTGACTGAGGCTGGGTAGAAGCCAGGCATCCTGCCCTGCCCAACCCCAGCCTCTCCGCCTCTGTGCGCGCTGCCACCCCACCTCGCTGGGTCATGGATCTGGGTCCCGGGTCCTGCGGGCAGCCTCTCACGCTGCCATCCCCGCCTCGCCAGGTCACAGATCCGGGTCCCTGGTCCCAAGGGCAGCCTCACGCGCTGCCGGCCCACCTCACTGGGTCACGGATCCGGGCCCGGTCTGCGGGCAGTGTGGTGTGCTGCTGGCCCCGCCTTCAGTATGCAAATAATTTGCATATCGTGCTGATTAGCCAATGGGAGGCGTAGCGAAGGTACAGTCAATTACCATGTCTGTCTATTATTAGATTAGATATATGAAAACAATTTATTGTGATTTGGCATTAAAAATTTCATGTGATGTCACAGTTCAGTCATCCATTGAGTTCAACTATAGAGTAATCTTAGTGACAGGAGGAAAGTAAAATATTACATTAATGGATACAAAGGGACCACAGTGTGAAGTAGGCCCTGACCTTTAATGCTAACACCCAGAAAGCTGGGCATGCCTGGCTCTGCTTGTCCCTTGGGACTGTCATACAGGGGGTTCTGCAACTGGCTATGTGGCCACTTGAGAAAGGAGCTTCAGACTGAAGGACCTGGGTTTTTCTTTCTGTGCATAGAGAGAGAGAGACAAGAAACAGAGCACACCTGGGGGGGCTTCTTACAATCTCACACTGTACTTTCCTAGTATAGACAGGGTCCCTGGGTCAATTTGCCCTTGTTGTCAATTGTCCCATTTTCAAGAGTTACTTTCCTACCTAATATTTTTCTCCCCATGGGGTTCCTTAAGGGTTCACACTGTGTGGAAACCTTCTGTGCTGAGTAATCTCCGCCTGCTTCTACAGATCCCCTCCATGCTGCCCGGGTCCCCTGGAGGCTGACCTCTAAATCCTGCCTAGATAGGCCCCCTTGTCCTCGGGCCTCTGGGTAGGGTAGGCTGAGAGACAGCAGCGAGGAGTACTGAGTGGAAAGAGAGGAAGATTGGCATTTCTATTGCCCTAGTTTCCTCTTTGTAAACCAATTGTTAGAACTGGCTTCCTTCCTTTCTTCCTCCCTTCCTTCCTTCCTTCCTTCCTTCCTTCCTTCCTTCCTTCCTTCCTTCCTTCCTTCCTTCCTTCCCTCCTTCCTCCTCTCTTTCTCTATCAACTGTATCTGCATGTGGTAAAAACCCCTTTTACTTGACCTGTTGAATGAGTTCTGACAAAGGTACATACCTGTGTAGCCATCACCTCAGTCAAGGAAGAAAACATGCCATCACCACAAACATCCCCAGTCTCCCTTTGCAGTGCCCCCACCTTCTCAGCCTGGAAACCACTGATCTGATTTCCACCCTATAGATGTTTCACCTTAATTAGAATTTAAAGAAACGGAATCAGAGTACGCACTCTTGTGTTCAACATAATTATTTTCAGATTTATCTATGTTATTGAGTATCAATAGTTCATTACAACTTATTGCTTTGTAGTAATCCATCCAATGCCTATTGCAATGAAGACAATGTCTACTTTCAGACAGGCATCTCCCCAGTTCCACCACCCTTGCAGGTTTCCCTTAGGTCTGCTGCCATCTTTGCAAATCGTCCCTTGAGGGGGCTCTTGTCAATGTTCCCTCCTGGATATGCCCTCTATCTAATACTGGGTCTCTAACTGAACTACCATCACTGAGAAACACTGTGTTAAAAGAATATATAAACTTTCTGTCCTCTAAAATAGTGAGCATTTTTACAAGTATTGTTCTACCATCCTTCATTATGTCCGTCTATGGCAAAGAAAGGTAGATAGCCTTTCTTTTCTTTCCTTTACTTTTCTTTTCTTTTCTTTTTATATTTTAGAGAAAGAGAGGAAGGAAGAGAGAGAGAAACATCTATTTGTTGTTCCACTTATTCATGCATTCATTGGTTGATTATTATATATGCCCTGACAGGAGATCAAACCTGCAACCTTGGTGTGTTGAGACTGGTCTAACCAACTGAGCTACCTGGCCAGGAGATAGCAGACTTAGTTCACTGCATAGAGAAATTTGGAGATATCTAGCTCTGTGCCTGGGTAGGTTGTAAAATAGCATGTAGAAAAAAGATAGGTGCAGGAGAAATTCAAGGTTTGAATTTCTGAACCTTCATTGTCCCTTTAATTATTTAAAAATGCTCTATTTCTTCAGATTGTAAAAGATATGTGTGTTAAATGACTATTTTGAAAATGCATAAAAATGTAAACAACAACAACAAAAAAACTACCATCTATCTTCTAGAGATAAACATATTTCTTTTTAGTTTTCCTTTCTGGTGATCCATATGTAGCTGTCCCAAATAAAATTAGATTCCCAGAGAAGTTTTGTTTCTTGCATTTTTACACCTAACTGTTGACTGCAGCATTTCCATTATTAAATATTTTTTGTAGACATTATTTTTAATGGCCATATAAATCTTACTTTGGATAACACACCTGTTCAACTGTTCCCGCCCCATTGTTTGTGACCCATTGCTTCTAACAGGAATTTGAACTTTGCAGATAGTAAGTCAAGTTTCCATTCATTCATTGGCCAATTATGATGGTACTAGAGGCCCAGTGCATGAAATTCATGCATGGGTAGGGTCCCTAGGCCTGGCTGGGGATCCGGGCTGATCAGGTTACCACCTCTCCACCTCCTCCTTCCCTTGCCACCCGTGAGCCACCACCATGTGGTTCCCCCAGCCTCCCTGCCTCCCTGCCTCCTCTTTCCCTTGCTCCCTCAGTGCCCCACCGCCACTGGTCGCCCACCATGTTCCACACTGCCCAATGGTTGTCAGCGCACATCATAGCAAGTGATCGAATTCCCGTTCTCCCGGACGAACTCCTGAGGGAACACTTTGCATATTAGCCTTGGATAGATAGATAAATAGATAGATAGATAGATAGATAGATAGATAGATAGATAGATAGATAGATAGATTCTTTGATATTTGGGAATAGCCTGGCTCCTAAATGGAATTTAAAATCAAGGTATTTAACAATGGAGAGAAAGGGGCTTAACAGCTAATCAAGGCATTTGGAGAATAGTCACTTGGCCTAACAAGAAAAATAATGGGGTTCTTGGTCCCCACCTCCAGCTGACTTCTAAGCCAGCCCTGCTAAGGATCAATTAAGATGAGAAAGATCAGGTAAATTGGCAGGAAGACCATAATCCCTGTAGTAACATATGTCAACCATTGCCATTTTAGCTGTTCTGAGTGACTGCCTTGTTATTTCAAAGAGTTTTAAGGGTTGTATTTATCAAAAGTGTATCACTGACTTCAAAGTAATTAACTTTGCATCCAAAAATAAACTTAATTGTTTAACCACCTGTGTATTAGGCACCATGAGAGGGATGTACCACTTTTTTTGGAAAAAAATCTTGTTCCTTCAGTCTCTCCATTTATTTCTCCATTTCTCCAGGAACCGTTATTGTCTTGTAAGGTGGCCCACCTCTCCCATTATCTCCCAAGTACCGGTTAGGCTGGGGAGCAAACAGTTATATTGATATATGAAGTTAGAGGCAGATGCCAAGCTAATTGATCTGAGTAGGTTAAATGGGAGAAAATACTTCCAAGAATCAATAGAGATGCTAATTCGGCTAATTGTTGGATAGTGTTTCTTTTTTAAGTGAGTGATTTTCCCAATTACTGTTTATCATGTTGATTTTTTTTTTACCCTGGGTTTATCAGTTTTAACTTTACTAAACCTTCTGTGTTATTGGTTTCCAATGTGGCTTTGTCCCAAGGTTTTTATTGCCAACCTGGTGACAGGTAGTCTTCCTGGATCTGCTGATCTTACTGAGCAAAACCTAGGCAGAGACTCTTTTCTGCCAATGGTGCCTACAACAAAATAAGAGTCCTTGCTTTACTAGAGTTGATGGACCAAGAAATAGAAGTTGAAACATATTATTTAAATTTGAAAGGGTAACCAATAGACAAACTGAGAATTAATATCTTATGAATTAAAAAAAAAAATCAGGGAAGATAATGAAAGAATTTTTTACCTTTCCGTAAGTGTTGGGAGGGAAATATCAATACATTTTGCTTAAGATTGCCTGGCTGGCATGGCTCAGTGGTTGAGCATTAACCTATGAACCAGAAGGTCACAGTTCAATTCCCAGTCAGGGCACATGCCTGGGTTGCAAGGTCTATCCCCAGTGTAGGGTGTGCAGGAGGCAACCAATTGGTGATTTTCGCTCATCATTGATGTTTCCATCTTTCTCTCCATCTGCCTTCCTCTCTGAAATCAATAAAAATATATTTTTGCTTAATATTGATAGTTCAAAACATAGTTGACAATGGATACAAAGAGTGGACACAAGGGAAGGGATGAGGGGAAAGGACAGAGACTTTTCTTGCCTTCCTTTTTTTCTCCCCTCTATGTAGTAATTTAAAAATGGTAATGGCATACACATAAAGTATTTGTGAGTTTGGAAAAAATAGTGAAGAGACAAGATGGGAGGTGGAATCCTAGAATGTAAGGACTGAGTCACGTAGAAGAACAGTCCTCTTCCATTCAACCCCTTACCCTTGCCTTTACAAATGACAGATGGTTAAATAATAGGGAATATTACAAAGATTGAGACTCAGAAAGGACAAAGCAGAGTATATTCTAATTATATGCATGATATTTTCTTGGAATAATACTTGAAAGAGTTCTCCTTGCTGACCCCCACCCCCAAGCTTGCTCACTAATGCCTAATATTTTTTTTTAGATGGGACTAAGCCATTCATTCCAAAATGAGGGATACCCTAGGGAAAATTTTACACATTAACTCGGGGTTCTGCTTGAGTGATTTTGACCTAAATTGAAACAAAGACTTAAACATCTGATATTCAAAGAGTACAGAATTCTGAATGCTGAGATGGCAGAAGCTCTGCACTATGAAATCTCAATCTCAGAAAGGGATGACCAGAGGCATCAGATACAAATATTTGACATCATTATCTGTTTCCTGCTGCGTGTCCTGCTGTCCACTATCTTTCTCTGGCCTCCTTCTTTCTTTCTGTGCAATGGTCCATGATGTTGGACTGTTTTTATGACTAAAATCAGCATCAGAATTAGAATTTCAAATAGCTACTGGCATATTTTTGCTGGAATCTTTGGCAGATCCCCCTATTGGAGTTTTCATTGTCATGTCCTGGTGGTAGTGATAAACTTGAATCAACACATCAGCTGGTGGTTAACTTGGAATAGAGAAGAAAGTTTTAAGGCCTTTCTCAGCACAGGTTGAGTTCACTGGTTAAAAGAATTCACACAGCCCTACTGGTTTGGCCCAGTGGGTAGAGCACTGGCCAGCAGACTGAAGAGCCGAGGGTTCATTTCCAGCCAAGGGCATGCACCTCAGTTGCAGGCTTGATCCCCAGCCCCAGTTGGGTGTATGTGGGAGGCAACCAATCAATGTGTTTCTTTCACATTGATGTTTCTCTCTATGTGTCTCTCCTCCTCCTTTCCACTCTCTCTAAAAATCAATGGAAAAATATCCTCTGGTGAGGATTAACAACAACAAAAAAAAATTCACACAAACATTAGGGTACCAATAAGTGTCTCCCTATAAGTAATGTGTCGTTTTTGCCATCATCATCATCCCTATCATCATCAATATTACCTCAGGTTGCCATGTAATCTGGAAAATTTACTTCACTTCTCTAATGATCAGTGCATTCATCTGTAAAATGGAGATATTGAACTTTGTCATGCCCACGTTGTAGAGTAAGGAGATGTAAATGTCAAGAAACAAATGAGGCAAAGATGCATAGAAAAGCCATTAAAAGCAATAAGCAAACATGAAAATAATCAAAAATTATTCCAAGGTGAGCTCTTTGAGGTCAGGGACCCTCCAGAGCATCACATGGAGCACTGCACATCACAGATATTCAAACTTGTTTTATTATATGTAATTGAGAAAACAGGGCAAGAAAAGGAGAAAATTTACAAATGACAATATACCTGATTCTATGAAACAACATGTGATTAGTGAGAGGCATGGACATTCAGTGATATGCTATCAGAGGACACTGAGCTCTCTCCAAAAGGACTCCAGATTGAAACTGGGGAGGGGGAAACTTAGGCTTTGAAAAAATCATGGGCTCTGAAGGGCAAATCTGGATTAGCTAGCTATTGAAGAGGAGAGAAGACAATCAAAGATAGAGGCCAAATATACTTGGTAAATTTATCAAGTGCTTCCAATACATGCAGATTGGTTGTCTGATAGCTCTTTGCATGTGTTGTTTAGTCTTCCCAAGAATTTTCTGAGGGATGAATATAAATCTTAGTAGAATTCCTCAGTACTTTATATTTTATAGATAAACCGTGATACAAATGAGTTGAGTTGTCTGCGATTGCACAACTAATAATGGGGAGGCCTGTCTGACTGACTCTGAACCCCATATTCTTCACCACACTAGAAAGTGGGCATGCAGTTGGGAAACTGTAAACCACCATGCACTTGACTGTATGATGGCACTGAGCCCTCAGAGATGTTCAGTTCTAAAAGAGATGCTCCCTGTAGCCTGAACTCTGTGATCATGCATTTATAACCTATCCTTATTATTTGCAGGCTCCATATATGATAATTTGCCTGCTGGCCAAAACCAAAATTTGTGGCACTTCTGTGGTCGTTCGTAGACATGTGCAGTATGACACAAATATTGAGTCTTCTGGTACTCACGCCCCCACCTAAGTTCCAACATGGCAATGCTCTGCCTTCTTGTTTTAGTAGCTCTCATCCTACAAACAAGTGTCCTTGGCAGGATCTATTCAGCACCATGCTTTCCACATCTGGGCTTTTTGCTGGTGATTTTGCTGTTGAAAATGCCCATTTCCCCCCCCCCCACACACACACACACCCCGCATCCCCAGTGTAGTGCTAAAGTTCTGTACAGTATTCCTAGCACAAGCCAGCTTTGATGTGAGATAGTATATGTGTTAGATAAGCTTCATTCAGGTGTGAATTATAGTGCTATTGGCCATGAGTTCAATGTTAATCAATCAACAATATATGTTAAATAATGTATTAAATAGAAACACACATAAAACAAGGCCATGTACTGATTGGTTGTAAAAAAAATGTGGCCAGAGGCTCACAGGAACCTAAAGCTGTGTTCCCCTAGGACCAATGGTTCATTATTCTCTAGCTCAGTGTTTACAGTGGCTTTATAAAACATAGCCACCATGAATAACAAACATCAACTCTATTTCTGTGAAGACATAACATGTTGCCTGCAGTATCATTCATTAGTTATTTTTCAGAATTAATTTATTGGACTTACAAACTCTTCTCAGGGATCAAGAGGAAGCTATAGAGGTAGGGACAGAGGTGGAAAATGGGATAGAGAGTGCCCTGAACTAGATAGACAAGTATAGATGGGTAACCACAAGGGTGAGGAAGACGGTGTCAGTCTGATCAGGTAGAGAGAACTGGGTGATTGGGACTCTGGGTGTGAGAGATGCTAAAGGGAGTCAAGGAGGGGGCAGTGAGCACAGTCTGTAGCCATTCGTCATGCCCCTGTCTGTGTGGGCAGTGCCCATGTAGTCCATCGACATCATCCATCATCACTGCCTTCTGTCTAAAAGGCCTTGCTAAGCTCTAGGACCAGGGAAGTTGGCACTTCCCCCACTCAGTGTCTTTAGCTATGATTTTTCTACTCCAGTGTGTGCTTGTAACCAAGCCACGGGTCCATCAAGACAGAGGAGAGTGGACAGACTGTCCAGGGAATAAGGCCTATCATCCCAGGATATAGGATGTGTTTTATCCCAGAAATGTAGGCGAATTTTGCATTATAATCTATGATCTACCTATGCCTATGAGGGCAACAGAAAATTACATAAAGTTACCCCTTTGGGAATAGTAGTTCACATGTGTGGAACACTGTAAACCAGGTTCTATTCTAAGCCCTTTGCTTTCATTGTCTTTTTAAATCCTTACAGCATGAAATAGTATTATGATCATTACTATCCCCATTTTACAGATGGAGAAACTAAGGCTTGGAAAGGTGCAGGAATTTGCCTAAGTTCACTGTGTCAATCAGTGCTGGATGCAAGACTGAAACCCAAGCCCGCTGAGTCCAGACTCTGCTGAATCCTTTAAGGCCCAGTCATAGTTCTTCCCATCCAGTGATCTCTCCGTTCCTCTAAATGAGCTCAGTGTCCTCTGCAGTCATAGCACCCTGCATCTACACCCCTTTCCTAATTACATACTCCTTAGGGCATTAGATACATTGTCATTCACACTTTAATTACAACGTGTATACCCTGGGAATTCTGAAACCCCAAGACCCCACGTTTGAGAAGGACAAGTCTACATAATCAGGCCAGCCAGGGAAATGCTTGGTATTATTTAAGCTAAGCAATAGGTTTCAGCATGTGTCACAGAACACCCTAAGGCCTCAAATGGGAGGATAAAGAAAAAAAAGAGGGGGGGGGAATTAAAGTAGTAATGAAATGAACAAAATGGAAGAAGGCAAAAAAAATGCAATTAGTGGAGTGTAAGAAAGATGGCATAGAGAAATAAATAAATAAATTGTTGTATGAGCCTGAGCATGGCAGAGAGGAAATGACAAGGACAAAGGTGTCTGCCCAGGGCCTATGGGGATGCCAAACCAACTGGGTTGACCCAAGGTCAAGGCTAGTGACCCTGTGTTTGCTACTAATGAGTTAGAAAATCTTGAATGATTCACCCAGCTTCCAACTGGGCTCCCTGTCAGGTATTAGTGATCCGGAGATGAGCAAGATCTAGTCTCCACCCTGAAGGAACTCACAGGCCAGGGATGGAGACTCCATGTGTCAGCAAAAGTATTTCAAAGCAGAGTGACAAGTGTAATACAAAAAACACATTCCCAAGAGTAGGGAAGGCTTAACTCTATTGGGGCAGGGCAGGAAAAATGTCACAGGAGGAAAATGCAGGCATCAGTATTTGTTTTATGGGGGAATTAAAAAAAAACACACACAGAAAGGAAAGATAAGAAGCAAATAAAAATGTCCAGCTTGAAGCCCACCTGACTCGGTATCAAAGGAACAATGCATGTGTTAATGTTCCTCTTCTTTCTCTGCAATTTTAATCAAATCCAAAATCTCACACTTGTGAGATTAAATCACCGCCCACAAGAACTTGATTTATCCAGGGAAAATGGTCTATCTCAGCCTCCGTCCCCTGAACAGAACAGACAAGCCAATTTTGCCTTTAAAAAATCAACAGGTGGAGGCATAACAAAGGTCATATATTACGAGGCTGCAGATGGAAATTCAGCTCAGCAGTTACATCGACACAGTTATTACAGTTATTACAGCTAAGCCTCCTCATTCCGCTGACATTATTAACCAAGACAAACGTGGCCCTGCAGCTTTATTTCATGGGTAGATCACCTATTAGACCAAGAACAATATCATTGTCTTTTGCAGCACTTCCAAAATTGCTTCCTGCCTCTGAGAGGGTTCCTGGGCGTTTTTCCCCCCTTACCATCCAAATGGACACCATCCGTCTTGTCCATGTTGCTGTTTCTGTTTGCATAGCCCACTTCATCCCTGCAAGGTTCATTCCGGTAAGAGATGTGCAATTGTAGCGAATCATTCGTGCAATCTTCAATATGTTCTCTGGCAACCTCATTCGGGTGCTTACAAAGGAATCAGCCTCTTTAAAAAGCCCAAAATGGATCAGGCTATTTTTGCCCCCTCGAACGAAAAATGCATGTTTCAGCTTCCATTAGGGAAACTCACCCCAGAATTTGAGAGAGTCCCTTCAACCTGGAGGAAGAAACCAAGCCTCAGGTAGATTAAGTGATCTGACCAAAGTTACACAGCTCTGTGTGACTCAACGGGGACTAAAACTGAGGTCATGTGAGCCTTTTCCCGCCTAACGGAAATGGCCCGTCTTTTCAAACAGCATCATAAGTCATTATTTACTATGTGGTGATAACTAATATTCAAACCACTTTCATTTGCTTATGGGTTGAGATTATTTTTGCATTTCCCTCATTTAATTATACCTTTCTTACCTCAATTAACTTACTGAGTGAATCATTCCCACACTCCAAATCACGTGCCTTGGATGTGATAATGTTCCCTTCTTGTCAAAGGGCGACCAAATTCCCTGTAAGCACTCACAGTCCTGGAACTGACCACACCCACGATGTCTGACAGAGCCCGGGGTGTACCTTGTAATTATAAATACAAGCCCAGAGAGCAGTAATCACGGTCGTCACTCAGTAGCATCCTTGGCTCTCTTGTGAATGCTCAGCTCAAGAGGCAGAAGTTTAGGACAATCTCATCCTCAAGAAAAGGGAAATATCTGTTAGGTTTCCTGAAACTTCAAATGATTAAAGCTGTCCATGGAGGTTTGCCATATGGCTTGAGTTTTTGCATTTTTTGATTTTCTTAATAAAACACACCAACGTGTCACTGTTGAACAACAGCAAAAAGCAGGACTTGATGTTCCAAAGGCGTCAAGGTTGGGAGGCTGCGGGCCTCTGCGGGCTGTCTCTCCCTTGGCCTCCAGTTCCCGACCACGCTGGTCTCCGGCAGACCAGCATGAGGAGCAGGGGGCAGAGCCTGTTGTCTCCATGGTTCTTCTGATCTGTGGGCAGCCGACTGATCCAGGGCCAGACCTGGCTCCCCGGCTCTTTGCCTTTTGGCGACCAGCCACCTGGAGCCTGTTCAAATGAACAAGCTGCCTTTTCTTCCTGCATATTGGTTTCTCCTCCATTTGAAAACAAAACTCTTCCCCATCTGCTTGCTTCTGGGATCGCCATAATTGCATGGAGGATAATTGGCGGCAACTCAATCTGAGGAAAACCCTGTTGATTCGAAGCACGGGCTCCATAAACGTTTGTGTTTCATCGTTTTGCTAAATGGAGCCTGTGTCCCAGCCAGCTTTGCTAAAGCAGGAGTGGAAAGTAATGGGAAGCATATGAGGAGGAGGGAAGCTTCGAACAATGCTCCACCATGACCCTCTTTGTTTCTAAGAATGATCTACAGGCAGGGGATCCATTGACTTGTCTGGATTGTGTCCTCCCAATCCATAAAGCACCACAGTAAATGATGTCAGAATGGAGACCTAAAACCAAAGGGATTGCCAAGAGTAGGGCCATTTCCATTTTCATTTGAGTACTGAGCTGGTCAACTCCCATAAAAAGAAAAAAGAAAAAAAAAAAACATTGCCTTAACACTTAACGTTTGCTTTCTGAAATGGTCATTGCCTGCCATAAAAGAGCAGGGGCTGGATAGAGGTGGGAAAAGCAGGGGGGGGGGGGCGGGAAATGGGGGAACATCTGTAATATTGTCAACAATAAAAACAAAAGAAGCAACTCAAGTTTGTACTCAATCTAAACAGAGAGCATTAGTACAAGAGAATAAATTTGTCATTCACACACCTGGGTTCAAGTCCTACCTCTGATGCTCACAAGATGTGTGACCTTGAGCATGTCCTTTAATCTCTAACAGTGTCTTGTCTCTCACATGGGGATTAAGAATAATTTGTAACTCATTGGGAGTCTGTGAGTGAGATCATTCATGTAAGGAATACATCAGTACCTACCAGATGCACCATAAGCTCTGGGAAACTTGGCTTTTATTGTTTATTGCAGTTGGTAATTTGACAAACTTTTACTGAGCACTTACTATCTACAAGGCCATCCTTTATGTTCTGGAAGTACAGCATAGAAAAAAATGGAGAAGCTTTGGGAATATGCCATTAGATACTTGTAAAGGAGACAGACAATAAACACTGACATAAATTTGTAAACAATATCATTTGAATGAGTAAGAATTTCTATAAACAAAATAAAACAAAGTAGCTGGGGTAGAGAGAGTAGGGAGGGGAACTACCATTCTAGGCAGGGTATTCAGGAGAGAGAGCCCTCTAAAATGGAAATCTCTGAGTTGCAACATAAATGCTCAGACATAGAAAAGAGCTAGTGCAAAGGCCACAGCAGCATAGTCTTGACATGGCCAAAGGGAAAAAGAAGACCAGTGAGGCTGGAAAGTAATGAGCAAGGAATGAGAGAAATGTGAGATGAAGTCAGAGGTCTTGGCAGGACCTTGTAGTTCAAGGTAAGTAGTCTTTTGTGCATAATGGAAGGCTCTGTGAGGAACTGGCGTTATGTGATGTATTCATTGAAATGCTCACTCACTCTGGCTGCTTTTGAGAACATTGTCATGGGAAAAAACAGGAGCAGACCAACAGGAGGCTGGTGCGTGGCCTTGTTGAGAGATGATGGGAACATGGACTATGGTGGTAGCAGCATGATGGAGAGAGGTGAGAACATTCTGTTCTATTTTGTCAAGGTCAATCAGCAATTACATGATTATAATCACTGATCTGATTAAGATAAAGGTCTTAATTTCAGCCCTGAGTTTACCTGTCTATGTAGACAGTAGAGAAGATTAAATTGAGGTGGATTCAAGGGACTACTTTACACTATGCAACTTAGACAGGATGGGGTAATGGAAAGTATGCTGGTCTTCTAATCAAAAGAGCCTATGATCTCACTTCCACCACCCACCTGTTGTGTTGCTGATAAAGATGCTCAACATCCAGCTTTAGCTACCTCATTTGTAAAGCTCAGTGGATCATACCACTTATAGAATTGTGAAGATAAATCTGTGGAAAGTGTTCTGTGGCCTTTAACATAGTATCCTATATAATAAAAGCCTAATATGCAAATCATCCCCTCCAGTGATCTTTCGACCTAGAGTTTGACTGGGAGTTCAACCACTCACTATGACATGCGCTGACCACCAGGGGGTGGCACAGAACATGGCAGGCATCGTCAACACGGTGCTGGCAGCAAGTGGCAGTGGAGGTGCTGCCAGCCCCGATGGGCCCCAATGAGAGCAGGACCACAGCAGAATGGTGGAGCAAGTGAGCGGGCAGCGCCAGGTCAAGGTGGGTTTGAGCAAGAGACTGAACACCCCGCCAATCACCCTGCAGAGGACAACCAGTGGCTGCTGTGGAGATGGGGCTGCTGCCTGGCTCCTAGGCACTGAGGGAGCCTGGTGGGGGTCCAGCCCCAATCTATTGCCCCACAGGCAGGTGAAGGGGAGGCACCAGGCCAAGTCAGGGTGCCAAGTGGGGCTGCAGGGCTGCTAGGCTGGGGGCCCAATCTCCGCAGGCCACCCCGAGGGACCCCACCCATGCACGAATTCATGCACCAGGCCTCTAGTTCAATTATAAGGAAGTATTTCCAGAGAGCTGAATGGATGATTTCTGCTTTTTGTGATGTTCTGTGCCCAACCCGAGGGCCAACTGGGCCAAGTCTTGTTTGAATTTCCATATCAGTTTCTTGTGGCTGCTATAAAAAATTACTACAAATTTATTCTCTTATAGCTCCAGGGGTTACAAGTTCAAAACCAAGGTGTTTATAAGGCCCTCCTCTCTCTAAAGACTCTGGGCAAGAGCTCTTTCTTGGGTCCTCAAATGTCCGGCCCCAGGTGTTGTTTGTCTTGCAGCAACATTACTCCAGCCTTCGCCTCTGTCTTCACCGGACTGTCCTCTCTGTGTGTCTGTGTGTCTCCTTTCCTGGCATTCTCCTCCCCTGTCCCTATTTTCTCTTCTCATTAGGACACCAGTCATACTAGACTTGGGCCCACCCTAATAGTGTTTGCCCTCCACTTGGTTACATCTGCAAAGACCCTATTTCTAAATAAGAGTACCAGCTGCCAGGAAATTAGGACTGCAACATATCTCCCTGAGGGACACCAAAAAGGAAATACAGTAAACCATCAATTTAACGGATTTTGGATCTAACAGAAAAAATTTCCGGTCAGTATGTCATATGTGAAAATTAAGACCATATTAATTTTAAAATGCTTTTAGCCAATATTTGTTTATAATTAAATTAACATGTTATTTTTTTATTATTTTTAACAAAACTTAGTGACTAGGCAACCTATTGGAAAAAGCATGGTCATAATTTCACTGACATAAATAACTATTATATATCTACAACTACAGTCTACATATTTAAATTCAAGAGTCACTGCTGGTAAACAATATTCAGCGAATGATTAGCACGTGATCACACCACATCACATGGGGTGATTGGTTCTGTTTTCATGTGGCGTGGCTTTCTGCAGGAGTTTTAATGAATGTGTGCCCCATGTTCCAAGTGCACTAAGCCATGTGCATTTGTTTTCTCCTGGTGACTGGCAAATGTATGCATTTACTAGACCTTATCATATAAATTTAAATTACAGTAATACATATAGAAAACTTTTCTGTTAAATTAAACTTCTCATACATACTTTTTTTTAATTACACAAATGTGTCTACATAAGTAAAAACAGGTAAACTAATTGTCAATTTTTTAGCATACCCATTCGAAAAACCTACTTAAATATATATATATATATATATATATATATATATATATATATATATACACACACTAGAGGCCTGGTGCACAGATTTGTGCACCAGTGGAGTCCCTCAACCTAGCCTGCGGGGATCAGGCCGAAACCGACCTGGTGCACAAATCCATGCACTGGGCCTCTAGTATGCATATAAAATCTTTGGTAAATTTCTTCCCACCCTCCCCCATGCCCCCTCCCCCCTTTCCTCTGAGATTCATCAGTCCTTACCATGTTTCCAAGCCTGTGCATTGAGCATCTGCCCCCTGGTCAGTGTGCATCATAGCTACCGGTCAAATGGTCACTTAGCTTTTTATATAGCGAGCGATATACTAGAGGCCCAGTGCACAAAATTCGTGCATGGGGGAGGTGGGTGTCCCTCAGCCTGGCCTGCACCCTCTCTAATCTGGGACCCTTTGGGGAATGTCCAACTACCGGTTTAGGCCTGAGCTGAGGATTGGGCCTAAACCAGCAGTCGGACATCCCTCTCGCAATCCAGAACCACTGGCTCCTAACCACTCACCTGCCTGCCTGCCTTATCACCCCTAATCACCTCTGCCTGCCTGCCTGGTCGCCCCTAACTTTCCTCCCCTACTGGCCTGGTCGCCCCTAACTTCCCTCCTCTGCCAGCCTGGTCACCCCTAACTGTCCTCCCCTGCCAGCCTGGTAGCTCCTAACTGCCTCTCCCTTGGTCCCCGCCACTGTGGCTTTGTCTGGAAGGATGCCCTGCCTTCCAGTTCCCCAATATCCATGTATTTTTGTATATGTGTGTATGTATACATATTGTTTTTTTGTTAATCTTCACCTGAGGACATTTTTCATTGATTTTTAGAATAGAAGGGAAGGCAAAAGACAAGGAGAGAAACATGGATGTGAGAAAGATATCAATTGGTTCTCTTGCACATGCCCTGACTGGATCCAGCCAAAACAATGCCTCTGAGAGGGCCAACTGCTGGCAGCCCACTGGGGCTCAGGCATCAAGCAAATGGCGATTTTCTGTTTCTGCTTCCACTGCTGGTAGAGGGCCCACATGTAGGAGCTGCTGATGTAGCAACCACTTTCTGTCTTGATCTTCTACTTGTCCACCTGTCCTGACTGTCCCAGAAACCACTTCTTCTGGTCCCACTTGTGCTGCTGCTGGCCTCTGGTCAGGTTCTGGGCCTAGTCCCCCATCAGGTCCAGGACAGTGCCAGCCACCTGCTGCTCAAAAGTGCCCCGGTCCCCACCAATGCTCAGGCCCCGTTCACTGTCGAAGTCCTTGGACTGATAGGGGACATAGAAATCCTGGTCCAGCAGCTGGGCCTCTTCCTTCCACCTCTTGGCTCCCCACTCAGGTCCTGGCTGATGCCATTCCAGCCCACAGCCTCTGTGAAGATGTCCTCCACTCTCCCTCCTCCTCCTCCTCCTCCTCCTCCTCCTCCTCCTCCTCCTCCTCCTCCTCCTCCTCCCCCTCCCCCTCTGGGATGCAGGTGGCTTCCCTCTGGCCCTAGCTTTGTCAGGATGGACGTCTGGAAGTTTGTCCAGTCTAATTAATATAATATCTTAATATAATATAATAAAATAAAATATCTTTTATTATATAGATATTATATAATGGACTTTCATCTTTAATGGATACCCCCTTGCCCAAATTAGTTTATTATATCAAGGTTTTACTGTACTCAGATTTGGACTGTCCTGGTATCTTACTAAACAGGAGAACAATGACGCATTTTGAGTTTGAGGAGACGTCTTAGCAAGAGGGCAAAATCAAGTATCCAGGGGATAGAACCATTGATAGATGGGATAAGATGAGATAAGTTTGATGTTAAGACTCAAAATTAATCTGGACTATGGCTGTCAAGTTGGAAGAAGGAAGGCACACACAGAGAAGACAGCATTGTTCTAAGAAGGGAAGAGTTAAACTGCTATCATCGGGGGTGGTGTATACTGTGGATACTGCCTGTGCATTCCATTTGCCACGCAAAGAGTAGGTTACCCACCAAGAAACAGAGAAAATGATGCAAGGAGAGCAGGTTTCAAGTTCTGCAGGTCGTTAATGGAGCACAGGCGGAAGCCCTAAAGAATGTAGACTGTAAACCACTCTGAACTATAAATGTCTGAAGGTGGCTCCATCTGGCAGATAGCCATGTTCCTAGGCAGACAAGTGCAGGAATTAAAAAGTTTTTTTATTTTGTTAGTTTTCTTTTTGTTTTAATAAAACTTCAATTTAAACCTTTTGTGTGCACTTAATTTCACTAAATAGAGATAGTGAGCAATAATCTCAACTTATTAACATTTTTTTTCTTTCTCAGCAGGGGAGGGACTCTAATCCAGGAATTAACTAAGTACATTTAAAAAATGTTAAGATGAAACTTCATGGGATGTCTTCTGAAATAACAAATTCAAGGAGTGTCAAATTTTATGTAGAAAGGGGAGAAACAGAATATTCACTTTCCATAAGAAATTACAGTGACTTTCAGGAATCAAAGCAGTAGGCAAGTCATTATCCAAGTGCCAATGAAACGAAACGTGGACTTTGAATCCATAAAGTGGAACTGACAGTATTTCTCTCACATCATCAAGTACTGGCATGTGAATTTTACCACCTGTGATCACTCCACCCACATTGACATATCAAGCCATCAGCAAATATTTACTAGCCCCACCACTGTACCAACCTCTGAGGCTGTGGCAGTTTGTAATGTAGTTGGATTTCTCTGTGTTTATATATTTACTCACCTCTCCCCCCACACTAGAATGAAAGGCCCCTGAAAGCAGGGTCTTTCATCTCCACATCCCTGGACCACAGTGTAATCAAAACCCAAAGAATAAATGTACCTAACATACACATATCTCACTTTCCCCAAGTCATATGAGAGAAAACTCTCTGGGGAAGGTGACATCTGAACGGAGGCTTATGACATTCCAAGCAGAGAAATGACATGAGCAAAAGCATGGAAGTAGGAAATCATTCTTAATAGGAAGTCAAAATTAGAAGATGGCAAGTTTGAAGTAAAGACCAAAAGGTAGCTAGTGACATACAGTGTCCCCAAGCAAGTGATCCCAGCCTGCCTTTCCAACTTCAAAACCAGTCGGGGTTCAATGGAGAAACAGACACCACCCTTGGTGTTTTAGTCAGGAAGGTATTTAACACAGGGAATTGGGAGCCTCTAGGATTCTTGAATCTGTTGGCCACGTGCATGCCAAGCTAACCACCAGGAACCTCAGGGGCATCTCGTAGATCAGTACAGAATGAGCCACCAGGAGAGCCACGCCAGGCTCAGGAAGCTACACTGCCTCTGGCTCCACCTCGGCTGCCTCTGAATGCTCAGGAAGCTGCCGGTGGACAAGAGGCCCCCAGTGCAGAAACACTAACCGTCCATGCCCTCGTCCACGCAGGACAGGAAGATGGCACTTTCCAAATACCGCCCAAAAGAATTCCGGTAGAACATCACTCAAATCCAGGGCCCTCTCCATAAAGAATTCTAGGAAATTTTGTTATAATGTAGTTTTCAGTTTTTTAACCTCTCCAACTATGCTATGCTGGTGGTTGGAGTGATCCCAACCACAGTATTCAGAAAACGTGTTAAAGTGCGGATGATAAAAGCAATGGTTTGAGAAATTTTGCCAGGATGAATTAAACAGAATCTGAGAAAAGAGAAACCAACATAAATAAATGAAAATACTTATTTTATAATGTGAACTAGTCATCAGAGATTTTATTGATGAAAAGATATTTTTAAAGAAAATATCTTTCCTGCTTTTGAGTGTGTGAGTGTGTGTGTATTTTAAGAAAACTGTTTTATGACTGATAAGGGCATTTATCAGTGGGGAACAATGAAATGCTGATAAGGAAAATGCATCCCTCAGCTCAGAAGGGCTGCCTCCAGTTGTCATCTTATGCTGTGACTTGCTGAATCCCTGAGCCATCCACAGGATTTCTTGAATTCATTTGGCATTTCAAATATCAGCTGCAGTTTTAGGTCAAGCATTGGCTTAAATTTCTGTGGGGTTTGTTCAATATGGTTCCTCGGGTTTGGATATTGGAAAACTGTCATTGTAATTGTGCGTTTAATTTGATGTGACTTCACTGTGTACCTTTCACTGAAACCTCCTGAGCAGCTTTCAGAATCCCTGATTAGTTTAGGAAAAGAAAAAGAAAAGTTCTCCATTAAAAGAAAGAAATAATAATGGCCACATTAGTGGTGAGGCTTTCAAGATTTGTGACTGTGAGAGAAAATGTCTCAATCACCTCACAACTCAGCTGCTCTCAATGTACCATGAGGGCAGTGAGGACACCTATTCCACCTGAGCTGAATCCCAGTGCTGCTCCTTACCAGCTGTGTGACCGTGAGCTGGTTAGGTCAGTGCTCTCAACCTCAGTTTCATCTTCTATAAAATGGACATGACACATTTTCTAAGATGGTGGAGGGGATGAATAAGATATATGCATATGGTATAGTTTTAATAAATATTGGCTCTCTGTCCATTTCTACTTAACTGCATGCTTAAAGAGCATACTATGTGTCTGCTTGTTCCTAGTACCTATGTGTATACCTGACATGTCAGTTATCAGTAACAGGTTTGGGGGTAGTTAATTAATGTTAGGATGGATCAGACGGATGGATGGATTGTTCACGACAGCCACTCATACTATGAGCCATTGTTGGCTGATTGTCTGGGCCGTAGCCCTGTCTCTGTGACACTGGGTGGTGAGTTTATAATGCAGGCACCAGCCCAGGCTAAGCATTAAGCAACAGTCATTGTCACTCCTGACGAGGAGCGAACAGGAGCCTCCCCTTCCTGCTGCAGGAGACTTGCCTTGCATTTGAGGCCCCAGGAGTAATTGTCCTTTCCAAGAGGCTTATTTCACAGTCGATTATTCTGTGGCAGCCCCAGACATCCCATTTTAAACATGTATTGCATGTCCTTGAAGAACCCAATTGCTTCAACAAGAAGCAGTCACTCAAAATATTAAATATCACTCAATCTTCAAAGCAACTTATCATATCAAGAAACCCTTCCCATGGCAAGATCTGCTATTATCACAAAATAAAATAAATATAAAAGGGGAAAAATACCAGGCTTGGAGATGCAATCAGTCAATTACCAACCCATGGTATCAATAGTGCTGGACACCCTGAAAGGAGCAGCACCTGGTGAAAGGTTCGGAACAGCCATTTGGCTATCAACATCTAAACAAGCACTTTACACTCAATCAATACAGGGCTTCACCTTCCCACAACTTGCAAAGTCTTAGATGTGCAGCTTCCATTATCCTGGTGGGGGTCCCATGGCTCACTCTCCCTCTAGATGCCTCTAAGGCAGTGGTTCTCAACCTTGGCTGCACATTAGAATCACCTGGGAATCTTTTTAAAAATCCTGATTTCTGGGCCCCAACATTAGTAACAAAGAAACAGAATTTCCGGAGGATGAGGCCCAGAAATCAGGATTTTAAAAAGATTCCCAGGTGATTCTAATGTGCAGCCAAGGTTGAGAACCACTGGTCTAAGGGGTTATTTATCTTGGCTTCCTAACCCACCCATGTATCATTAGAGACTCCAAAAGAGAAATGCCATGCACTCTCCACTGCTTCCAACTGACTGTGGACAAGGGACAGGGTGTTTCGGGTAACTCCTGGGAAGCAGGCTGCTGGAAGAGTTTTCTCCTCCCCGGGAAGTGAAATCATAGGCGGCTTTGATCTTACTTTTATTTCCCTTCTCTGCAGAGAATTGTATGCCAGAGGCAGTTGCCAGGAAAGTGAAGGGCTGTACTTGCCAATGAGAAGGAACAGAGAGGAAGAGCAAATTGGCTCTCAAATGGCAATGTTGTCCTTCCTTGTCTTGGGGATTTAGGAGAAAGCAGTCCAAGGAGCCGATTGCCTCCTGTCCCCACTGCAGTCTAATTTGAAAGCTTGGCCACCTTCCTTGCTCTGCCTCAGTTTTCCTTTCTGTTGAGAGGGCAGAAGCACTCAGGTGGTTCTTTTGTTCATTTGTTTGTTTGTTTGTTTTTGCCTTAGAGATACTTAAGAACACGGGTGTTTTCAGGGTTGAAGTGCTTCTGAGTTAATAGGAGAAAAAGCATGATAGCAACTTGGTCAATGAAAACCAGGTTAGCTTCTGGGCTATGAGGAATGTACCCAAGGGAATCCTTCCTCTCCTCCTGTGTATCAAGCCCTTATGTTCCCCAGATTGTGCCCAGCTCTGTGGCATAGGCAGAGAAGTAGAAATGGGATCCTGCCCTCAATCAAGGATTCTCTAAGCAGTTTCTGGAAAAACAGATCTAACCAGAAAAGGAAAAACAAGCCAATGAAGGTAAAAGGTTAACCCAAACTTAGCATAACTTCACAACTGACAAGTATTATGGAGCAATTGCACAAGTAGCTACCACAGCTAGGGCTGGGAAAGCTAAGGTGAATGATTAGCATCATTAAAACTGAACAAAGACTAAGTGAAACCAAAACTCATACCTTTGAGGAGGGAGTGATTCCTAACGGGATTGGTCCTGCAAATGTAGGAAAAACTTCAAGGTGCAGTCAGCGGCTGGCTGGGGGGAAGTAAGCATCCCCTGAGTGATACTGAGAGGAACCAGAAGTTCAATAAAGGAAACAGGAAGGAAACAGGAAGCTAACAGGAAGAGCAGGTCCCTTCTCTACCTCAGCCTTGCTCAGAGTATCCCTCTAGCGCCTCCTCATGGCAGGACTTTCCAGGGAGCACTGAGCAAAGCAGAAAGGTGGACAGCCCCAGTGCCCCCAACACAAAGAGGAATAGAGTAGGATCAGTTTTGAGTGGGGAGACAATTCCTTAATGACTGGCACAGGTAGATAATCGAGGAGAGAAAAAGCTGAGTAGCATTTTGGTGGTGGTGGTGCTATAAAGACACAGAGAATAAGAATTAGGAGGAGCAGAAAACTGCAATTAGCGGTAACAGTAAAGAAAATGTAAGCCCTTGGAATTCACAAGCAAAATTGGAAGAGGGGGTACACATAACACAGAATGTAATATTAGGACGAGGCATTTAGGGGTAGGGACAGGGACAGATGGTAGGGAGTCAAGTAGATCTTAAAGGATAAAACCTCAGGGGCATGCACTTTGATTTAAATGCAGGTTTCATCAATTATTCAAAGTATGGCCTTGACAACTTGCTCAAACTCTTTGAGTTTTATTGTCCCCATCTGCAAAGTTGGGGGTAATAATGTTATCGATGTTGCAAGGTTATTGTGAAGAGTGAATCAAATAATTTTAGAAAAAAGCTTAGTGCAGGCATTAACCAAGTACTCATTGTTTTCATATTTTCAAATTAGTTTATACCTATTATTGTCATCAGTGACGCTGTGGAAGAAACTGTTCTTTGTGTCCCGATATTCATTGTTTCCTTTATAACATCATAGTGGAATTTTTAGCTGGGCACATGGCTGTTCAGAGGAATGACTTCATTTTCCAGCTGTCCTTGTACCTGTAGCCAGGAGAATAAGTTTTGACCAATGCGACAATAAGCTGAGTGATGCTGTAACGTCTGGGGGTTGACTAAAAGAAATAGCTCTCCGCCTCTTTTCCTTCCCCTTTCTGGAGTGTAGACATGGTGCAGAGTCATCTTAGACTTTATGGATGAGGGCAACCCTTAGCAATGTCGGAGCAACTAGATAAGAGGTGCCTGTTCACCGAACAACATCACACAGCCATCATGGTAGCTTAGATTTTTGTGTGAGAGAAATAAACTACCATTGTGTTAAAATTACTGGAATTTGAAATGAACTAGACTTGGTCCTTGTCCTCATGGAGCTTGCATTCTAAACACAAAGTGTAGCTAGCACAAAGGTATGTAAAATAGGCTGCTTTTGGTTTCAAGGGACAGAATAAACAGAAACTAAGAGGCTCTGAAATAAAGGTTTGTTTGTCTCACATAAAAAGGAATGAGAATTGTTCCAGGGTTCATTCAGTGGCTCAGCAATATCAGGGCTCTGTGTCAGTTTCTCTGTGATAGTCTTGGACCTGTCCTCATGGTCTAAAGATAGCTATCATAGCAAGTATCACATCCTCACATCAAACATATGTAAATCAAGAAAAATGGGGAAAGATATGCCCTCTGTTACTCTTCTTCCATCAGGTTGTAAAATCTTTGACAAGTATCCTTATCAGGTTTGGTATCAGGCCCTCAGGTCCCATTGGTCAGGATCAGAATCCGTGCCAAATCCCTAACAGGAAAAGAGGCCACCCAAGCAAGAAACTGACATTTTTGGGCTCTGTAGGCTTTGGGAGGTGGGCTCTGCAGGAAAGGAAATGTAGTCTGGCAATGCTGTCCTCAATCTTTCCAGGAACCCTCCTTCATTTCCTGTACTTTCCAGGTAGGCAGAGTAGTGCTAAAATTCTTCTATAAATGTGCTCATTTGTACCCTAACTTCTCATTGAGTGGTTCCCTTGTACTGCAGAGGAAGTAAGGTAAGGTCAATTAACTTTTTGAAGAAAAATAGTTGTAGCTACTATTTAAGTCAGTTCTACCAAGCAGCGGGTTCTACCAGTTGAGTGCTTGGCAGCATTATGTCATTTAAGAAAGCATGCTTTCTGAAAATTGCTGGTCATCTGCTTGTTACCTTCTAAAACACTTTATTTTAGTATGAATAAAAAGAAAGCAGGATGATAGAAGGCACTGTGAATCAATTTTCAATACACTCAAGAATCAGCATTACAGAAAGCAGACATCTTATTACCTTGGCTAAACTATAGAAAGTGTCGGCTTAGCTTTTAGCTATGGATTTAAATCTATTCTGATAATAGTGACAGAAAATACAACAGAAAACTAAAACATATCTGGCATTTCCCTGTCAAATAAACCAACCATTCCTTAGGAAAGGAGACATTGGTCAAGAATGTGGATTGATTCACCAGGACCATTCTAGGACATACCAAAAAGTCTCAGAATTCTTCTAATTGATTTAAATATTTACTGCTGAGCTGTACACTCTGGCAGTTATTTGCAATGCATAAGTTGCTATACATTCTACATTGGACCCTGGGCTTGCCTTAAAATCTGCTGAGTTTAAGGAATTAATGTTTAGAGACTTTATTGAAACTGTCACTATCATGGAAGGAGACTTGACTTGGGGTGGTGAACACACAATACAATATACAGATGATGTATTATAGAATTCCACACTTGAAACCTATGTAATTTTATTAAGCAATGTCACCCTAATAAATTCAATAAAAATTAAGAAGAAGAAAAAACTATCACCATCACATCCTCTCACGCTTAAGCAAATGGTCAGATCGTAGATATGAAAGAAGCCTACTGGGAATTTATTGAAGAAAGTTATTGAAACAATTCTCCAATGAAACTAAACAGATTCCTCATCACGCAACATGGCCCAAAGCAGCAGACAGGCTGTGGTTCAGCCAGGATCTCATGTCTTGGCAATGTTACATTTCTAGACATATAGGCTCAACTCAAACAGCCTAGAATCGCTTTGTCTCAAATTTGGGTATAGTCATAATCATATAAGGAGCATGTTAAAAACATAGATTCTTATATCTTACCCTAAAATGTGTATTCAATACATCTGGATTAAAGTAAATGCTTCTTTATTTTTAACGTATGTCTCAGGTGGTTCTGAAGCAGATAGGTCAAACCAGAGACCAGAATGTGAGAAACATTCTATCTAGATGCTGCTTGGCTGGCATCTACTTATCCAACTTTCAGTTATAAAATTTAGCCTTTGCAAGTAAATGTGAAATTGGCCTAAAAGTGGATTCCTTCCAAACTAAGATCACATAAGCCAAGCCATACAAAGGTTAGATTTCAGAGAATTCAACCTGACATCACTATGTTGACTGGCATGGGGTTTGAATGTACATATACGTACAAACACACACACACACACACACACACACACACACACACACACACACACACATGCACACGCACACGCACACGCACACACACAGCCCAGTGACTTGACAGAAGCAGAGCTATTAAAGCATTTCATCTCAGTCACTTAGCAGATAAATTATAAAATGTATCAGAGGAAACAACCATTTTAAAAACACCAAGGACTGCTATAATCATGGTGCCTGATAATTTTATACCTTCTAGTATAATAATAAACTTGAGGCACTTTCTCCTGGGATAACCCTATGTTTGTTAATGTTAATGTTAGGGACTCAGGGTAAAGGTTTGATTCCCAAGCACTCCCATACTCTCAAATCTTGCCATGACAAATATTCGTATCCTCCTATAAGGTTCCCAAGAGAAGCATATTCAAATGCAGAAGCAGGATGCTTAGAATAAAAGAACCACTAAACTAAGAGTAGCACAAGATCCTTCTACCACTTTCTCTGTTACATGGCAGCATCAGAGCAAGCTTGCTTTTAGTAGAGGCCTAGGAGATGCCTTAAATTTCCTTCCTCTTTCTGCAAATCTAAATTTTTAGACAATTATACGCAGTCAAACCTGTTGGGGAAGGAAGGGACAAAAGGTTGGAAGATAGAGAATGAAGAGAAAATAAATGAGTAAATGTGGAGAGCAGGCCCTGACCTGAGTTACCTACCCAGTCATAAGCTAAGTGAAATTGAAGAATATGTAATATTCCCTACGATGGTGATCCCTGCCTAGATCTACTGATATATGGAGAGAGAGAGAGAGAGAGAGAGAGAGAGAGAGAGAGAGAGAGAGAGAAAGAGAGAAAGAGAGGTGAGAGAGAGATGTGAGAGATACCATTGCCACTTTTAAGGACTGTAAGGGTACCTATAACAACAGTATGGCCCCCAAGGAGGGGTTTGATCTGTTCAATCATATTAGCAAGGGCTTCCTTGGTGCAAGTACAAAAGGATGGGGAGTGGCAGTGGGAGAGAAGGCATAGGTTGCCTTGGCTGTGTTTCACTTGATGATGGATTTTAACATTGAAATAAAATGGTCAATCTCTTCCCTCATCCCTACCCACCTTTCCAAATCTTACCCATATTTTATGTTTTTCTTCTTCCTGACACCTATGCTGGCAGTGCTTTTGCTGTGAGCACATGGCATACACCTAGCCCTTTCATTTCCCAGCTCACCTTTGGGAAGATTGTGAATGATTATACTCATTAGAAGGGAATCTAACCCTTGCAGGGATCCATAGAATAATCAGGGAGCATCTTAGATGTGTGACAATGTATTGTCTTCCTAACTGGATTATCTGTTCCTCAAAAACAAGAACTCAGTTTTGAGTATTTTTTGTCATCGCTGTATCACCTGTAATGTATCATCCCAGAAATCTGTTCATTTATGAGCATTCAATTTGCAAACTTTCATAGAGACAAAGGTTCTTACTCAGGCAAAAGCCATGCAATCTGCCAACCATCAACAGATGGTTGGGAATGGTCCCTGTTGACATGACAATCGGATCTTTTATTAATTAATGGAATGTCTGAAGCAGTATCATGTCATCAATTTATTTGTGATAAAAGAATATAAAAATGCAGGAATGTTTCAGAAAAGTGTTTGAGAGTTTAAAAATCAGAACTGTCAAAAAATCAGAACTGTCAAATACTTATAGTTCTTTTACAAAACTTTACACAAATATGCTAATGGAGTTTGCTTGTCAAGTGTCCTGGGACTTCTGAACAAATGAGCTAATGAACAGCTTTTGAGTCCTGACTTGATCATAAATTAAAGAAGATTTGGATTATCTACTCCATGTAGTTAGTGCTCAGTAAATTTTGATCTAATTTTATTTTAATTTATTTTATTCCACAGCAAAATTTTAACCTTTTCAATTGTTTCTTTCATATCCCCTTCAGATGACCAAGCATGGTACTGAACAGCATTGGCAACCATAGAAAAAAGTCCATGGCACATACATGTGAATGGGATTCTACATGCCAACCCAGACACTTGCCCTCCAAGAAAGAACCCCAGAAGATAAAGAGAAAGGCAAGAACACAGAGAAGATCTTCAGATACTTGTCTACAGCAAAGTGTGTATATTGAGGTCCGACAGCCCAATTTCTTCAGATGAAGGTACTCCTTAAGTATATAACTTTAGGTAAGTTGCCTAGCCGTTCTGTGCCTCGGTTCACTTTTCTGTAAATTGGGCTGACAATAATAGAAGGACCTATCTCATAGAGACACTCAGAAGCTTAAAAGAGTTAAGGGTTGGCAAACTATAGCCCACAGACCAAATCTGGCCCACAACCTGTTTTTATAAATAAAGTTGGTTTTTTTTAGAACACACCACACACACACACACACACACACACACACACACACACACACACACGAGTTAATGCATGCCAAGGTCTTAGAGCTTTGCCTGCCTCTCAGCAGGTGCTCAGTGAATGCTAGCTGTTGTTTTTGTTGTGTAGGAGACATAAACTGTGTTCCTAGTCCATTGCTACTTGTGATTTCATGTTTCCTATCTGAGAAATGGGAATATTTAAATATGATCTCTAGCACTAATTCCAATTTGGGTTACTCAGTAAAGAAAGCACATATGATATTTGAAAGAAGACTACTGACAAGAGAAAAATAAATAGAGCAAATTATGGGCCAGAAAGGATTCTGCCTCCCCCTTCCCCACCCCAAATAAAAACAGCTAAGATAGAAAACAGGATATGAAAAGTAATAGTGATATTATAAAAAGAAGGAAGAGGCATTTTTTTCACTCAGGGTTCTATTGCTTTTATTAACTGGGAGACAAATTCACTCAAGACTTCTAATTCTTCAAAAAACAGGCTTCATAAAGGCCATTGTCTGTTTGCTTGTGCCCATAGCATTTCCTGTAATTCCTCAGATTAAAACTGTAGCTTCTGATATTACAGGACAATGATGGAGTGAGCAAAAGGCTTAATACAGTTCAAGCTAGTCAAAGGTAAAATGCTGCAAATGAAAATGATCACAAGGAACCAGAATAAAATTATTATAAAACTGCCACATTTCTAATATTTCATATCACTTCTGACCATAAGCTCTGCAGCTATAAAAGCAATATCTTCTACTCCCCAGCGTGCCATGGTGATGCTTCGCATTCTTCAAGGCTTATGATGTTAAAATGCCTTTAATTATGTTCTGGATAGCTATTCGTAAGGCATTCTTAAACCTCTCCAAGGTCAATGTCTTCCTTCTTGCTGCTTCTCAGATCATCACTCTCTGATTCTAACTCCACTGACACAATATGCACTGCATCCTGGGGAAAGTAAAGGCACAATTGCTGAATTGGTCACACTGGCATCGGGATGGGAGCAAGCATTGTCCCGCAAGGTTCCCTGGCTGGGCACTTGATGCCTTCATTGGTCTCCTCTGCTTTTTAGAGGTCAGCCAAACAGAAAATTCAGACGGCTCCTTAATGCAACTCAAAATCTGAGCACTGCGCACAGCCTCCACCTCTGGGGCCATTTGGAGACCTTGAGTATGAGCAGATGGTGAGTGGCAGAGCCCCTTACAGGTTTGTGTTTCTGGGGACACCTTGCAAGGGGGAACATGAAAGCAGTGTTGAGTTGCCAATCACAGAGCTAAGTGGGCACCTTGAAAAGGGAAAACCTAAGTCTGTCCATAGTCCAGCCTGAATTGAAACAGTTGCCGGCCTGGCTATGCTGCATCCAGTAATCGACTTTCCTCTCCAACCATTAATTTCAACGCTCAGACACCAAAACCCAGAAAAAGAATCAACTTCATGGATCGCTGGCCTTGTTAACAAGTAGTGAATGGGGTAAATTATATTTCAGGAGCCCCGCTCTCCAAGTTCTTCTTAAGGGCAGAGCGACTTCCAAAATGTCCTTGCCTTGAGGGACTGTCTTTTCATCCACACCCACACAGACCCACGCATCTGTTTCCCCACTGTGAAATTTCCCAAAGGCTGGGAAAAACAAGTGGAAAGGGAAACCAAAGCCCAAAGCCATGGAGAAAAAGGATCCAGTGCAAAATGGAATAGGGAGTCATTTCCAGGGGCCACCAAAGTAATGAGGAATTTCCTCGTTTTATTTTATTAGTTTTTTTATTTTTTTAAACATGTTTTTATTAATTTCAGAGAGGAAGGGAGAAGGTGAGATAGAAACATCAATGATGAGACAGAATCATTGATCGGGGGCCTCTTGCCGATCCACATTGTGGATGGAGCCCACAACCCGGGTACGTGGTCTGATTGGGAATTGAATTGTGACCGCCTGGTTCATAGGTCAACGCTCAACCACTGAGCCACGCCAGCCAAGCTTAATATTTTTTAATAACAATTTCATTGTGTTTCTCCTGCTTATTGAGAGAAATCTATGCCCATTATAGGGAATTTGGAAAATACGGAGATGGTACCTAATCAGTGCTGCTACTCAGAAACCACCATTGATAACATTTTGATATATTTTTACCTAATCTTTTTTTAAGCACTCTTATATTGTCAATTTGTTTTGCACCTGTTCATGTCTAGCTTAGACCTAATCACAACCTTTAAATACTTGGCTTATGTATTTAATGTCTATCACCCCCCCTGCCCTTAAACCCTCCACCGTTCTACAAAGTATGCTCCCAAAAGGAAGAGCTGTATTCTATTCCTTGCTTTCACAGAACTCGGGACCTCTTCGGCACTTAATAGATTACTGAATGCACAAAATTAATTGAGATTCCATTGAACATGAAACTTTAGATCTGGTGTTTCTCCCCCAACACTCTGGCAGCATAATGAGAGATGTCTCCTACACAAGTCCCTTCAGACTCTTCACTACTCCGAGTGCTGGGGGAGCCCTGGTTCCCTGCAGCCTATTGAGCTTCATGTGAGAGCAGCTGGAGAATGCCTTTCATGGACTCTTCTCCCGGCCAGAAAGCTCCCCTCATCCCACAAACAGGGACTCTTACCGGAACCCTACGGACAGCCTGGAGTTGTGTCCATGAGGACACCTTGACCAACGACAAACAGGAGGCAGAGGATAAATGCTTCCTCCTTTCGTTCCTGAGGAAATATGGTTCTGAGTTGCACTTCAGAAGACCCCTCTGAAAATCCTGGTGGGGTTGATTTTGTCGGCCATGAACAACATAAAAACACATCTTTGTTTGGGTTCTCCTTGTTTCACTATGTGTTCTGCAAGCTTGCTATATGGAATCCCATCCTAAAGGTGTTACTTATACACAAGCTTTCACCCCTGATTCTGCTTCATGGGAAATCAGCCTAAAAAATAGAGTTTTGGTGAGCATTATGCTAAGTGCAATAAGCCAGAGAAAAATAAATATCACATGATCTCACTCATTTATGGAATATAATGAACAACATAAACTGATGAACAAAAACAGATCCAGAGACAGAGAATCATCTATCAGACTGTTAAACCTCAGAGGGAAGGTAGAGGAGGGTGGGGGTAAGGGGGAGAGATCAACCAGAGGACTTATATGCATGCATATAAGTCTAACCAATGGACACAGACAACAAGGGGGGTGAGGGAATCAGTGGGGACGTGGGGGGACAATGGGGGGATAAGGACACATATGTAATACCTTAATCAATAAAGAAATTTTAAAAAATAGAGTTTTTATACAGTACTATATATTATTCACAACATAATTTTATTATTTTTGTTAATACTCATCAAGGACATGCTTAAGAGAGGAAGGGCGGGAGAGAGAGAGAGAGAGAGAGAGAGAGAGAGAGAGAGAGAGAGAGAGAGAAACATTGATTTGCTGCCCTCCATATTCACCTAACCAGGGATCAAACCAAAACCCAAGTACGTTTCCTGACTGAGTATGGAACTGGCAACCCTTTGGTGCATAGGATGACACTCAACCAACTGAGCCTCTTTGGCCAGTCACACAACATAATTTTAAGGATTGTATAATATTCTATTAATATGAATTATTATAATCTGTGTAATAATTTTAATATTACTGAAAGTTTAAGTAGCTTCTAATTTTCTTAATATTTTTAATTGATTTGAGAGAGAGAAAGGGAGAGGGAGAGAGAAAGAAACATCCATAGGCTGTCTCTGGCATGACCCCTCCTGGGGATCCAGCCCAAAATCCAGGTATGTGCCCTGACTGGGAATTGAACTGTTGACCTCTCAATTCATGGAGTGATGCTCAACCAACTGAACCACACTGGCCAGGGCTATGTACTTTATAATTTTTAATCTTATAAATAAATCTACAATACTCATCTTCACAAGTAAAGCTTTTTCTCCACTTAGGAAATTGAATTAGTGAGTCACAGGTAAGAATATTTTTAAGTTTTAGATCATTTTGACCAATTACTTTCTAAGAAGCTCTAGCATTTTACAGCCTTATTAACAATATATGAGCTTGTTTGTGTTTTTGTGTGTTTTTTTTTCATTGCAACCTTGCTAACATTGAGTGTTATAATTATTTCTATTTTTGATAACTTGAGAGGTACAACATAATTTTTTTCTTATTTTAAGTTGCATTCCTTTTATTTCTAAAATTTCCTCTTTTAGAAACCGCTTTTCATTGAAGTTCAACATTTTCCAGAATTTTGTGAAACTCTAAGTTAGACATATCCTACAACATGATCCAAATCACCCAGGAGATGGCCATTAAAATTAGTGCGTGTTGGAGAGGAAGTCTCAAGGAAGACTTGGAACAAGGCGAAGAATAAATGAATAAATATGAGTGCCCATTACATGTGGACCCATGAGAATATATCAGAGATCCAAAGATGAAAGGATCCAAAACTATCATCTTGGAGCTACTCATCTAGTGATCACCCAAAGAGATTTCTGACTGCCTGAATTAAAGTCATCCTAGAGGAAGCCTCATTAAGTTTGGTTAGACTGGAAAAGGCAAAACTAGCTCAAAATCCTTCCAGAGCAGGTTAGGAAAAGTGGATTGTTTGGAGTGCACTTAGTTTGGCTATGAAAGAAATTAGACAATGTAGGTGGGTTAGAGCTAGACATAACTGGATTAGGCTCAAGTGATACCAAAAGGGGTAGATGGTAATGTGATGTTATAATAAGAAAGCCTGAGCATAAGAATCAGGCAACCCTAGTTTTAAGACTAGAATCAACAACTTTTAGCTTATGGCCTGGGGCAAGTTCATTTCTCTGGTCTTCTAGTCTCTTATCTGTGAAATGAAAATTGTAACTTCTTGACAGGGTTATTATGTGAATTTAAATAAGAGAGCATATGGAAAAGGCCAGCGATTTATAATGCACAAAGTAAATAATCAAAAAAAAAGTCATAAAGAAAAAAAATTATAATGCTTTTTTTTTCTAGTACACTTTTTAAATTTTTCTTTTTTTATTGCTTAAAGTATTACAAAGGGTATTACATATGTATCCATTTTATCCCCCCGCCCTAGACAGTCCCCTAGCCTCCCCTATCACCCAGTGTCTTATGTCTATTGGTTATGCTTATATGCATGCATACAAGTCCTTTAGTTGATCTCTTACCCCCCTACCTCCTGCCCCCCAACCCTCCCCGGCCTTCCCGCTGCAGTTTGACAATCTGTTTGAGGCAGCTCTGCCTCTGTATCTATTATTGTTCAAAAGTTTATAATGGTCTCTCTTGTCCATGAATGAGTGAGATCATGTGGTATTTTTCCTTTATTGACTGGCTTATTTCACTTAGCATAATGCTCTCCAGTTCCATCCATGACGTTGCAAATGGTAAGAGTTCCTTCCTTTTTACACCAGCATAGTATTCCATCGTGTAGATGTACCAGAGTTTTCTAATCCATTCATCTACTGATGGGCACTTAGGCTATTTCCAGATCTTAGCTATGGTGAATTGTGCTGCTATGAACATAGGGGTGCATATATCCTTTCTGATTGGTGTTTCTAGTTTCTTGGGATATATTCCTAGAAGTGGGATCACAGGGTCAAATGGGAGTTCCATTTTCAGTTTTTTAAGGAAACTCCATACTGTCTTCCATAGTGGCTGCACCAGTCTGCATTCCCACCAGCAGTGCACAAGTGTTCCTTTTTCTCCACATCCTCTCCAGCACTTGTCGTTTGTTGATTTGTTGATGATAGCCAGTCTGACAGGTGTGAGATGGTACCTCATTGCTGTTTTGATTTGCATCTCTCGGATGATTAGTGACTTTGAGCATGTTTTCATATGTCTCTTGGCTTTCTGAATGTCCTCTTTTGAAAGGTGTCTATTTAGGTCCTTTGCCCATTTTTTGATTGGATTGTTTATCTTCCTTTTGTTAAGTTGTATGAGTTCCCTATAAATTTTGGAGATTAGGCCCTTATCAGATATGTCATTGGCAAATATGTTTTCCCACACAGTGGGTTTTCTCATTGTTTTGTTGATGTTTTCTTTTGCTGTGCAGAAGCTTTTTATTTTGATGTAGTCCCATTTGTTCATTTTTTCTTTAGTTTCAAGTGCCCTAGGAGCTGTATCAGTGAAGAAATTGCTTCGGCATATGTCTGAGATTTTCTTGCCTATGGATTCTTGTAGAATTTTTATGGTATCCTGTCATACATTTAAGTCCTTTATCCATTTTGAGTTTATTTTTGTGTATGGTGTAAGTTGGTGGTCTAGTTTCATTTTCTTGCATATATCTGTCCAATTTTCCCAACACCATTTATTGAAGAGACTATCTTGGCTCCATTGTATGTTCTTGCCTCCTTTGTCAAATATTAATTGAGCATATTGGTTCGGGCCGATTTCTGGGCTCTCTATTCTATTCCATTGATCTATATGCCTATTCTTGTGCCAGTACCAGGAAGTTTTGAGAACAGTGGCTTTGAAATACAACTTGATATCTGGTATTGAGATCCCACCTACTTTGTTCTTTTTCAGGATTGCTGCAGCTATTCGGGGTCTTTTTTTATTCCAGATGAATTTTTGGAAAGTTCGTTCTAGATCTCTGAAGTATGCTGTTGGTATTTTAATGGGAAGTGCATTGAATTTATAGATTGCTTTGGGTAGTATGGACATTTTAATGATGTTGATTCTACCAATCCATGAACACGGTATGTTCTTCCATCTGTTTATGTCTTCCTCTATGTCTTTTTTCAACGTCCTGTAGTTTTCTGAGTAGAGGTCTTTTACCTCTTTAGTTAAGTTTATTCCTAGGTAGCTTAGTTTTTTCGGTGCAATGGTAAACGGGATTGTTTTTATAATCTCTCTTTCTGAAAGTTCACTATTGGTGTATAGAAATGCCTCAGATTTCTTGGGGTTAATTTTGTATCCTGCTACATTGCCAAATTCATGTATTAAGTCTAGTAGCTTTTTGATGGAATCTCTAGGGTTTTGTATGTATAATATCATGTCGTCTGCAAATAAGAACAGTTTTACTTCCTCTTTTCCAATTTGGATGCCTTTTATTTCTTCTTCTTGCCGAATTGCAATGGCTAACACTTCCAGTACTATGTTGAACAGGAGTGGTGAGAGGGGGCATCCCTGTCTTGTTCCTGTTCTTAGGGGAAATGGTGTTAGTTTTTGTCCGTTGAGTATGATGTTGGCTGTGGGCCTGTCATATATGGCTTTTATTATGTTGAGGTATGATCCTTCTACTCCCACCTTGCTGAGAGTTTTTATCAAAAATGGGTGTTGAATTTTGTCAAATGCTTTTTCTGCATCAATTGATATGACCATGTGGTTTTTTTCTTTCAATTTGTTTATGTGATGTATCACGTTTATTGATTTGCGGATATTGTACCATCCTTGCATCCCTGGGATAAATCCTACTTGGTCATGGTGTATGATCTTTCTGATGTACTGCTGGATCCAATTTGCTAAGATTTTGTTGAGGATTTTGGCATCTATGTTCATGAGGGATATTGGCCTGTAATTCTCTTTCATTGTGTTGTCTTTACCTGGTTTTGGTATTAGGGTGATGCTGGCTTCATAGAATGAGCTTGGAAGTGATCATTCCTCTTGAATTTTTTGTAGTAGTCTGAGGAGGATAGGTTTTAGTTCTTCCTTGAATGTTTGGTAAAACTCCCCTGTGAAGCCGTCTGGTCCTGGGCTTTTGTTTGATGGAAGCTTTTTGATGACTGCTTCAATTTCTTCCATAGTTATTGGCCTGTTGAGATTTTTAGATTCTTCCTGATTGAGTTTTGGAATGTTGTATTTTTCTAGGAATTTGTCCATTTCCTCCAGGTTGTCTAGTTTGTTGGAGTAGAGCTGTCCATAGTATTTTTTAACAATCATTTGTATTTCTGTGGGGTCTGTTGTTATTTCGCCTCTATCGTTTCTGATTTTATTTATTTGGGTCCTCTCTCTCTGCTTCTTGGTGAGTCTGGCTAGAGGTTTGTCAATCTTGTTTATCCTTTCAAAGAACCAGCTCTTGGTTTCATTGATTTTCTGTATTGTTTTTTTGGTCTCTATGTCATTTATTTCTGCTCTAAGCTTTATTATCTCCTTCCTTCTGCTCACTCTGGGGTTTTCTTGTTGCTCTCTTTCTAATTCTTTGAGTTGTAGAGTTAGATGATTTACTACCATTTTTTCTTGTTTTTTGAGATAGGCCTGTAGAGCTATAAACTTCCCTCTCAGGACTGCTTTCAATGTGTCCCATAGGTTTTGGATTGTTGTGTTTTCATTGTCATTAGTTTCCAGGATGTTTTTAATTTCTTCTTTGATCTCATTGGTAACCCAATCAATATTTAATAGCATGCTATTCAGCTTCCAGGTGTTTGAGTATTTTGGGTTGTTTTTATTGTAGTTTATTTCTAATATTATGCCATCGTGGTCTGCGAAGACGCTTTTTATGATTTCAATCTTCTTGAATTTGGGGATACTTTGCTTGTGACCCAATATGTGGTCTATTTTTGAATATGTCCCATGAGCACCTGAGAAGAACGTATATTCTCTGGCTTTGGGGTGAAGTGTTCTGAAGATGTCTATTAAGTCCATCTGATCTAGTGAGTCATTTAGGATTGCTGTATCTTTGCTGGTTGTTTGTCTATAGGACTTATCCAGTGCTGTCAATGGTGTATTAAAGTCCCCTACTATGATTGTATTGTTGTCGATCTCTCCTTTGATATTTTCCAGGAGTTTTTTTATGAATTTGGGTGCTCCTACATTGGGTGCATATATGTTTACCAGGGTTATATCTTCTTGTTGTATTGATCCCTTTAGTATTATGAAGTGGCCTTCCTTATCTCTTGTTAAGGCTTTCACTTTGAGGTCTATTTTGTCCGATATAAGTATTGCTACCCCAGCTTTCTTTTCCTTTCCATTTGCCTGAAAGATATTTTTCCATCCTTTCACTTTCAGTCTGTGTGAGTCCCTTCTAATGAGGTGGGTTTCTTGTAGACAGCAGATGTATGGGTCATGTTTTTTTATCCATTCAGCCACTCGATGTCTTTTGGTTGGAGCATTTAGTCCGTTTACGTTTAAAGTTATTATTGAAAGGTACTTGTTTGTAGCCATTTCTTTTTTTGTGTGGCTGTTTTCTTTCTGAGCTTTTTATTTCTTATTTTTATACCAGTCCCTTTAGCATTCCTTGCATTGCTGGCTTGGTGGTGACAAACTCCCTTAGCCTTTTTTTGTCTGTGAAGCTTCTTATTTCCCCTTCAAGTTTGAATGATAGCCTTGCTGGATAGAGTATTCTTGGATTCAGTCCTTTGCTTTGCATCACTTTGTAAATTTCAGTCCATTCTTTTCTGGCCTGATGTGTTTCTGTTGAGAAGTCATTTGACAATCTAATGGGAGATCCCTTGTATGTAACTTTCCGTCTCTCTCTTGCAGCCTGTAAGATTCTCTCTTTGTCCTGAACATTTGCCATGGTGATTATGATGTGTTTTGGTGTGGGTCTTTTCGGGTTCACCTTGTTTGGGACTCTCTGGGCTTGTGTGACTTTTTTCTTCCCCACCTCAGGAAAGTTTTCTGATATTATTTCTTCGAGTAGGTTTTCTAATCCTTGTTCATCCTTCTGTTGTTCTGGTACTCCTATTATTCGTATGTTGTTTCGTTTCATGTTGTCCCAAAGCTCCCTTAGGCTCTCCTCCTGTCTTTTAATTTTTTTCTCCAATTGCAGTACATTTTGGGTGTGTTTTGCTTCCTTGTCTTCTAATTCACTAATTCGGTCCTCCGCTTCTCCTAGTCTACTGTTGATACTTTCAATGGAGTTTTTCATTGCAGCTATATCACTCTTCATTTCTTCTTGGGTCTTACTTAGGTTGTTGATTTTTTCATCTGCTTCTTCTAGCTTCTTCCATATGTTATCGATTTTTTCATCTGTTTCTTCTAGCTTCTTCCATATGTTATCGATTTTTTCATCTGTTTCTTCTTGCTTCTTGCAGAGGTTGTCGATTTTTTCCTCCATCCGGTTTATGCACTCTAGGATCCTTATTCTGAATTCTTTATCTGTCATGTTGCATGCCTCTGTATTACTTAGCTGCTTTTCTGGAGAGTCCTCCTTTTCTTTCCTTTGGGGGTTTCTTTGTCTACCCATGTTTGATCTCACTGACATATCTAGACGTTGAGTTGTTCAGTGGTTGCTCCCTTGGTGGCAGTGACTCCTTGGTCTGTGGTTGCTCTTCGGGCGGTTGCGGTAGCAGCTGCTCTTCAGTTGTCAGCAGCTCCTCTGGTGGGTGCTGTTCACAGCTGTGGTGGCTCTTCTGGCTGGTGGGGCGAGGTTTCACGTACAGCTGCTGTTCCTCAGCAGAGGATGTGGTGCTCAGGAGGTTGCTGTTGCTTGGATCTGCTGCGTTGATTTAAAGGCACAAAATACAACACAACAAGGCACCATGTACCAGGCACTATACACAATTATATTCACGATATTAATAACCCCAATTAAAGGTGACCACCTGAATTAAGAGAATTAGGGGATAAGGAAGAAGGAAGAGAAAAAGATAAAAGAGAGAAAGGAAAAGAAAAGTAGGGACCAAAAAAAGGGAGTGCAAAAATAAAATTGGGAAAAAGGAAGGGGGAAAATAAAAGCGAGAAAAGAAAAGAAAAAAAAAAAAGAGCAAAAAGAGAGAATGAAGTGGAAGAGGGAAGAGACTTTTTATATGAGGAGAATACTCCTATAGAACAGCCATTAATCCCAACAAATTCCAGCAACAGCTCCCTGGATATGAATGCAAACTAGAAACAACCAATAATATAACGATGAAAATAGAATGGTGAACACTAATCCCAAAATAAAATAAAGAAAAAATAAAATGGCACTTTAAAAAATGGTAAAATGGTAGCAGTAATAATACTGGTTAAAAATAAGAAGGTAGTAATTAAAAGGGTAAAATCAGGTGATGGAAAAAGAAGAAAAGAAAGAAAAGAGAAAAAAAAAAAGAACAGAAAAAAAATTGGTTTCTTAGTTAAAAAGTGAAAAAAGAAAAAAAATTGCAGTAGTGAAGGTCCTTCGTTTCTTCTATTCTTCAGTGTGGCTCGCCTTAGACCTTGCAGGTATTCAGGAGAGTGTTGAGTTTCCCTGCGATATACTGTTCCTCTGTGTTGTAAACCACAGTCCTTATTTTAAAGCATGCCGCATTTATTTCCCAGACTGCCTTATTTTGTGTTTAGCAAAGAGTCAGTTTGTGGGTCAGCCTCTGGGTGGCAGTGTTCTGGGGTTGGCCTCTGAGGCTATAGGGCCTCTCTGTCCAGTGGAAGTTCACTGCCCAGAGCTGACTGCGTAATAGTTAGTTACCGGAGCTATGTTGTTGCTGGGATTGAAAATCCCCCTATAGGCCAGACCCTGTTAACTCCCAGGAACTGATAAGGTTATTTTAATCCTTGATCTCGTACAGGGTGGAATCTGGGTGTGGCTGTGCTCCTTGCCTGGGGGCTGGGGGGAGGAGACTCACTCTCAGGAGAGGGTGGCTGCCCCAGTCCTGGGCTCAGGGGTGTCTCAGCACTCAATTCACTACCACCTCTCCCGGCTCCCCCTCTTTCCCCAGCCTCTCCCCAGATTCCACTCCTCAGCACACTCTCCCTCTCTTCAGCACAGGTGAGTGTCTGTATCCGAAATGTCCCATGAACAGGATTCAGTGAAAACAAACAAACAAATGCCGGCCGCGGAAACGGGGAAGGCTTGGCTTCTGTAAGCTTCTTCTCTTACCGGGACTGCATGGTCAGGTCAGCTCTTCAGGCTGCCCCCTTTAGGCTCAGTCCTCCGTGATCACAGAACCCAGCTCTCAATTTCCCTGGCGGCGCCAGGAATCCCGAGGTTCTCCTTTCCCCCGTCAGGGGCTGTGCCTGTCCCAAGGGACGCAGCTGTCTGCCACGCGGTATCCCTCCGACCCTCTGGGCTCAGAGGTCTGGCAAACTTTCCTGCCCAAATCCCTGGGTTTTTTTTTTACCTTTCCAGGGGAGTTCTGCTCTTCCCGGCTGCAAACCCTCTCACCAGCTGAGCAATTTCACCAATTCGGTGTGAGTGTTACTAGCTTCAGCTGCTCGCTCCATTTGCTCCGGGACACGACCTGGGACACGTCTGCCTATATCGCCGCCATCTTGGTTCTCTATAATGCTTTTTTTAAAGTCAAAGACAAACTTCCTCTGAGGATGAGAACTGTGTTTTGTTAATATATCATTTTAGATTATCAAAAGATAAATCCAAGAGTGTGAGAATGGAGGTAAAACTCTAGAAAATAGAACCTATCAAGAAGTTAAAACCAACCAAAAGAAAAAAAATGCTGATTTAAAAAACTGGTCTGCCCTAGCTGGTTTGGCTCAGTGGATAGAGCATCAGACTGCAGACTGAAGAGTCCCAGGTTTAATTTCGGTCAAGGGCACATGCCTGGGTTTGGGGCTCGATTCCCAGTTGGGGCGTGCAGGAGGCAGCCAATCAATGATTCTCTCTCATCATTGACGTTTCTATCTCTCTCTCTCCCTCTCTCTTCCTCTCTGAAATCAATAAAAATATATTTTTTTAAAAAAACTATCCTAACAACATTTTTAAGAATAAAGAATATGAATGTAATATACAAATGATGCATTATATAATTGTACACTTGAAACCTGTATAATTTTATTAAGCAATGTCGCCCCAATAAATTCAATTTAAAAAATTAAAATATATATACTCTCTTTCTAGCAATTCACTCATCGAAATAAGTTTTCCACTTAAATAAAACACCAGTATGAAAAAAAGAATAAAAGATATAAAACATTTCCATAAAAGTTCTTTGTTACATGGTGACTATAGTTCATAACACTGTATGGTAGAGTAGCTCTGACATGGTCTCACCTACAAACATATGAAAAATAACTATGTGAGTTGATTGATGTGTTCATTAACTTGATTGTGTTCATCATTTCACATATATAAGGATATCAAATCATCACATTGTACACCTTAAATATATGAAATTTTTATTTTTCAATTATATCTCAATAAAGTTGGAAAATAAATAAAAGTGATTTTTCCATACCTACACACCAAAATTGGATCTGCGAATTTTGACAATAAAGTTTGTGAAAATTTTGCATTTAATAATTGTCCTAAGTTGAATATTCTATTATTAGTAGGGTTGAAGACACTCCTTCCAATGACATAATAAAAATATTCTCTTATAAAAAATGATTCTTGCTGGGCAATGCTGAGATATAAATCTTCCTATATCCAAAACTACAACAAAACCAACACCTCTGTAATGCATTTGTGAATTAATTTCATTGAGGGAATCATTTCACAATGTATATGATATCAAATCACCACATTATACAATTTAAGGATGTCACACTTTTTGGTTTATTGTACCTCAATAGGACTTGGGGAAAACAACAAACACCTCTAAATCACTTTGGTATGCACATAGTCTAGTACCAAGTATGTTAACTAATAGGTATCTGTGGGTTTAAGATTACTAATAACTCTCTTTTTTCCCCCCATAGTCAGGACTGATTTATTGAAAAAAAAATTGGTTAGCTTAAGGAATTCTAAAAAACTAGTGGCCCATTGCACAAAGAGTCATGCAATAGGCCTTCCTTCCCCTGGCTCCAGGCACCGGTTTTCCTCTGGCACCCAGGACCCAGGCCTTTGGTCCAGCTGCAGCAGTGAGGCTTGGCTTCTCCGCTGTGGCCACAGCAGCAAGGCTTGGCTTCTCTGCTCCGGCTGCTCCCAGCCCCTCCTTCCCCCCCGCCCCAGCTACTCCAGTGGAGGCCAGGGCTGGCTGGAAGCCTGGGTAGCCCTTGGCGACCCAGGCCCCCAGCCATTCCTTGTGCAAAGCCCAGGCCCCCAGCCCTTCCTTGAGGGGATCCCAGGCCCCCAGCCCCTCCTTGACTGGAGTCCAGGGCCAGCGGGAAGCTTGGCTTCCTCCGTCACCCAGAGCAACCCAAGCCTCCTGCTTGCTCCAGCTCCGTGGCTGCTGCCATCTTCAGTCATCTTCAGTCTTTGCTCTGTGCCTGCATATGCAAATTAACCACCATCTTTGTTGGGTTAATTTGCATAGTCACTCTGATTGGTTGGTGGGCATAGCGGAGTGACACCAATTTGCATGTTTCTCTTTTATTAGTGTAGATAGTACATACATGCCTAAAATATTTTTTACCTACTAACCTTTGTATTTGAGTCCAGTACCTTCTCATCAAGTAAAGTTCTCTCAATTAGCTCCCCTATTATCTTTCTTACATAAACCATGCATATAACACAACATCAATTTCTATTTTTATTTCTCTAAAGGGAAACAAGAAATTAAACACAGTTGCAAAGAGATCTGAGTAAAGAATCCTTCTACATCCTTCCAAATTTGTACAACTATTTTGCTGTTGTTTTTCCAAGGTTTAATTCAATGTTCTTTTATTAAACAACTTATCTTTATTGAGCCTCCCCACCATTGTTAAATAATAAATAAAAGCTCTCTCACTCAATTATTTGATCAAGATAATAGTTCTATGAATTAATTTGTTATATGAAAAAATCTGTGGCAAACAATTACAAATGACAGACACCTCTAGTTTGATAAGCATACGACTTGACTGGTAGAGGTGTACGTGTGTGGGTGTAGTTCTTGAGGGTGTCCTAAATGACTTCTATTTCTAGCAGTATGGCATGCTAGATAATTCTGAACAACCCTCCTGACTGAAACAGATAAAGTGTTGGATGAAATATATATATTCAATCTTCTAAAAAGCATTGCTGAGTTGGCACAAAAAGAAGTAAGTCACAGAGGCAAAAAATAAAATAGCAAAAGCAGGAACCCTGAAAGATAAGAGTATACTAAAATGATATTATATGCAGAGATTTTGGGTAAACCCTATTGTTCTTGACTTTCAACTTTAATGTTGTAAAAGATGCAGGGGCCTGGAGCTAAAACCTAGGATCCGCCTAAGAATGGAGCCTATGAAGACAAATGCCATAGGACTAAGCCCCAAGGACTGTATACTCATGATAAAAAGAGACTCAACAAGAATAGCATTTTACAATTCATTGCACTTATTGATTCTATACTGAGTGAAAAGAAAGAAGAAAATTCATTTGAGAATTTATTACTAATAGGCGATCATTATAGAAGTTTACAATCCAAATTCATATTTCCAGTTTGGTAAATAAAATAAAAACCCCTAAGTGAAGTAGGTAATCCTATGTTGGTAATGCTGCCAAGTAGCCTGAACAGATACAAATGTAGTTTGGAGGTTTCCAACTCCAACACAGACCTCAAGAAATTATCACAGTGCCAAGGAAAATGAGCAGATCACAGCCAAAATTCATAAAACACAAAAGGAAACACAAAAGTGACAGCCAGCACAAACAAAGAGATGGCAATTCCAGAACTGAAAGTCCTCAGCAATTGCCATATCAGAGGCAGAATATAAAATAGACAAATTCAATGTGTTTAAGAAAATAAATGAGAAGCTTGAAAATATAAGCATAGAAAAATAGACTATAAGGAACAACTAAACAGAGTTGGAAAAGATCCAAATTACACTCACTCCAGAAGCAAAAAATAAATACATTAAAATTAAAAATGTAATGGGTAAATTAAATAACAAATTAAATAAATAAAAGTTCTCTTACTCAATTATTTAATCAAGATAATAGCTCTAACAGCCAGGAGTGTTAGTAACTGAAAGATAGATCCAAATAAATTATGTAGAATCATCTCAAAAAAAAGTTATTGAAATATTAAAGAGGCTAAAAGTCATAGGGGATACAGGGATAATGTCTACATAAACATAATCAGTGGTCCAGAAAGAAAAAAAAATATTAGTCAGAATAGGATGCAACAAAGTAAGCCCCAAATTGGCTAGCTTAACAAAATTAGTGTATTTTTTCCTCTCATGTCAATCAGGAAACCCTTTAGGAAAATATTCTCCCCTGGATGCCCTAGAGATTTTGTGATTCTTCTCTCTCAATAAGTGGTCTCCATCACTACTTCCAAAAGACAAGGGAAAGCTGGAGGGGTCACAGAATAAGCAGAAATGATATGGTAAATGCACAGCATTGTCTCTGCCTCCCATTGCTCTTCAGTCATCACATCCTTCCATGTTCCTACGCACACATAGAACACACTCAGCCCCAATCCACAGTCCCATCTAGTCACTGCCCTCAGTTCAAAATCCAGGAATTCTGAGTGATATTCAGATTTGTCTCTTCAAACACAGCTTCTCTTGTTCCTGAGATCTGGGAACGAAAAAGTTGTCATTATGCCCATGCCATCAAATCAACAGTGGTGAAACAGGAACAAAAGTGTTACAATAAATATTCCCCATTCTGAAGTGAAAAGAATGGGAGACATATACTATTCACTGAAATCCACAGAGCAGATACCGTGCATGCTCCTTATGAAAGGACATTGTTCTTGATTATGCCCCAATTCTCTTCTTTGGAAGAATTTTTGTCCACTGGTTTCATGTCTGTGATGCCACTCCCTAAATGTTATTCCTTTCTAATTACCCCCCAGGACCATATATGAAGTGGGCTTTGGGAGTTCCTCATTCTTGTGGCCTGTACAGGTTTCACAACTGACTTTCTGTTTATGGAAGGTTGGAACAGAAAGGCTATTTTAAATCTTAAAAAAAAAATCTGTTTCTTTAAAAATCCATGCTCATAATTTCTTTGTCAATATAGGTTTCCTAAAAACTCATTAAGCTTCTGATCTATTTGCTTTCAATCAGTTACATGTGCCAGTAATGATGCTGATACTGTTGTAATTAACCTAGTTATTAATAATAGGAAAGGAGCAAAGGGAAGGCCAAATATTATAGGCATGTCACTTGGGCAGCTTTTCCAGGAAGCTGTAGTTTAATTCTCCCCCGAGGACCACAGGTCTATTCCCCTACTCCCCACAGATTGCTAGGGTAAGGTACTGAAGTGGGGGGAATAGATGCATGCCCAGTGAAGTCTGGGTGACATAGGGAAGGTACTTGTCTGTCAGTCATACCTGGGAACAGGTGATTGGTCAGAGTAGGCATGGCCACTACAAGCTCAGGAAGCTTTGAGCTATTTAATCTCCTAAACAAAGGAACTCTCTTGTATTCCTGGTTTCTCTTGCTCTCTTCTGGTTTTCTTTTGGTTTCTCTTAGGTTCTTGTGCTCTTGCCTCTTGGCATGTTGTGCTTGACTCCTGGCTTGCAGGGCTCTCATGCTCCTGCTCTCTTGCATTTGCCCATATGGCCCAGAGCCACATGGACCCCACACAATGAACTAATGGACTACAACTAGCCTAATGCTAAACCAGACCCAATTCCAACATGGAATGGAAAATATGGACAACGGCTTTGCATTTAGCTCTACTGGATCCCCATCTGCTCTTCTTCCAGAACAGGATTAAGGGAAATGGGATGCTGGAAACCCAGGATGTAATTCCATGCAAGTAAAAATCACTCATCCTCCTATGCCAGTCTCAGAAAATGTATTTTCTCAAGATACAGTAAGTACACCACCCCTAGCAGTCAGTGGGGGAATGGATACCCCACTTCCACTGATAACAATATCATAAGTACTCTTATAGACATGTTTTTAGATGTGATTTATTTGTTTTCTCATCTCACATATCTCTCTTTCTTGATCTAATGGCAGATACAAACTATTTGGGAGAATGAGTAGGGTGGCCAAACCTATAATGTGCTTTTATCCTGGGTTATTTTATCTATAGATATGTTTTGCTAGTTGCCACATTTAAATTTTTAACTTTCCCAATTCTGTAAGGTTCTGAGTTTCCAAAATCTCTTTATTTCCTTTCATTGTACTTGCAAATTGGCCTCATCTCTGATGAACAAATTCCATTTTTATAACATTGTCATGAGTTGGGATTCACAGAAAGCGTATTTCAATATGGAGGATTCCTATTAAGGTATGACCTTGGGATCAGCACTTGTAAAAGGAAGGTAAAGGTTGCAGGATTGAAAAAAAATGATAAATTGAGATATGAAGAACATATAACATCCTCAACCTTCCCCACAGGGAACTCTGGAACTAAAATGGTCCAAGAAAAATAACAAGTTGGGCCAAAATATCTAGCTGTTTATACATCTGTTTTGATCAGTCATTGGATATGAGTCACAGACAGGAAGGTAGGGCCTTGAGTAAGGTGGTTATCTGCAGCTAAGGAATTCTGTGAAGAAGCTGTTATCTAAATGATCTCTATTACTATAACTCTCAGGAACATAGGACTAAGTCCTTTTGTGAAGAGTAATCAGGTAGTACATCTCCTTGTCCATCACAGGCCATCCCTTGTGGCTCTCTACTACATTTCTAAGTGTGTTTGAGGAGCAGCTTCTTCCCAACTCCAGGAGGCCTCTCTTTGGGAGGGGACTTAGAAGAGGAAGGTTAATGGAATAAAAAACAGTCCCGCTACTGTAGATGGTCTCTGGCCACAACTGATATTCAACCCTCTACTATATACTAAAATCCATGAATGTCATGGTGTAAACCCATGTGCATATTTCTTGGAATAAACTGGGTCCCCTGGTCTGACACAATATTATATGGGATGGACCAATGAGTGGAAGATCTGTAAGTCCTTCAATCATGGTGCTATTTGAAGCCCTACAGGCAGAGAAGGGAAATGCATACACAGACTATGTATCTATTCCTGTGAGAATCAATCACTGGATCTTCAATGGTAGAAAGAGCTACATGTAGTAGTCCACTTGCCACCAAAGTGGCTATTGGAATTCTTGAAAAATGGTGCTGACTAGGGCCTCATCGTTGGTACCTGGTATTAATTAGTGGGGCATTCAGCAGTGGCAATATCTACATCAGCCTTGGTGAGTGTAAGCCCATATTACTGAGGTTATTCATGACCCCCATCTCTGTCACTATGGCCATTTCATTCATGTGCCCATTATCCAGCACCAGGTGACAGAGGCTGCCCAATGTCAACCAGCCAAGTCATTTGTTTCTCTCCCACAGAGAATGCTCTCTAACGGACATTAATATATCTTACAAAGATATTTACACCTAGCATCCTCTCCCATATGTTCACCCTCATGCCTCTATCCCAGATCACTTCTTCCCTAGTCGTCTAATATTTCTCTTTCTAGATGCCTGATTCATTGTCCAGGATAATTGCATCTTCCCATAAATAAATAAATAAATAAATAAATATATATTATCCTGAGGTGGTCACTCCTATGGCCAAATTGATGACCAGGTGTACTGCGTGTGTGTCTTCCAAAACTAGATGGGACAGAAATCCCTTCCACCCACATCCCATTGTCTATAACTTGGTCACATAGTTCCTAATTGAAAGAGAGTCTAGATAAGCCTATCTTATTCTGTGCCTGAGACATTCAAATTATTGTCTTAGCCACAGAGGTAATAGAGAATGGAAAATAGGTGATGTTTAAATAGTTGTCCTGCTAACTGAGTAGTGAAGGATCATAGGTGTTAGTCAGTATAGGTTGCCAGCACCTATATTTTAGAGAAGAGTATCAATTAATAAATCAATTAATGAATCAAAATATTACATATTAAAAATATCAATCCATCAATTTGATTAAGTAGAGACAAGTTAAGAGTGTATAGCCATTTGGATGTGCTCTGGGGAGGAGAGGGGAGAGGACTTAGTAGAATTCACTGCTTCCGGTTGAGTTGCTTGGAAACGACCTTGGATCATGGGTGTGGGTTTGTCTGGCTGCAGTGTGTTAAGGACTCTGTGTGTGTTAACTGCATTAGCATGGTGTGCATACTGAATTCCACTCTGTGGGCTTTGTCTATTCTTATAGAGCACTTATTCTTCCATGAAAAGCACAGCAACAGGTTACAGTTTAACAAGAAAAGATAATAGTTAATCAGGCTTGTATTTCTTCTAAAGTTGCTTGGATAATGTCTGCTCAGCTCCCTGAAGAAACTTGGATGAAATAATGGTATACATTTTAATAAAATATGCAAGGAGTTTGAAACATTAAAACTGCCATTATCAGTATTACCATTATCAGTCGAGAAGTTGTATACCTAATTCTCCATACATTATGCTAAAAATTAAAGCATTATATCTAATACAATGTCAAAGACAATGTTAATGCAAAAATTAACTACAGCAAAGTACAAAAGTGAAAGAAGGGAATTCTAAACGAAGAGATTAGAAAGATGGTAGCAAGAAGATATTGTTAGCTTCTCGAATTAATGCAGAGCTTTTAATGCAATGCTCTGAAAAAAAATCATCCGTGGAAGTTCCACCTGTAGTCATTTACAATTTCATAAATGATATGTAAAATGGCTGGTTAAAATGCAGTATTGACATTAGGTTGATAATGAATAAATAACCAAAAAATACCCAAGAGTGTGTTCATCCAAACACTATCATAATTGGCCACACACTGTGCTTTGTCAGAGTGAGCGAAGAAGACATGCAAAGAGATGCCATGCTCACAGAGTGAGTCCTTGGTTCCCATTCCTCTATCTCTTAGTAGGTGCTTACTGAAATGTCATTTGAATTATGGTGATATAGTATATTGGGTCAAAATGCTTTCAGAATGCCAAGGAGTAGGTTTATATTCCAGTTGAATCTCTGAAGCAAGACAGGGAATTTCCAAGAAGAGAAATATTCAACTACAGAGATTGAGGGAAAGGAAGATTGTTTTTCTCCACTGAAAATGTAAGGTAACACAGGGGTAAATGGATGTGAAAGCCCTGAACGGGTCAGAGTGCTTGGAATAGAGGATGAGGGTAGATTGGGCCATATCAGGAAAGCTTTTTATTCCAAACCAGGGCACTTTTTCCTAAGAAGAAATGGGCCCTTCAGAGGATTTTCTGCAGGAGAGTGTGTATGCAGGTTTCTTTTCATAAGAACGAGAGCTTCTGGAGCATATGAGAGGATGGATTCGGGGAGGAGCAACCTGTCTTAGGCTCTGTGTTAGTGACCACACATAAATGAGGATATTGTCATTGCCTTGAGATGGTGGAAGTCTAGTTGAGTAGGCAAGTAAATCAGGGGACAGATGATTGCTATACAAAATTACACACAGTGATGCTTTGGAAGTATTCAGAGGGGCCACCTATCTCATGGTGGAGAAGTTAGGGAAGGCTTCCGGGAGAAATTGTCCACTGAACTGAGCCTAAAAAAGCATGAAATAAAGGCAAATATGCTGTTCTTTAACTCATTGCTCAAACCACACCATAAGGTTCAAAGATCATAACTGATTCTTATCCAGGGGTGTATAGTTTGGGGAACATGGCAGTGAATACATATAAAAGTAATTCATTTTTAAAATCTTAAGAGCAGTACTTAATCTCATTAAGCACAAAGGATGTTTAATTGATTAATCATGTACAGAGAGTGTTTACAAAGGACTAGGCACCCAAGAAGCACTGAGAGAATTTCAGAAGTGCCCGAACCCTGACCAATGGGATTCTCACATTGGGAAGGCGGTTAGGACGGGGCAAATTTTGCTAAGTCCCTTGGATATTGATGTTCCATTTCTGCCACCTTCTAGCTCAAGAAGCTTGTTACCTAATTGATGAAGCATATTTTTCATGCCAGAAAAAATAATGGTCTAAAACAAGGTTCATTTAAAAAGGTAGTTAGAAAGGATACAAAAGATACTTCTATGGGGGTTCTGACTGATGAACTGAAAAATGCTGACTAAAGGATTCCAGACAGAGGGAATATCCTGAATAGACTTTCTCCTTCATGCATACCCTCCCTCCATTCTTCCCTCTCTCATTAGTTTTTTCCTTATTTTCTTCTTTTTAGTAGATATTTATTGATCCTAGAATTATTTTTTAATAAAAAAATTATATTCCTTCACTGAAACTTGCTCTCGGTTCAATAAAGGGATACCAAAGGGATACCAAACTTGCCCTCCTTCCCTCCTACATCTAATTCCATCTTCTGGAGTCAGGAATGGGGAATATAACCCAAAGAGATGATGCTCAAACTAAATCATAAAGGAGCCTGCCAAAGCAAAACAGGGAATGTGGCCTCTTCTAGGAACTAGAGGGATTTGAGTACAACAGAAGCTTGGGGTGTGCTGGAGAAGGATGAGGGTTTGGACTAGAGAAGCTGACCCACAGGACAGCACCCTGACCTAGTTCATGGTTAGGAACAGTAGGAGATAAAGTTAAATATCTTACCTAAGGTCCTACTAGCTAAAAAGTACCAGATGGACTTTGCATAAAAATGGTTCCTGATAGTTCTTCAAAACTATGTTTGCTAAGCAATTTTACACAATTAAAGCAATCTGGGCACATTTACACCTTCTCACTATAGTTTGTGTTAAGCATTAATTAAGCATTATTAATTAAGGCAAAGACTTGTGTATATGAAAGGAGTGTGGATATCTGAAGTGTTCATTTTCGTATTTGTCTACTTTTATTTGAAAACAGCAGGTTAAATTGTGACATGAGCAACGTTTACCCTCAAACTATCATGCAGATTGTTTTGGTGTCTGAATAATCACAAAAGACTGCTTTGGTCGAAGCTCCTGAACACTTCTTATTGCTAATGTTGGCAATAAACCTGTTAATTAATTAATTGTAAAACACTAGTGAACCAAGCAAAAAGAATCCATCTGTTTATAAAATTTCAAAGATCTCTTCTGAGCATAACATTTAAAACCAAGAGCTGGCTTGCCTACTAACTCTGGAATATTTGTACAGTCTCGTCTTAGGGCTAAGAGGTGATATTTTAATGCAACCATTTGTTGTATTTGAAGGTAGTTTTGCAGGCACATGGTGCTGCATGCAATTTATTTCAGGGACTGTTGGAAATGGAAAAATTGGTGAGGGATATATGGCTTATTCATCTATATCTATAGCCAGGCAGGGAAAAGCAGAAGGGCATTTCACATAGAGAAACATAGTAATAAAAGCCAGGAAGGAAAAAAAATCAGAGGACTGAAAAAATTCCTAAATGAAGGAAATTTGCAGTATACTTATTAGCTGGCAGGGGCGAGAGTAAAAAGTTAAATGTAGTGCCCTGGCTGGCATTGTTCAGTGGTTAGAGTGTTAGCCTTTTACACTGGAGGTTCTTGAGTTCGATTCCTGGTCAAGGGCACTTACCTAGGTTCCAAGTTTGATCCCTACCCCAGGTCAGAGCACATACAGGAGGCAACTAATCAATGTGTCTCTCTCACATTGATGTTTCTCTCTCTCTTCCCCTCCCCCTCCCTTCTTCTCTCTCTCTCTCTCTCTCTCTCTCTCTCTCTCTCTCTCTCTCTCTCTCTCTCTCTCTAAAAATCAAAGGGAAAAAATATCCTCATTCCTTGGGTGAGGATTTTAAAAAGTTAAATGTTGATAAATAGGAATCTTCCTGAAAATTTATCTTCAAAGTTATGGGAATTCCATGAAAATATTCCATCTAGAGAGTATGACAAAAATCTGTTTTTAAGAATTTTTACCAATCATCCATTTGGAAAATTGGGAAGGATCCTCAGGTCCTCCTCCCAGTGCCCAGAGAGGAGTGCAGTAGGAATCCCAGGATAAGCCTGGACATCTATATAATAAAAGCCTAAGCGACCTTATGGCAGAACGACCAGAATGACTAGTCGCTATGATGCTTACTGACCACCAGGGGGCAGATGCTAAACGCAGGAGCTGCCCCCTGGTGGTCAGTGTGCTCCCACAGGGGGAGTGCCACTCAGCCAGAAGCCGGGCTCACAGCTGCTGCTCCATGGCAGCGCTAAGGAGCAGCAAGCAGGCAGGCGGTAAGGAGCGAGGGGTCCCAGACTGCAAGAGGGATGTCCGCTAAAGGGTCCTGGACTGCAAGAAGGTGCAGGCCAGGCTGAGGGACACCCCCTACCCCCAGTGCACAAATTTCATGCACCGGGCCTCTAGTCCACAATAAAGTAGGGAAAAGGTCACCTGACTTGAGTCAGAGAAGTGGGCTCTGGTCTCAGACCTGACTAGCTGGTCAGCAAAGGCATGCTGTTTACCATTCCTGTGTCTCTACTTTTCTCTGTTAATGGGAAACATTTATTCTGGTTTAGGGGGATAGATTTATATGGTTCCATTTATAGTCACATCTAGGTATAACCAAGTTATTGATAACCATCTGGATATAAGGGTGGCTTTAAGGAACTCCTACTACCTGAAATACCAAATAGCTGGCCTTCTTATGTGAAGGTGCAGGACCAGAGGCCATATTGCAATATGAGCTAAGACATCCATAGCTGGAAGTATGTAGATATCAGGGAAGAAACAATGTTTGAAATGTAAAGTGGCAGGAACTAATATATGCTCTAAAATCATAAACAGAGTTTCAGTGGACACCTAATCATAATTGAAGTTACTCTATTTGTTGTAATCTAAACTTTTTGCCTTTCAAGGTAAGAATGATTTCTATTTTTTTTCTGCTGATCTTCCTAGATTTTGTTTTATGATTTATTTATGTGACCTTTCTCTCAAATCTTCAATAAACAAATTTCAAGATAGCCCAAGAAGGTACCCTTCCAATATGTCTACATTTAAATGATCTGTTCTGCTTCTTTAAACATCTGCTTCTAAAATATATTTCTACAATGCAAGTAAAATGAGACTAGATTAGGCCTCTGGAGAGGAGCATCAAAGGCTCCCAGACTTTCAACCTTCATTTATGCTTCCCCTTTATGTGGACTTTATCAGGATGTCTTTTTTTTTTTTTTTTTTTGCTTTATTTATTTATTTTTTTTTAAATTAAATCTTTATTGTTCAGATTATTACATTTGTTCCTTTCCCCCCCCCCCATAACTCCCCTCCTCCCAGTTCACGCCCCACCCTCCGCCCTCACTCCCCAGCCACTGTCCTCATCCATAGGTGCACGATTTTTGTCCAGTCTCTTCCCACATCTCCCACACCCCTTTCCCCCCCAAGAATAGTCAGTCCATTCCCTTTCTATGTCCCTGATTCTATTATAATCAACAGTTCATTCTGTTCATCAGATTATTTATTCACTTGATTCTTAGATTCACTTGTTGATAGATGCATATTTGTTGTTCATAATTTGTATCTTTACCTTTTTCTTCCTCTTCCTCTTCTTAAAGGATACCTTTCAGCATTTCATATAATACTGGTTTGGTGGTGATGAACTCCTTTAGCTTTTCCTTAACTGTGAAGCTCTTTATCTGACCTTCAATTCTGAATGATAGCTTTGCTGGATAAAGTAATCTTGGTTGTAGGTTCTTGGTATTCATCACTTTGAATATTTCTTGCCACTCCCTTCTGGCCTGCAAAGTTTCTGTTGAGAAATCAGCTGACAGTCGTATGGGTATTCCCTTGTAGGTAACTGAGTTTCTTTCTCTTGCTGTTTTTAAGATTCTCTCTTTATCTTTTGCTCTTGGCATTTTAATGATGATGTGTCTTGGTGTGGTCCTCTTTGGATTCCTTTTGTTTGGGGTTCTCCGTGCTTCTTGGACCTGTAAGTCCATTTCTTTCACCAGGTGGGGGAAGTTTTCTGTCATTATTTCTTCAAATAGGTTTTCAATATCTTGCTCTCTCTCATCTTCTGGCACCCCTATAATTCTGATGTTGGTACGCTTGAAGCTGTCCCAGAGGCTCCTTACACTATCCTCGCATTTTTGGATTCTTTTTTCATTTTGCTTTTCCGGTTGGATGTTTTTTGCTTCCTCGCATTTCAAATCATTGACTTGATTCTTGCGCTCCTCTGGTCTGCTGTTGGGCATCTGTATAATATTCGTTATTTCAGTCCGTGTATGCTTAATTTCTAGTTGGTTCCCCAATATAAGATCGAGGGTCTTATTAGTTTTCGTGTAGATCTCATTAAGTTTATCGGCAGCTTCTAAACAGTTCTTGAGAGACCTTAAAAGTGTGGTTCTGAACTCTATATCTTCCTTTGACAATTTTGTCCTGTTTCTTTGTCTCCGCATTTTGTTATGCTTCCTTGGTGCACCCCCTAGTGGTCTTTGTTCGCAGTCTTATAGATAAATCTTGATTGTTGTAGCTAATTCCAGGGAGGGTTTGACCTCCAGGCCAAGTGGCTATGAGAATCAGCTGTGTCAGTAGTGAGAGAACTTCTGTCCTCTAGGGAGGTGCTAATCTAGCCTTTGCCTGAGGCTATCCGGCAAATGCCTCTGTGCAGGGCTTGGGCGGGGCGGGTCGCACAGGATCAACAGGGTGGGCCGGAGAGAGCAGTTATGGCGGCTCTCAGTCCTGTCCCCAGGGGCTCTGCCTCTCTGAGTCCCAGCACCCACTGCAAAGCTGGGAGAGAAAGCTGCACTCGCTCTGACCGAAGCCAGACAGTCCCGCTTCTCCCGTTTGAGTCTGGGTCCCTAAAGACTCGCCCGGATCTGGTGCTCAGAGTCTGCGACTCCCTCCCGATTGAAAACAACAACCGCGCCCTCCGCCGCCAGCCCGCTCCGCGCACTCCGCACCTCAGAATTTGACTTCAGCACTGCGCCTCCTCTGAGTGTCCGTGTGCATTTCTCTTTCCTCCTAGTTGTAGGACTTCCACTCAGCCAGCGTTCCTGTGGTTCTGGGTGATGTCCCTTCCGTTTTTTGGTTACACTTTTGAAGTAGTTGTTCAAAGCAGCAAACTCCGGCGTTCACCTATGCCGCCATCTTGGTTCTCCTCAGGATGTCTTGATGAAATGAGCTATTTTAACACTACAGGGCCACCACTAACTTCCATGCTTCTATTTCTGCCTTAACCATTGATTGCCTAGTTGTACTAGTAAGTTACAATTCCATTTATTTAATTATTTTAAGGCTTTCTTTGCTTTAATGTTCCCTCCTGGGACCCAGTGGACATCTGTTAGTCAGTACTCTTATTTGTTCATGAATTCCTCACTTAACTATTCAGCAAAACTTGAAGAAGAGATGGTATCATGATGTGATAGAGTAGGAAGAGCCCTGAGTTGGGAGTCAGGAGAGGTGGCCTCCAGTATAGTCCTGAGAGCATTATGACCTTTAATAATTCATTTAATCTTCTTAAGCCTCAGGTTCCTCAACTATAAAAACAGGGTTGACCAGATATCATTTTTAGATTGCTTCCAGTTAAACATTCTGAAATTTGATTTCCCAGGTTGTTTTGGGGCATCTATTTGCTTCCAGTCCAGGCAAGGAGAGGCCAATGCTATTACCACCTGACAGCTGGGAGAGAGAGAGAAAGAATGAAAGCTTCCCTAAGTGCTCCTGATCCTCCTTTTTCTTTGTAAATAAATGAAAATACTTCATTTTCCAGAGCAAAGCCTGAGTCGCAAATATCATTTTTCCCATGGGGAGGTAAAAAAAAATTAGCATTTAAAAATATTCCAGCATGTAACATTTTGTTTGTTTCCATAATGTCAGATTTAAGGATAAATGCTGTTTTGTTGGGTTTTTTTTTTTTTGGGTTTTTTTACACTGAAAGCAAAACTTCCTAATTCATCTGGCTTATAGGATCATTTACATATCCTATGGAACATTTATTTTATCTGACCAGAATTGAAGATGATACAACATTCTTGGCTGAGATTAAAAATATATAAGAATGGAATATTGATAGCAATACATACTATAGAGAAGAACAGCCTAGTTGATGCTCTTTGGATGAGAAGAATGAAACGGTACCTAGCTAAAATGAAATGATATCCTTAAAAGATATAGATTAATGATAGCAGTTTCTAAGATTGAAAAAGGAACAGCAAGGATAAAAGAGGAATACATTTAAGCATTTCAGCAAAGGATAGAGAAATTTAAAGGATAATGTTAATTGAATTATGTGTTGTAACCAGATAATACTCTATTATACGAAGATGAAAGCCACAGTCATATCAAACCATCTAGTAGAAAGATGTCAACTTGAATATGCAAGGGTTATTTTTAAAGTGGCAGATTCTAATGTGAATCTAAATTTCAGGAGTACTGAAACTTCCTCATTAACAATGGTGATAAACTTAGTTTAATTGCTGATGAAACTATATCCAGACTTATTGCAATATTGGAATAACTAAATGCATTGTTATTTTTCAACCAGAATTAATTGATTCATTTGATATATTTATTGAGTTCCCCTATGTGTCCATAATTTCAAATAGTTCAAAGGGCCCTGGTTTTTCAATCTTCATTTATTCAACAAACCTTTCCTAAGTACCTTCTGTATGTGAAGCACTGTACTAAATTTCAGAGCCTATAAGGAATTAATATGCTTTTCTAGGGCAAGTGCCATATCATTTTTATCTTCCCATGCCTAGTAAGAGGGCCCAGATTAATAGATGTAGTTGATAAATGTTTAAATGAATTAAACATTTTAGGAAGGCATATATACATGAAACTATGAATTGAGAGAACCAAGAAATATCTTACATGTCAATTATCATGAACCAAATAAGTTGGAAAAGATCTTACATGTCATTGAAGCTAATGTTTTCTAAGTTCATTCCATGGTACAAAAGTAATGGATGTTACCAAAACAAAGGGGATTGGGAGATTCCTTGGTAAAATAAGTTTGAAGAAAGCAGAATTAAACTACTTTTTTCATTTCTCAGAGAATTTGGTGTGCTAAAATTTTGTATTTCTCTCAAAATCAGATATAGCACATCTCATTTCCAACATTATTCATCCAAGGGGTCATTTTTTATTGAGCTACATCTTGTGAAATAATGTTCTGATTTGGGGAAGTTCTCAAACTGGTCTATTTTCTTAGCTTTACCTCTCAATCCCAACCACACTTTTACCCAGTAAAAGATAACTTCATGACTCTTCTTAAGTAATTCTGTGAATGAGTGATTCATTATATTTTTTGAGCAAACTTGTTTTTATCATTAGATAGCCTTCATTCTTAGAGAACTTTTGGAAGTTGAGCTGAAATCTGCCTCACAGTCCATTAGAGGAGGTGTTGGTGAACAATGGCCTGCAGAAAAAATCTGGCCAATGTCTTATTTTTGTATGGCATTGGAGCTAAGAATATCTTTTATATTCTTAAGAACTGTAAAAAAAAAAAAAGAAAGAAAGAAAGAAAGAAAAGACAAGAAAAATATGCAACAGTGATCATATGGCCCATCCAGTCAAAAATATATACAATCTGGATCTTTGCAAAAGTTGGCAGAATTATGCTCTACAGAATTGTTGTCTATGCCTGGCCAGTGTGGCTCAGTGGTTGAGTGTCGATCTATGAACCAATAGATCATGGTTCAATTCCTGGTCAGGGCAAATGACAAGGTTTCTGGCTTGATTCCCAGTGGTGGGGGCATGCAAAAGGCAGCAGATCAATGATTCTCTCTCATCATTGATGTTTCCATCTCTCTCCCTCTCCCTTCCTCTCTAAAATCAATAATAACATATTTTTAAAAGAATTGATGTCAAGACTTTTCTATTATACATTCTGTGGTAAGCAGCCTCTAATTTAGTTCCAAAATATTCCTGAGTCGAGTCCTTGTATTCAAGTACTTGTATAATCCCCTCCTTTTGAACATGGCCTAGAGTTAACAACTCTAATTCTATTGTACTGTATTGGATTGGATTCTATTCTATTCTATTCTATCCTACAGACTTGCTTCTATTTTATTATTCAATAAAATATGGGGAAATTATGGAATACCTGTTCAACTAATAAGTTTTAGACTCTCTCTCCCCCTCCCTCACCCACCTGCTCTGAGGGAAGTCACCTGCCATATTGTGAGCTACTGTATAAAAATACAAGGAAAGGAGAAAGACCTCTAGCCAAGAGACAGTGAGGAACTAAGACCTTCAGTCCAATAGGGTCTGCAAGGAACTGAACCCTACCAACAACCAGGAAACTTAGCTTAAAGCATATCCTCCCCATTGGGCTTTCAAATGTGACCACAGCCCTGGCCAACAGCCTTCTTTCAAGTTTATTAAGAAAGCCAGCAGTAGGACAACCAAGATGGCGGCATAGGTAAACACCTGAATTTGCTGCTGCGCACAACCACATTAAAACTACAACTAAAAGGCAAAACAAATATCATCAAGAACCACGGGAAGGCTGACGGAGTGGAAATTCTACAACTAGAAGGAAAGAGAAAAGCGCATTGAGTCTGGTAGGAGGTGCAGAGATGCGGAGGTGCCGGGATGCGGAGGTGCGTAAGGTACGGAGGCCCAAGCGAAAGGGGCTGGCAGCTGGGTAGCTGTCATCTTTTTCAATCGGGAGGGAGATACAAGCTCCCAACTGCTCTGAACCCCAGTTCTGGGTGAGAATTTGGGGACCCAGACTCACACTGAGACAAACTGGACTGTCTGGCATCGGGATGGAACGTGAGGGCAGCTTTCTCGCAGAGGTGCTTGCAGCATTCATTGTTCCTGCACGGGGTCGCAGGACACAGACCCTGGGACCTCTCAGAGGCAGAGCAGACTGGAAGTCATTGTGGTTTTCTCTGCCCAGGGGATTCCCTGAGACCCTGCCCCACCCAATTTACAACCCCACCCAAGCTGTGTGCAGAGGCTTTTGCATATGAATGGCCTGGCCTTTCTCCACCTAAGTCAGTGATGGCGAACCTTTTGAGCTCGGCATGTCAGCATTTTGAAAAACCCTAACATAACTCTGGTGCTGTGTCACATATAGAAATTTTTTAATATTTGAAACCATAGTAAAACAAAGATTTATATTTTTGATATTTATTTTATATATTTAAATGCCATTTAACAAAAAATCAACCAAAAAAATGAGTTCGTGTGTCACCTCTGACACGTGTGTCATAGGTTCTCCATCACTGACCTAAGTTCTCTCATTTGATATAATACTGGTTTGGCGGTGATGTGAGTGCCAAAGCCCCACTGAAGTAAGTCCTGCCCCATAAGAGTGTTCCCAGCACAGACGTTCTCCCATTGTAGACACAACTGGTCCTCACAGCCAATTGGCCTGGAGGTCAATTCCTCCCAGTGATACCAACAGCAATCAAGGCTTAACTACAACAAAACTGCGCACACAGTGCACAAGGGGGTGCACCAAGAGTGTCCACCTCAGGTAATTAGGAAGGCTGAGCCACTGGGCCCTATAGGACACCTAGAATACAAAGCCACTCTATCAACACAGGGAAGCATAAAAAATATGGAGACAAAGAAACAGGTCACAAATTACAGAAATGGAAGAAAGCAAATGACTGGATATAGAGTTCAAAACCACGGTTATAAGGTTTTTCAAGAATTTTATGGAAACCGCCGATAAATTTACTGAGATCCTGGTGGATATGAAAAAAGACCAACTAGAAATTAAGCATTCACTGACTGAAATAAAGAATAATATACAGAGATCCAACAGCAGACAAGAGGATCCCAAGAATCAAGTCAAAGATTTGAAATATGAAGAAACAAAAAATAGCCAACCGGAAAAGAAAAAAGAAAAAAGAATCCAAAAATATGAAGATAGTGTAAGGAGCCTCTGGGACAACTTCAAGCGTACCAACATCCGAATTATAGGGGTGCCAGAAGAAGAGAGAGGGCAAGATATTGAAAACCTATTTGAAGAAATAATGACAGAAAACTTCCCCTACCTGGTGAAAGAAATAGACTTACAAGTCCAGGAAGCACAGAGAACCCCAAACAAAAGGAATCCAAATAGGACCACACCAAGACACATCATAATTAAAATGCCAAGAGCAAAAGACAAAGAGATAATCTTAAAAGCAGCAAGAGAAAAAACAGTTAGTTACCTACAAAGGAGTACCCATACGACTGTCAGCTGATTTCTCAACAGAAACTATGCAGGCCAGAAGGGAGTGGCAAGAAATATTCAAAGTAATGACTAGCAAGAACCTACAACCAAGATTACTCTACCCAGCAAAGCTATTATTTAGAATTGAAGGTCAGATAAAGAGCTTCACAAATAAGAAAAATCTAAAGGAGTTCATCACCACCAAACCAGTATTATATGAAATGCTGAAGGGTATTCTTTAAGAAGAGTTAGAAGTAAAAGGTAAAGATAAAAATTATGAACAACAAAGTGACAACAAATACATATCTATCAACAAGTGAATTTAAAAGTCAAGTGAATAAAAAATCTGATGAACAGAATAAACTTGTGAATAGAATAGAATCAGGGGCATAGAAAGGGAGTGGACTGACAATTCTTGAGGGGAAGAGGGTATGGGGGTGCAAGAAGAGATTGGACAAAAATTGTACACCTATGAATGAGGACAGTGGGGGGCTAAGGGCAGGGGGTGGAGTGGGAACCAGGTGGAGGGGAGCTATGGGGGGCAAAAGAGGAATAACTTTAATAATCTGAACAATAAAGATTTATTTTTTAAAAAAGAAAAAAAAGGAAGCCAGCTAAGTCCTAGACAGTTTGGCTCAGCGGATAGTGCATCAGCCTGCAGACTGAAGGGTCCTGGGTTTGATTCGGGTCTAGGGTACATGCCCAGGTTGCGGGCTCAACCCCCAGTAGGGGGTGAGGAGTAGGCAGCTGATCAAAGATTCTCTCTCATCATTGATGTTTCTCTCTCTCTTTCCTCTCCCTTCCTCTCTGAAATCAATAAATGTTAAAAAAAAAAGCCAGCTAAATTACACATGGATTCCTGATACATTAACACTGTGGGGTAATACATGATGCTGTTTTAAGGTGTTATACGTTGGGGTAATTTTTACCCAGAAATAGATAACTAACACATACTCTGATTAGTAAAAAAAAAATATTGGAGCATGCAATCCCAATATATGTATATTTAGTTATGAATTCTAAACATGTACTACTGCAAACTTTTGCTTTAAATATTACTAAATGTTACATTTTTCTTAATTTTAGACAAAAATAAATATAGAGAATTTTAATAACTTGTTATGGGTTTGGACCCTATGGAATTGGCTTGGGGACCACTTAATGTGTTTGCATCTACTTTGGAGAATACTCTGACAGGGCAGCATATGAAATCATAATGACACAAAACACTCCCAGAATTGTGAACACATAATTTTATTTATTTGGTAACTACATCATTGAATAGAACCAGATCTTTGCATCTAAAATATTTTATTTGTTCAGAAGTGTTAGCTCCTCATTTATGTTAATCAATGGACAACTCATCACAGATGTCACCTTGGAAACCTCTACTTAGGTTTATAGGAAATTTTCAGATGTCTAAGAGAGTTTATCTGTCTTAAGAGTTGCCTGGTCACTAAAAGGGAATGTTAACATCTGTGGGAGAAGCAATTAGTGTCCATTCTATCCTGATTGACAATTCTGTAAAAGGCCCAATAGCACTTTCTATGGTTTTACAAAATGGCGACCTTCTGTTTCAGAGTGCTGAGTAACTATTGAGTTCTGGGGACAGTTATCATCACGCGGATGCCCCATGTGGCTTCCAATTAGGGAATCAAGCCTAATTTCACTTCCCAACCAGACTGAAATATAAAAGAGACAGATAAGACCATCATAGTGAGGTATGAACAGAGATTTCAGGCAAGCAGAATGCATGAATATCAACTTTTAGGAGCATTCAATTAGAAACGCAAAGGCAGAGCTCTCTGAGAAGCTGGGAGGCTGTGCATGAAAGGAGAGAGATTAGCAAGAGCCCTGCGATGAATGCACTGTTTCCATACAATGCCCTAATCAGGAGGACAAGTGGCAGTTGTTATGAAGCAGTGAGATTCAGAACAATGCCTTTCCCAGGGAAGTAGTCACCGCGAAACAAGGGCTGCAGGAGGACAATACTGACTTGTACACATGAAAGAGGATAATTACTTTAACACGTTATGCCCAACATCTGGTGAGTTTCCCTGGACCAAAAACAAAAAATACTAGAAACTTGAAGTAGTGGGTTATTTTTCCCCTGACTTTCAAACTTCCTATTTTTCTCACTATGCATTTCATATTATCCCAATTACCTAAGTTAGTGCATTAATATAGGAACACTATGATCCTCCATTTTCCCTAATTAAGACTATTAGGCAGACATTTTATGCTCTTATTTTTTAATGAAATTCAATTTAAAGTTACTGTATCAGATCTTATTAGCTGCTACTTTATAAAATATAGGATTTCATTGGGGCCAAAATGCCTAAATCAAAAATTACATCCAAACTTCAAGAATACAAACTGTGACAGTAACATAGTCATGGTCCTTTGTATATATTTCATCCTGCATAAAATAAAACTTTTCTTGAGTCAGGTTTTAATCAAGCATATCCCCAGGAAATAATATGGCATGGGAGATCTGAAAAGGAATTTTATAATTCCAACTTTTTACTAATAGGGTGTCCAAATTAAAGTTTGCATATATTTTTAAAAGGGTGTGAAAGGTGAATAAAGGATCTAACTCACATTATGCAATTTTTAAAAGAAGCAATATGGGAAAATTTTATTTAATTAATACATCAAGCATATTTAAATGTTATCTGCATGCTAAGTGTGAAGCTGAACGAAATGGGATGAGCATACAGCAGTAAGATATCCCCAGTGTCCAGCACCCAGTGTCTGCTTAATATGAGATTTTTTTAATAAATGAGAAAAGACCTTACATTCTTTTCTAAAGGACATGTAATCTAGATGGAATTAACAGACATTCCCTCATGTGATCTTCCACACAACTGTGAGGAAGGAGGTATTTTTAAGCTAATTTTGTAAATGAGAAAACTGAGGTTCTGGAAGGTTATTTACTCAAGCTCAGAAATCTAGGGAGTGGTGAAGCACGGAATTTAGCCGTGTCTGTCTGACACTGGCACCCAGATTATTTACTTGGACTTTAATCTTTCAGTTGCTGAAGTTTCCCTATTCTGAGAGCTAAGGACTGCCCTCAATGTTCTCCAGCTAGTCTTACAGTCCTGGAGTCTTTTCAATATGCTTTCTTTCCTTATCTGTTAGTCTCCCTTAGAAATGTTATAGAATAATTAATAATCCAGCCTCCTATAGGTAATCTTCCAGCCATAATTATTAAAACACAAGAAAATATGTATACTGCCTCCCCTGCAAAGCTTGAGGGAAAATCATATTTCAAGTCAAACCTTGAGGCTACCTGGTAAGCCACTTGGCATATACCCAGGACTCAGAACAACCACCACCAGGACAATTGACTCAGGGATGTTTTCTTTGTCATTACTGAACAGGAGGGACCTTCCTCAATGATTTTCTGTCACCACATGAAAGTGATAAGTTCTATGAACAGTTTAATGGCAAAATAAAAGATTTCTGGATATCCCATGGAGGGGATTCTCAATTTTGCTATGCTCCCAGTACATCTCACAGATATGCTTCAAGGACACATTGATGTTCACATTTTCACCAAGGCTCAGAATCTTCTATTTCTCTTGAATGGCTTAGCATTGGCAGGGCTCAGCTGAGACTAAGGATAAAGCATCTTAGGAAGTTGACAGTCAATAAAATATGGGGCCTCATTTTTAGCTGATGGGGACAGAAAGGTTTTTCATTTGAGGTCTGATTTCTTTAAACCTTAATAAATTTGAATAAAAGGTATATATAATGGAAAAATGTGCCAGAAAATAAATAAAAAAATGACAATTGGGATTCCTCAACCAACAGGAATGAGTTGCTTCACACAGCCAAAATAGCTTGCTGTCTGATTTTTATTTTTGTTTTTACAACATTATATATTTAAACTACACCATTTTTTTTTCTTAACATGCTGTCATTCTTGGCCAACAGGCGTTACCCATTCACCCAGAATCCCATCTGATAGGGGAAATTGACAACTCTGGTTCCCCCAAAATTGATAGATTGCCAAATGCAACAAAGGAATTTATGGAAACAACACAGAATTGGTTGTACCTAATTCTTCTGTTATGTCTGGTTTGTTGCATATTACTAGTCTACACTGCATTCTTTTAGTAACCATAAATGTCCAAGGTCAGAGACTTGCTCTTTCTATCCTATAGGAAGCATTCCCCAATCTGAGGGTCATTGTTTGTTGGACACATTAGACAGAGGTATGTGATCAATGTGAGCATTAGAAAAAGTTTAAAATCTCAGAGCATTTTTGGTTTTTGGTTTTTAGTTTACAAAATGCTTTCAGGTCTATAATTTGATCCTTGTAGTAACTTTGCTATAAAGCCATGCATTCTACAAAGGAGGGTAAAAAATTTGAAGAAGTTCAACAAGATTAAGATGAAAAAAATGGTTTAAATCGTGGAGCAGGAAATATACTCAGGTCTTCTGATTCTTAGGCCAATACTCTTTCCACCTGCCCATTATATTTCCACCAAGGGTGCTCAAAGTGGGCAGAAGCAGTCTCACCAGGCAACTAATGAGAAATGCAAATTCTCAGTCACCCCATGCTCAGACCTGCTGAGTCAGAAACTCTGGAATGGGGCCCAGAAATAAGCATTTTGACAAGCCCTCTAGATGACTCTGATGCCTACTAATGTTTGATAACCACTGGCATATGCTAAACATAGTAGCCTAGATAATGCTGTGATTGATATACGACTTTATATCAAACTTTCTAAGGACCATGTAATATGTTCCTACATAAGGTATCAAAAAGTCATACCAAAGACCTTATATTAAGCCTCCCAAAGACCTCAAAGCCATGAGGAGCAGAATGTTTAGAATTTATCCATTCAATACAGGTGACGTGGACTTTCCTTTGCTTCTCATCCCCTTTTACTAACCATTTGGAAATACAGGAAAGGGTTTTCACTTCTTGAACTCAAGATCCTTCAACAATTCAATTTTGTTACAGTAAAAAAACCTTTATCATATGCAAGTCCTTTTTTAAGAGTCTTCAATTCTTTCTTAATCTACCCCAAACAGTGTTCTTACCCAATTCAAGGACAGCCAGGAAGAGTGATTATCTCTCCCTATCTTCACCCACTCCAGGCACTGTAAACACCAACTCCTCTAAGGTCTTTATCCCACTGTAATTTAAAATGTGTGTGTCTTGGATTCCACCGAGAAAAAAATAAGGGAGGTTAGGCTCCCGTCATATGCTCCATAGCACTCTCCTTTACAGCACTCATCACACTTCTAATTACTTGTTCAATGTCACTGTCTAATTATTTGGTCTCCACATGTTCCCTATTAAGACTTTAAGAGGCCCTAAGCTCTGACAAGATAATGGTGTCTCCTCCAACACCATATGGATTTTGGAATGAAGAAAAAAATCAAAACTTTCAAGTAAGATTAAGATATCCAAGAAGGTTTTGATAGTTCCAATTATTGTTGCTTCAGTACTTTATTCCAAATATTATAGAATAAGCCTAATTTTCAAAAGAGGGGAGGAAGGCCACTCTTCCTTTGCTGGTGCCCTTAGCATGTCCTTGGTCTTCATGTTGGATAACCCAGCCTTGTTTCCCTATAAATTGCAAGATTCATGATGACCAAAGGTGTATCTGTCTTGGCCACAGTGTAGTCCCAGGCCAGCATGACCCCTGAGCCATGATAGATCCATAATAAATGACCAATGAAAAATGAAGAGAGTGGGAGAATTTGTGAATGAGCCAATGAGTGGATGGAAAGAGAGGAAGAGAATGAGGTAGAAAAGATAAAGTGACAGGGAGGGATGGATGAGAGAAAGAAAGGAGGAGGATAGAGAGGAGGAAGGGAGCTAGAGAGGGCAGAAGAGCAGGAGAAAATAAAACCAGTTGGTTACTACCTTAATTTCATTCTAGGTTAAGAAGGAGATGTATTGGTACTAAACTCTCTACTCAATGGCTCTTGCTCAAAGAATCATGTTTTATTATTGTTTAATTACAGAGTAAATGTCATCATCATCCTTTTATAGAATTATGAACTGTGTCTTTATTTACTGACATGGCACCATTTTCAAGTGTGTGACAGCCCATTGCCCATGTTTTCTTTGCCATGGAATTAGGGAAATGTAGCATGAGCTTTAGATTTGCAGCTGCCATCTAAGCACAGATAGTGCTGGGTTTCATGAAGTTAGCCATTCAATAGTCACAGTCCTTGGGACTTTTGATTTCCGTCACCCTGGAAAATAAACAGCACTTGTGCTGACAGCTTTTTATTTTTCCACTTCACCCCTTTCTAATGAAATTATTCTAAATTTAAATAAATTTTACACACATATCAACACAGTGATATTAGCAACAATGCCTATTGCCACAAAATCCATGCAAATCACAGGGAATTTACACATGCAATACATTTAGCCAAAATGGGGCTTTTAGCAGACGTCAATCTTATAAGGTGTCACACAGCAATGGTATGCAGACCTTATATGCTGCTTTTTCTTGATGAGAACAAACATAGGCTTTGGCGCAGCATACAAAACCATCCAAGCAGCACCCAATGTCAAGAACAGAGTTACCGCACAGGCTAAAGTTGAGTAAAGAAGCCCCATGTGCTGTGTAAAAGCGCTTCTATATCTTTAGGCCTCCGGATCCTAATGTGACAAGGATATTATTATCCACCGGCGTCATAAAGCCTTTTATAGAGATATTTTCCCCTTAGCCCTGTTATTTTAATTTGTGCACCGATTTTAGCACAGGCAATTTCCCTCGGCAAGGGCTTTGCACTAATAGAATTATACTGTCTTAGCTCAAAATGGCCTTTGGTTCTTAGTCCACTGGGCTCAAAAGATAATTTTCTTATGGTGGAAAGCTCTCCACACCGCCCGGGAGCCCACCGTTATCTGCACTCAACACCCTGGTCCTCCGCATCCTTCAAGAGGCTACACAGCTGGGCCCAGCAGGAAAATGACAAGCATTAGAAGGCTCCAAGAGCTGATTTTCCTTTGGCTGGGCAACTCGGCTTCTGGACTCCTGTCAATGCCATCACAACACATGCCTTCCAATGAAAAGAGATCCTAACAGGATTAAATGTAATTTAGAGTCAATAAGGAGAAATTTGCCATCGGACGGAATTATAATAGACAGTATGATCAGAAAATAGGCAATCTGGAAGGTTTGGGGGGATGCATTCTACTGTAAAAATGAAACGCAGAAAAGAGGAAAAAATGTTCTTCTTAGCCAGCCCCCCTTTGACTAGTTCCATCTTGCGAGCAAATCAATGTGCGGTCTATAAAGTAATAAGATCCACGCATTGTCATTTATGGGGAGGACAAAAAGAGGAATGGAGACTTACAGGAGAATGGAAAACTGTCATTTCACTGTATTCTTTGTTTATGTGAGTAGTAAATAAAATGTTTTTGGTTCTGCATGACATGGAACATGAACCCACAAAAGACCCATGGAGCCCACTACAGACTTATATGTGGTGAAGGGCAGTTTCTAAGTCAGCACTGGGCAGGCAGCAGCATTGGGAAGGCAGTTAGTGGTCCAGAAGGCAGATGGAAAAATAGGAAGCAATGTAGGCATGTAGCAAGAGTCAATTGCCTGAAATAATTCCCGTAAACTTAGAGTCTTTGCACTAATGTTAACAGAGAAAAGTAATAATAGCTAACTACCACTTAATGGACATTGTAGCTGCCACTCAGTGGGCAGTGTTCTAAGTTATCTTGCATATATCATCTCATTGAATTCTCATGACAGTACTATAAAGTGGATAGTTTTATTTGAATTCTCACTTTACAGTTGAGGGAAATAAAAATCAGAGAGACGTGCGCATTGCTTGAGGTTGCAGATTCCATAAATGCCAGTGCTACACTCAGGCCCTGGGTGACTGACACTGTTCATGGGCTTACCCTCCACATCGGCTCAGCTGGTGGCTGAAAATGCAGCATTTTTATCATGGGAACTATTTCATTTTGGTCAATGCCATTGCTGGGAAGAGAAATGCCTTATTAGAAGATTGGCCTGGGTAAGTGCAGAAGCGAAGAAAATCATGATTGATGTGGACAATAGTAATCACAGGAAAGAAAGAATTTCACTATTTTTTGAAATGACTAGCTGGGTCATGTGGAAAATCAGCTGTAGTTTTGGAATCACAGAGGACCTTATCCTGAAATGTTGCAATATGGCTAAGTCATGTGTCAGGGCAGCCCAGTGAAAATAACCTGAGTAAGAAAAAACAAAAACAAAAAAACCCTTCATAGATACAGATAAAAGTACGGTGATTACTAGAAGGAAGGAGGCTTGGGAGAGATAGAAGAGGATAAAGGGGGAATAAATGGAGATGGAAGGAGACTTGACTTGGGGTTGTGAACAGACAATACAATATACAGCTGATGTATTATAGAATTATACACTGAAACCTGTATAATTTTATTAACCAATGTATCCCCAATAAATTTAATAAAAATAAAAGAACCAGGAGCCAGCAGCCCTGCTGAAGCCTTTTTTACCACAGCCTCATCAGGAAAGAGTATGAAGTAGCATTTTGGTAACTGCAAACAGGCTGTATGGGTTATAACGGTGGCTCCACCACTTCCTAGCTCTACGGTTTAGACAAGATACCTTCTCCCTGCCTCAGTTTATTATTTTGTAAAATGGGGATAATAATTGTAGAATTATTATCTTGTAAAGGTTAAATGAGTCAATCTATGTCTTAAGTTTCTATTGTAAATAAGAATTTGACTACCTAATGTCCACTGAGTCAATGACTTCATACACATTTAGAAGTTGCTTATATGTGCCAGATATCATGCTAGATACTGGAAATATTAAGATGAATAAGACCTTGAATTGGTCACCATCCAGATGAGCAAACAAACAAAAAGCATGAGTTGTGACAGAGATATAATAAATTGCTGATTACAGGCTAGAGGTAGCAATTAATTTTTAAGTAACATGTGTTGCCATGACGTGTTTAAAGTATCACCTAGATTAAGTAATGTGTATACTTGCAATTTCTATCAATAGTACCATTATTCCCACATACAAAGCCATTGTTGACCTATCTACTTCCATTTCTCCAACAAACAAGGGAATCACAGGGACTGCTGAAGTTTGTCTTTGACAATATATTCTAATAAGAAAAAAAAAACAGAAATAAGGATAACTTGGGAATAATAATAAAAATAATAAATTAGCTATAATAGCACTACCCAGAGAGAGAGAGAGAAAAGGAAATAACAGAATATTAATAGTGCTTATGTCTCTCTTATCTCTTATCTCTGTATATGTATATTATAATATATGTATTGATCTAATACATTCTCTTAATAGAGTACTGATTCTTCCCATGTACATTTTTAAAACTTTGGGTAGGGGATAATTTTAGATTTACAAAAGAGTTGCAAAGTAAAAATGAAGCATTTCATATACTCTTCACCCAACATCCCTTAAAACATCTTACATAGCCATTGTATATTTATCAAAGCAAAGAAGTTAACATTTATAAAGCACTATTAATTAAAATAAAGACTATTTGTAGTTCCCATTCATGTCCTTTTCATTATTCATCCAGGTTGCCCAAGAGACCAGGTTGCATTTAGGTTCCTGTGTACTTGTGTGTGTGTGTGTGTGTATGTGCACGTGCACACACACACACATGCACACTTCGATACATTAATTACACATGAACTTTTCATACATGCAATTCTACCTTAAATAGGGAATTACCACATCAACTATATGTATTCTGTTACAAGCAGCTTTCGATCTGGTCCCTATACCCTATTTCTTTGCCATCTTTCAACATGTTGCACTTAAACATGGCCATGCTGCTCAGAAATCTTCAACTTTATGCTAAGATGGCACAAAAACATCTTTGAAGAACATCAGAGAATCTCCATATTCTAGTCCCACTCTCTTCTCTAAGGTGAACTGGCCTGAGTACTGCCCCTCACCTCCAGCAGGCCTTTTGCTTTCCACCTCCATAATTTTACTTGTATTATTTATATGATCAGAGTATTCTTTGTATTATTTTTATAGTATATGATCTTCCCTTGTCCATGAAGCCTTACCTGCTCACCCCAGCTAGCAGAGAGCTCTCCCTCTTCTAATTATCTGGAAAATTCACCTGACAGTGCTTATCTCATGTCTCTATCCTAGTTCCCCAATCAGACCTGAACTTCTTTGAAGAAGGACTGTCTTTTCTGCAGGATTGCATCTATACAATGTATTGTACAGTTTGGTTTAATAAATATGCACTGAAAATGTTCAATTCCAAAGATGATAAAAATAATGGAGACTTCCCATTTACAGTCCAGTATGTGAGGAACTTGGAAGTCATTGTTCCCTTCCTAACACCAAAGAGCTAAACAAATTGAAAATTAACAACTCTTCTTAGATCCTTCAGAGAATTGAGGTCACAGGGAATATGGCTGCCACAAAAATTAGAGAGACAGAAAATGAGAGAGACAATGAATTACAGCTTAGCAAACACCTCAGCAGAAATGGAGGTGGTACAAGAGGAGGAAAACAGCTGAGCTATAATTGATGAATTGTGGACAATTTTGAGAATTACAACTAATGGCTCACACTCATGCCCTTGTCAAGTTCCAGAAACTGTTCTAAGCATATTGCAATGATCAGCACACAACAACCTTATGAGGAGCCCATTTTACAGAGAGGAAAACTGAGGCACAGGGAAGTTCAATAAATTGTTTAAATTGCATTTGGCTATTAAATGTCAGGGCCAAGATTTAACTCTAGGTGAACTCCAGAGCCTATATTCATAATGATAACACTATATTTGCCTTATACTGGCTACCAGTAGCCACTCAGGCAAGGTCACATTACCAGTCATGGGTCAGGTGGCATTGTAAATACTAAGAAAACCTGAGACAATAGGCCCTGTCTACTCTCTACAAGCAATACTCATTAACTGTCACCATTGGGAATTGTTTCACCCAGTCACCCTAACCCAGAGCTTCTATACTTCTTCCTGTCTTCCCTACTGCCACAATTAAGAAGGTTGATTCTCCTTCATGCTGTGTAATTCTAAAGGCCACCATAAAGTGTCTTTATGTTCAAATGTCTTCTAATTTCATTCTTTAAGGCACATCATGCTTTGTGCTCAGTGCTATATCCCTCCCAGGACAACTGTAGCCTAAAATACTGTGATCGGCGATGAATATGCGTTCTTTGGGTAAGGTGTATTGCTAGTAATTAAACAGTATTAATTCTATCAGCTTTGATTTATTCTGCTCTCTCAGTAATGAAGATCAGTATTTTAGTTTCTTTCTGCTCAGCACTGAGCAATAGAATTAGTGTTTAAGGATTATCATGTAAATCTACTTTTTGGTCAGTCAGTGTTGGGGAATTTTTTCAATATATTACAAATGTATTCATTATTCCCTCGTTCATAAAAATAATTAAAAGCTACAGACTGAACACGAATTCCCTGAGCACAAAAGCCTGACTGGAACTCCACTGCCAAATACCAAGGTTGCCAGCTTCTTAGTTTATGGGTTTCTTAATGAGAACTCATGCCTTCTCACTCAATAAAGGGTTTAGGTGGACATTTTCCAGTGCTGTTTGTAGGAAATATAAAACTAAAGCCCTACACATCTTAATGAAAATAGGCTGTTATCTTCTGCATATTTTTAGCAATTTAGAAGTAACTTGCCCCCAAATAAAAACGATTACAAATTATTTAAAAATGATCCCCAGGATGTTAATAACCTATGTTCATGTTCCCTTAGAAAAACAAACAAATAAACAAACAAACAAAAAACAAGGAAGGTAGAGAGAGAGAAATACAAGGAGCGCCAATCCATCACTGTGATACCCAAGTTTCTCCTTAGATAAAACAGACATAAAACATGTGTTTTACAAGCCTTGGATGACCTTCAAGACATCTAAGTGAAGTATCTATGGATTTTTAAGTATAATTAACAACTGTTTTAACATTTAAAGAATCCAAGTTCTGTTACCCTGACAGGCAAAAGCCAATCAATCTCATTTTTAAATGTTAATACAAGCAATTATAAGTAACATTAATTAAAATACTATAGGGGCCCTTAGGTTTGGGGCTGGTGGATTTTTTTCCCCTTCAGTTTAAGCTTGTGGCAATTCTAAGTTACAGGACTAATTAGGGAAGTTTGAACCACCTCTGGGTGAAACACTAGCCTTGAACACCCAGCCCAGAGCTGCAGAAGGCCCTGCCCTGTGGCAAAGCCTGGGAGCTACAGCTATGGTGTTTATTTCACCTGGTGCACCCAGTGTGACAGGTCCTGCATTTACAGCACGAATACGACATTATTGGTTTTGGTAACCAAAATACAGTCTTCATTTATATTGTTGCAAAACTTGTAAATGTGCCCTGTAGAATGAGTAATACTCAAAGCACTATCCTAATTAAAAGGAAAACTTGGTTGTCTTGCAAGATAATATAAGAAGGCACATAAATTGTAAATAAGATGCCTGTTGAAAATGAACAAGACAGGCTGGATAGGAAAAGAATGAAATAAGATTTGGAAATGTGCTTTTTAAATGAACACAAATTGTGAGATAATGTCTCATGGAACAATAAAAATAACAAACCAGTGGCAAAGATGTAATAGAATTTCCTATGGACACCATTTTAATCTTCATATAATTTTCCCCAGTGCATCCACGTTTATTGAACTACTACGACCATTTCTTTCTTACTCTGTCCAAAGCTACTGAGAGTGTTCTTTGCTGTAAATAATACCCCGGTTATGAACATGAAAACGATCCAGAAATTGACCACAGTTTTTTTAAAAAATGACATAGTGTCTGCTGAGGCCAAAAGCCTTACGAGAACCAAACAAGCAAGCAGACTGAGAATACTGAAAGCTGGCTTACCCACCTCCTCCTGCAAAAGGCAGCTCCACACCTCTGCTTCTTTTTTCTCTGTTCAAAAATTGCAGAGAAGACTTCCAAGGTACTGCCATCCATGATGTGCTGGAAAGAGCATAGAGCTGAAGCCAAAGAAGTGCTGGGTCCAGTAAACATGCCCTTATGTGACTTCAGGACGATGCACATCAGTGCAGTCTCAGTTTCTCATTCTGCAGAATGGGGTAATAATACTTACCTCTTAGTTTTGAGCCTGATATCCAAATGAATGTTTGGTAAATACTACTTAAATAAGGATGTGAGTGTCCAAATTCCACCTATGTGAGGAGTTTGCTGGACTGGAAACATGGAGTCCAGAGGGAACCTACATCTATCTATTACCTTAAAAGCTCAGTAAAGGGCCCAGCTCTACTCAAGCCCATACATATCTGACATTTCAACTACCAATTTGGTGACTCATTCCCTCCTCTGCTTATACTCGTGGCCAATCAGCACATGTATGTGTTCACAGGTGTCATCAATTGGTGTCACCCTGGAGTAGGAATCCAGTTTCTGCTAAATATCAACACTCAAATACTGTTTCTGGCACTCAGAGTCTAATTTGTTTGACTGATTTATTATTTTTCAAAAGTTCATCAGGCAAGAGAAAGATGTACTTGTTTCTATATAGATAAAATATATGCCAAATATATCAACACATCCATTTTATTAAATAGGTTATCGATTAATCCCTTTGGTGAGTAGAATACACAACTATATGATGTGACTACCTTTTAATTTTGATTTTCTTACATTAGATTAAACAGTAGGAAAAATATAGACCTAATAGAAAACCATAGCTTATGTAACGAAAAAAAAAAATAGAACAAGTACTTTTATAATAAGTGGTCAGCTATTAGAGTTGCAAATCAGTAATATATGTGCATTAAATTTTTCTATAAAAATTTAAAGAATTTACATAGAAGTTTCTAAGTCTTTCTGATTTCTTAATATAAAAATTTCAGTGTTTTTCTATTCTCTTTTTCTAAAAGCCCCATTGATCCAAATGCACAGAGAGGAAAGAGGACCTGTGGGTTACAAAGGCAATATGAGATTGTCTGAGGGATCCCCAAAGCAGATTCCTTTGCAATCACCGAGGCCTCTTCTCCGGGTGATACCATCCAGCCATCTCTTCTATAGATGTCTCTCTAAGCCATTGTTTCTAATGACCTTGGCATACTCCTTGGCTGACGTGTAAGGGACTCTGGGTCTAGCTGGGTCTTCAAAATCAACGTGGAAGAAACCAAACCGCATGCTGTAACCCTGGTTCCACTCAAAGTTGTCCAGAAGAGACCAAGCGCAATACAGTTGAAGGTTAACTTTATCAAGCTGGATAGCTGAAATTCAAAAGAAAAGGAGGGAACTATTACCATTTCTAGGAAGGTTTGATGAGAATGCAGACAAAAATCACTGAGGACCGGTGTGGGCATCTACCTCGTGCAGGAGGTAAAAAAGGGAAATGAACCAGCCTCTCAATCCCCTTTTCTGATTTACTGGTTTAATGGAGCAGGGACTTCATTGAAGAAGTGAAGTTATATATTGTTATTATTAGTGGATTATTTATTCATTTAGATACTTGTTTTATTTATTCAATAGAGGCCTGGTGCAGGGAAATTCATGCACTCAGGCAGGGGGTCCCCTCAGCCTGGCCTGCACCCTCTCATAGTCTGGGACCCCTCAGGGGATGTCCAACTGATGGCTTAGGCCTGCTCCTGGGGGATTGAGCCTAAGCTGGAAGTCAGACATCCCTCTGGAAGCCCTGGAGTCCTTGGGGAATGTCCGATTAACAGTTTAGGCCCACCCCTTGGGCCATTAGTCAGAGATCCTTAGTGCTGCCATGGTGGCGGGAGAGGTTTCCGCCACCACCACTGTGCTGGCCAGCCATGAGCTGGCTTCTGGCTGAGTGGAACTCCCCCTATGAAAGCACACTGACCACCAGGGGGCAGCATCTGCATTGAGCATCTGGCCCCTGGTGGTCAGTGCATGTCATAGTGACCGGTCATGTTGTGCTATTAGGGTCAATTTGCATATTACCCTTTTATTATATAGGATTCCTTTACTCAATACACATCTCTACAATGTCTACTACTTTTTAGACACAAAGAAATACACACACAACTGAGTTTCTTCCTGGTGCCTAGAATGACATTCAGTAAAGGCCCTGCCCAGCATCTAAGTACAGCTTCCAGATAATCCAGAAAGCCCACAAGTAAAGGAAAGAGGCCATAATAACATGAGTAAGGAAGCCATCACTTACCTTGTGATCAAATGGAGACATGTCTTATAATTCTGGAAATAGAACCTCCAAAAATGAGAGAGGTCAGCACACAATGCTGGCTGTGCCTGTTGCCTAGACTGAGTAGGCACAAAAATGCTATGCCATCTCCTTTGCCCCACATCTAAACTCAGAGTGGTGCTTAAGCCCTCTAAGAGCCTAAGCAATGAACCCCCCTCCCCCAATATACATGTGCACAAACACAGCATTCTATGTAATTTCATTCATGGATGCCCCAAAGCCCACCTATGGACTCCATAGTAAGATGCCAACATGTAGAGAATTCTCTAAGCAGTTTTACACTGGGTCCATCACTTTAGTCACAGAACTGAGCTCATTTTTATTAGTATTTTAAGTTTGGCAAACTCAGAAGTTGTGTAGATCTTTCCTTTGAGCATTTTTATAAATGAAAATAATGAACCATATCTATAGGGTGCACTCTTATCCACTTCTCAATTCACAAACTAAACTTAAAAGGGAAGTTTACTTTATAAGATAGACATATTCTACAATAAGTTGGGTGAAAATGGGCATCCATGTAACAAGTCAAATTTTCATTTCACTAGGGACTGCTTTCAACCAAAGAGACTCCTCTAGCTTCAGAAAAGCAAGAGCCACCCTTAAATTTTTTCTTTGGTGTAAATCTGTATTTTCCAGGTTTCTTGTAAGCATTACATCCATATACAACTACATCTGTGATGGTTTCCAAATATTCTCATACTTCTATTGTTTTACTGCGGATATTCCATAGACAAAAGGTTCCTGTCAGGTTCATTGATGCATAACCCCTCTGTACCTTTGTGCGTGGAGAGGCATGAAAAGTGCATTACTTATGAATGCCCTCGGGGCAGAAATGAAGCCAAGCTGGACTGGCTCTTATGAAGTATTGTTGGAAGAAGAAATATATAACATGCAAGCACATCCAGCGTTGCAGGAATATGCATGTTGCCATGTGAGTCTCCTCCCCTCTCTGTCACCACAAACTGCAAAATACCCCTTTTTAAAAAATAATTAAAAAAACAAAACAAAAAAACTGACAAGTTCTGGATGATATATCCCTAAGAATTCAAACAACCAGAGGCAAATATCAGGCCAGAAAACAACCACCTCTTTTCACTGCCTTGTAATCCCATCTGGCGACATGTGAGGATCTGCATATTTCCTTTCTCGTTTGCAGAACTACTGCCCAACAAGCACGCCTGCTAGGTACAAAGCCAGACAGTTTCTGAAAACCTGCGTAGTCCCACTGATCAAATACAAAAGGATTGATTCATGTGCTAAACCGGGGTCTAAAAAATGGTGCCCTGCCTGCTTGGAAGGGAACAAAAAGGAAATCTGGACAATTTCATTGTTAACTGCCAGGAGTTCCGCAGCAGGTACTAAACGGGCCGAGTGACACTGGTGGATGTCTCTGCGTTTTCGCTGCAGGAACATTCAAGTAGAGAATTACTTAGTTAGGGCCGAGGAGCTGGCCTGCTGTGGGATTCCTTTGCGCTGCGCCACCACTGGGACAAATTACAAAAGCGTGCTGGAACCTGCACGCCTCTCCTGGTCCAATCTCAAGAACAGAAAGAGACCGTCATCGCCTTTCTTGTCACTATGATTTATGAGGGTCCACATCTTAGCAGGGGGGAAAACACTTCTGTGGGTTCCCTTTCTTTCTTTAACCAGAGTTGGAGGCAAAGTAAACAGGGACTTACAGGAAGTGTAGGTGGGTGCAAAGCACAGTGGGATGAAAGTGACACTCCCCACGGAGTCAGAGTTGGTTTGGGACTAAAAGACCAGTGGAAAGGGTCTCACAGCAGGTTGACTATAAAGACACAAAGAGAAAAGTATTTAATCTTGCTCATATGTTATAGCCTGAGTCAGGCTGTCCTTATTATAAGAACCCCATTCCAGTATTGCATCACACACATACATACACACACACACACACACATGCACACATACACATACATGCACACATATATATATCTATAATAATAAAAGCATAATATGCTAATTAGACCAGAAGTCCTTCCGAATGACCTTCCAGATGAAGCCAGGGCTGCGAAGGAAGCCCGGGTCCCAGGTGCCAGAGGGAAGCCGGTGCTGACAGCTGGGGAAAGGAAGGCCTATTCTTGCATGAATTTCATGCATCGGGCCTCTAGTATATATATATAATACCCAGTGTCTGCCAAATTGAAAAGGTTAAGGGCAGAGTCCTCCACTAGACTGCTCAAACTTTTGACATCAAATGCAAGTTCAAAGGTTTCCCCAAACCACTCTCAGTTTCAATAATTTGCTACAAGGACCCACTGAAACTTATTTTTCTCACAGTTATGGTTTATTACAGAGAGGGATACAAGTTAACATCAACCAGAGGAAGACGCACACAGGGCAGTGTCTGAGGGGTTCCAAACATGAATGTCCCTTGTCTTCCCCCCTGGGAGGGAGGACCGGTTACCCTCCTTTGGGCCTATGACAATGCACACAGGGTGGTGCTAACCAGGGAAGCCCACCTGAGCTTCAGTGTCCAGACCGTTTATTTGGGCTTCATTGCATTGTCATGCTTGATTGACTGATGGCCAATGTGGATGAACTCAGTTCCCAGATTAAGGGGCACTGTGTGACTCAAAGTCCCCACCCTCAATCACATGATGGGTCTTTCTGGAGTGACCAGCTCCCACCCTAACAAGGACTGTCTGTCAGATATGACAAAGATTTCTTCCCAGAAGCTGAGGGCAAAAGCTAATTTGCTCTCTGGGAAAAACTGCATTCTTTACCTCTCTCTCTCTCTCTCTCTCTCTCTCTCTCTCTCTCTCTCTCTCACACACACACACACACACACACACACACACACACACACAACACGTTTTAGAAGTTCATTGTTTCATGGTACTGGGCAGAATCTTCTCAGCTTACTGGTTTATAAAGTGCTGTGATCATGTCTGTGTTTGTCACATTGCAAAAGGCTAAAAATTGGGCATTTGGTCTCAAGGGATTTATATCCCCCTGGTTACAAACAGAGATAGCCTTGTTTTCCAGATTGCCTGGGACTTACAGAAGATATCCACGAGTGTGGCATAACTATGAAGCTATCAAACAAACTGCTAATCCACAGACCCAAGCTGCCATGACAAGAACCAGTGGAGAGGTTCAGGACCATATGAAAGGCAGCAGACCTCCCGGGAGAAAAATGGGCGAGATAAACCCCCAGAAGGAGTGAGAAGAAAAAATACAGCGTCTATGTTTCAGGCTGCATTATTTGAGCAAACTTTTCCAATGAAAACAAATAAACATGGGCTAGAAAAAATTCAAGACAAATCTTAGAAACGATGGAAAGCTGCCAGTTTAGTAGGGAATTACCAAGCCAAAGCAGAAAGTGGACACTGAGATTGGTAGACCTGGCAGCTATGTTTGCCTGATGGAATTTTCCAGTCTTAGGAAATCAGAACCTTTTCTGTTTTCTAGGGTGAAGATAGGTGTTAAAGCACAACCACACCATGTCAAAAATGTGGTATGAGACCTCACACCCAGAAAACTCATATCCCAAAGACCTAAACTATCAGGAGAAGGGTGAGCCAGAAGCAATCTGGTCATTGGAAAGACTCGAGTCAGCTGGTGATTCAGAGACCATCAAGTTTGGATGTTGAGTTGAGGTGATTCCAGACTGGAGTACCCCAAGTGCCTGGAAGATATAGATTTAAAATTTTTCTGAAGGGATATACCTAAATTCTAAACCTCTTACTGTTATAAATATTTTAAGTGTAATTATCACACATTATCAAATATAACCAGACAGACATGGAAACATGATGGCATTAAAAATTTACCAGAATTAACAGACAACAGAAACAAACCCACAAAGATCTCAGTTATTAGAATTGTCAGACAGACTATCAAATAACCAAACCATATTCACTATGTTTAAATCATAGAGACCAACTTGAAATATCTTCAAGGTTAGGAACCATAAAAAAGTGATGTGGCAGCCCTGGCTTCTGGCTGGTTTGGTTCAGTAGTTAGAGCACTGGCCCCATGACCAAGGGTTTGTGGGTTCGATTCCTGGTCAAGGGTATGTACCTCAGTTGCCAGTTCCATCCCTGCCCCTGTTCCAGGGTGCATACAGAAGGCAACCAATGGATGTGTCTCTCTTGCATCAGTGTTTCTCTTTTTCTCTCTCTTTCTCTCTCCCTCCCTATCCTTCCTCTCTCTCTCTCCCACTTGCTCTAGTAATCAATGGAAGAAAATATCCTTGGGTGAAGATTAGCCAAAAAACAAAGTGATGTGGCAGATTTGGGATCTACATGTTTGGGTTTGAATCGCAGGGGCCGCAGTAGATAAACAGGTGAAAGAACTGTCAATTCTCATGCTGTAAGGATTGAGTGTGATAGCATGGACCCAGCACAATAACTTGCCCATGGTGGGCTTCTGCTGCTTTCCTCTCTGGCAACCCCTTAGAAGAATGCAGAATCCAAAGAAAAATACACTCTGATGTGTTTTCTCCCCCAACCCAAACATTTTGATAAAGTAGAAACTGGTTTTACATAAAAATATTAGACTGTGTAAAAGGGGAAAAGGAGTCACAAAGACAACATTGAGTCTGAGAAAGGTGAGTTTAAGGGTGAAGGGACAGATATAAACAGAGTATATATACCTGAAAGCAAGGCTCTTTATGTCAGTTGACAGGTTCCTTTTCTTTCCTCCAGAGTGACATATCCAAGTCATGGCCTGACTTCCCACCTCGCTGAGTTCTGAAGAGTGATCCTGAGACGCCCTAAAGCACTGAGTTTTAGGAGTACAAGTTCTCAGCCCTGCATGATGTTAGCTGAGCTGGTGCATCCTGGGGATTAGCTCTTAAGGAGAAAATCCTATCTCAGATGGGGAAAAACTAGTAGAATGGGAGTAAGTCAAGATAACATATATATTATTGATTTCAGAGAGGAAGGGAGAGGGACAGAGAGGTAGAAATATCAATGATGAGAGAGAATCATTGATTGGCTGCCTCCTGTCCCTACTGAGAACTGGGCTGCTGGCAACCTGGGCATGTGCCCTGATCAGGAATCAAACTGTGACTTCCTGGTTCATAAGTCAACGCAAGATCTTACCCACACCGGCTGGGCAAGATCCTTAAGTAGTATGTAACTAAGTCAATGTCATAATAAGTCCAAAAGACAGGATCAAAACAACCTCAGATTAAAAGTCAATAAAACAGAAAGGAAATATCTGAGACAAAGACACAGGAGTTAGGAGAGGTCTTGGGGAGTGACTTCAAAGGGTCATGGAGTATCTTCTATTTGCACTAATTTATTGCTAAATAGGTGATGTGGAAAAATCAGGATGGTTTAAAGACAGAGTCAATGCAAATGTCAAAACATCTCAAAATGTAGACTCTGACCACTTGAACCACTTGCAGCTACCTGGGACATAGCTTAAAAAGTTCACTGGCCCAACCTTGTAAATGAGAATCTCTTGGGTTGTGTTATGGGCTAAATTCATATATTGAAGCACCAACTTTCAGTAATTCAGCATATGACCTTATTTGGACAGAAAGTCTTTAAAGAGTGGATTAAGCTAAAATGAGGGTGAGCCCCAATCCAATATGACTAGTGTCCTTATAACAGGAGAGCTACCAGGTGTGATGTGCACAGAGGGAAGATAGTGAGCACACAGGCAGAAGGTGATTATCCCAAAGCCAAAAGAGGAGAGCTCAGAGGAAGTCAAACTGCTGATACCTTGGCCTTGGACTTCCAGCCTCCAGAACTGTAAGAAAATAAATTTATGTTGTTTAAGCACCTATTCTCTGGCACTTTGCTATGGCAGCCCTACCAAACGAATAGTATAGATTATGACCTGAGACCTTCTGTTTATCCTTAATAAACTCCCTGAGTGATTTTTATACTTAATCAAGTTTGAGACTCTTAAGTCTAGAATAAGCTCTGACAGTCCACTACAATTTTTTGAACACCATTTGCAACCACAGTGGCATAAATATTCAGGCTTATAAATGTGGGAGAATATCCTTTAGCTCCTCTCCCTAAGAGTCATAGCCAGAGGATCTCTGTGCAAAAAGACATACCACCTTTTAGAAATGGATGGCTACTGAGAGCCTAAGGTGTAGATGGTGAATACTCAGAGTTGGGGGTGGGAGGAGGTGTTGTCAAAATGCCTTTCATCCCATTGTTTAGTCAAAGCCTAGCCCTATTCCAGTAGATTATGAGAAATCCTCTCAAGTCATCATATGTCATGGGTTGGTTGACTGACCACACAAAATATTTGTCACTTGAAGCCTGTAAATGTAACCTTATTTGGAAAAAGGGCCTTTGCAAATGCAATTAAGGTGAGGATTTCAAGGTGAGATTACCCTTGTTAATGGTGAGTCCTCAATCCAGTGACATGTATCCTTATAAAAGAAGAGAAGGAAGGAACACAGGGGAAAAGGCAATGCAAAGGCAGAGGCAGAGACTGGAGTGATAAGTCTATAAGCTGAGGGACACCAAGGCAGCCCCCAGAAGCTAGGAGAGAGACAACGAACACATTCCCCCTCAATGTCCAAAAGAAACTGATCCTACAGATGCTTGAATTTCAGACTTCTGGCTCCCAGAACTGTGAGAGAATATGTTTCATACACTTATGTGGTGCTAAACCACCACATTGGTAGTCAATTGTTAAGGCAGCCCTAGGAAACAAATGTACTAGCGGTTGCCAACTAGACTTCGAGTCCCAAAGCAGCCACCTGATTTTGCTGATGGCTTATGAGAATCTCTCTCAAGGCCTGTCAAAGCTGAAGAAAGTCTTCCCAGGACACAGTTTGAAGCAGATTTCCTGGCATTTGCCCTGCATAGTAACTTTAAATATGTTTCCCTGAGTTTGGTTATAATGCACAAGAGCACTACACTACAACTGGAGGGCAGCTTTAACTGAATAACAGTTCCTGCAAGATAATTCGTTTTTGTTTGTTTGTTTGTTTGTTTGGAGGAAAAAGAATTCCCCCCCTTTCTTTGGAGAAAAATTAAGTAAAACAACATCAGGAAGATCTAAACATAGAAAATGCAAAATAAGCTCCCCCCCACCTCCCCCACTTCCAGGTGAATGCTAGTGGCTGGACAGCATCTGTGAAAATGCCCAAATCATCCCCACTGGCACATGGGAACTACAAGTAGCAAAAATTATGACTTTCTGAAAAGAGTTTCTTTGAAAACCAAAGGCTAAAATTAAATATTTTATAGGAAAATGCCAATTAACCAGAAACAAGCCATACAGATTTCTTAATTATCTGTATTGCTCCTTTTACTTACATTAGACTTTGGGGGAAAGAAGCTGCAAATAGCAAGCAGTTGAAAGGGATCACATAAAACTATCTGAATTATAAAGCTGATCTGAGGATAGCTACACATTCAGTGCCATATCATAATTACTCCATCATTCTTACTTTTACAATTACTTCTGTTGTAGGAGAGATGTTCTTATGGAAATCAAAGTTCTCAAAGAGTGAAGCTCTCTTCCACCAGGAAGGCTTCCATCCTTTCTTTTCCTCTTCCCTTCCTCCCTCCATCCCTCCCTCCAACTATTCCTACCTTCTTTCCTTCATCCCTCCCTTCCTTCCTTCTTTCCTTTTCCTCTAGGACTTACTTTCCCCTTCTATAAAATGCAGGTCTTAGTATCTTCTTCCTCGGATTGTGCTGGGTATTAAATAAATTAATATATATAAAGCTCATTATGAACTAGGTGAGCACTCCATATACACCACTTGTGTTACTGTTGTTATTTCTCTCAAAGTCTGGAAGGGCAGTGGATGAGACCTATTTTATCTCTTCCTCCCATCTGGCTTCCAACAGCTTTCAGAGGATGCAGAGTCAGCATAAAATGCTCAGTGCTGAGAACCAGAGAAATCAGGGCATCGAGGGAAAGTGCAGCATCTGGGGCAGGGTTGTGCTCTGTAGGAATGGGTCAGCTGTGGGTCATGAGAAATAAATCATTAAAGAAAAGGAATTGAGGGTGAAGCTGTGAGAACAGTTAGTGCTGCTGAAGCTCCTGTGCCCCAGAGTGGTCAGAAGTGGGGACGACATCACTCAAGATGTCTGGAACCCTATGTAACAGCCACCCTATATTTATCAAATACATATATATTGGTAGTATAATAGTGGGAAAACTACACAACCCCTGTTCTTATAGAACTTAATAACCAATGCATATCTTAATCCAATTACCATCTGTGAGCCTTTAATGACATGTGCAAGTTATTATGAAAGAAAAAAGAGAACTGTGAGAAAGAACATATTCACTAATATTTATTGAACATTCAGGTACCACTTCAAGGGTTTCATGTATGCATGCATTCATTCATTTGATCTTGATAGTTAGCCCATGAGTGAGACAGATTGTATCATAGTCCCCATGTTACAGAAAATGGAATTGATTCACAGAGAGGTTGGGTAACAACCGAGTCTGCGGGCCAAGTCATGCCACTACTGAGTCTTGACAACATGTTCCAGTGGAAGATGCATCTTAGTCAGCAAGGATGGGAGGATGGGGTGAATGGAACAGTTTCCTGAGTGAACTAGAGCCGAGAGCTCAAAAATTAGCTGTAATTCTCTACTGCAATCAGCCAAAGTTCTTTCTTAGTTGTAACAGAAGCTGACCTTGGCTGATGAAGCTGAAGAACAAGGCTCAAACACACCTTTCAGGAACCATGCTCAAAAGCACACCACAGAACTGGTGGGTGGAAGAAACTGCTTTAACTGCCAATAACCCACTGATCACTAAGTCTTTCAGTGCAAGTTGTTGCCATCTGGACAATTTCTGGACCAGAAACTGGACATTACAACCACTGTCATCCTCAAAAGCTGGATGCTCTGCTGCCATCCTCACCAGCACAAAGGGTTCTACATTTCTCAAGCTATTCACTTTCCAATTAAATTCTCACAAGGATTAAGTCTGATTGGTAGAGACTAGCTCACATATCTGTATTCTTACTCCAAAGAAACCTAGGAATGCCATCCTTTATTTTGCCTAGACAAAACTCATAAGTTTGGATATTCTTCAAATGTAGCAAGTATATTCAACAAGTGCTAGACAGACAAAAAATATGACTTTTTTTTTTTTTACTAGATGAAGAAGGACAAGAGGATTCCAAGAAAAAGAAAAGCATGCATGAAAGATCAGACATGGAAAGTTCACAGCACATGTAAGGAATTTAAAGAACACAGTTCAGTGGATCATAAAGAATATAAGAAATGCCCTGGCTAGTGTGGCTTAGTCAGTTGAGCATCATCCCATGCACCAAGAGGTTGCTGGTTAGATTCCCAGTCAGGGCACATGCCCAGGTTGCTGGCTCAATCCCCAGTAGCAGTGTGCAGGAGGCAGCCAATATATGTTTCTCACTCATTGATGTGTCTCTCTCTCCCTCTCTCTTCTTCTCTCTCTAAAAATCAATAAAAGCATCTTTAAAAAAATATTAGAAACTTTTAGAAACAAAGTAGAATGGTGTTTACCAAGGTCTGGCAGTGGGGGTAATGAGGAGATGTTGCTCAAAGTGTGCAAACTTTCAGTTTTAATATGAATAAGTTTGGGGGAACTATGCACAGATGGTGATTATAGTTAACAATTCTGTATTATAGACTCAAGAGTTGCTAAGAGACTAGATCTTAAAAGTTCTCATAACAAGAAATAAAAGGTAATTATGCAAGGGATGGAGGGTGTTAGCTAATGCTATAGTGGGAATCATTTCTCAATATGTAAGCGTATCAAATCAACACGTTGTACACCGTAAACTTATACAATGTCATGTCAATTATATCTCTAAAAATCTGGAAAAGGAAAAAAAAGGAATTATTGGGAGAAAGCCACAAAGCAAGGGCTGAGACTGTATGTACTTCTAAACATTTTAAAGATTTTGATCTTTATCTTAACAGCAATGTCATTGAAGAAGTTGACACAAGAGAGTCACTTTGGCTAATTTGCACTTTTAAAAGATTACTGTGACCTCTGTGGAGAATAGATTTGAGTGTAGCAAGAATGGAATCTGAGGGAACTTTTAGGAATGAACGTAATAAATCACAAGGGAAATGATGGGGGGTTCATCTGGGGTGGCATAGGTGAAGACAGAGAGAATCAGATGGATTCAACAGATAGATAAAATTAACAGGACTGAACATTTCACTGGAGATCAGTGGTGAATGGGATAAGGTAGCAAATTTAGCACAATTTAATGGATAATATTGTCAGTCTCTGAGGTAGAAAACTGGTCATAGAGAAGTTTTAGAGAAAAGGCAGAGAAGATAATAAATCAAGCTTTGGTTGTGATGACTTTTAGGTGCTATTTTTGACCTCCAAATGAAGAGCTTAATAGATAGTTGAATAAATAAATAAAGACTTCAAACTAGAGTCTGTAGTGGAAATGTGAAATTTGGAATTGTGATGTAGATATGGTAATTGAAATCAAAGTGTTGAATAGAATTTATAGAATAAGAAAACAAAACTTTTGTGCAAGAGTTATGGTATTCCATCATTAAAAGATAAGCTGAAAAGAGATATTGAGAAGGAGGGTCAGAGGTATCCTATGTCCTTGACCTGATACAACCATAGTTGATACATTCCATGGATGGAATTTGATCAAAGTCACACACTAAAAGAGGAAAATTTAGAAATGACTTCAAAGTTCACAATCCTTATATCAGAATAACATGGTAAGATTGCAAAGCTAGAAAGATTGCAAATCTAGGACTGAGGGTGACATCTACGGGTCAAAGTCACTGTGAGAAGTACATAGCCAGACCTTATGGAGAGCACAAAGTGGGTGGAGGGAAGGCCAGCACCTATAACATCAATCTCCTAAGAGTAATATCTGGGTATTGTAGTGCAGGGAAAATCCTCAAGGCTTCTCCATGACTTCTACAATCCCCTTATGTATCCCCAGGAAATATTCAGGATCAAAACCAGAAACCTTCTCCCAGGGAGAAATTTAGAGGACAGTAATCACACCACGTTTTTCTGGGGTGGCAGTTTTAAAGGGAATCAGATTATAAAGTTACAGCCTCCATGTGAAGCGGGGGCTCTTTTTCAAGCACTCCTGAAGTCAGTGGTAAGATGGCACCAATTCTCTCCCCCTTGGAGCACACTTTGCCAATGCTCATACTTTGTTTAAAAGTCTCTCCTTATTTGTCAATAGGTCCAAAGTTTCTTGACTTGCTTAGGCCTAGAGCAGAGGCAGGCTTGGTGGGTGTGATCTGTTGTTCTGGTTCCATTTCCTAGGACTTGGTCTAGTGATGTGGCTTTCGACCTATTAGAAAGACAAGCTCAGAGCTCCTAAGATGAATTTAGGGGAAACTGTGGCATTTTCAGTTTTGTTTAACTCTGGGCTTTAGACTAATTCTAGCCTGCCTCAAATCTAGGCAAAAAAAAAAAAAGTCATGGTTTAGACTAGCTCACTTGACCTCTGAAGACAATTGGCAGCCAAAGTCCCAACTAAGAATAAAGTTTTACTTTACTCTCTTTTTAGTGTATATATCTTCATTGGGGGAGGGGAGGTGTTGATGACTCAGCTATGGCAAATTTTGGTCATGGGTCCCCTAATCAAATACTCTGTGATCCTCACAGAAGTCCTAGAGTATGTAGATAGAAGACTCAGTGGAATCCTATTTTCTTTTCTTTAGCCAGAAAATAGAGATTTAGAAAGCTTAGAAACTTGACCCGACTGAAAATAAGTAAGAAATGGTGGACCTTTAAAATGACTTCAGGTTTTCTCACTGTGCAGAATATAGTCAAACACTGCTGCCGTTAAATATTGTATCCTTTGTTCTCCCTGCATGATCTACAATAATAATCTGCTTCATGTTGATATTTACTGCTGTGTTGCTGAAAATTACTTGAAAGAGAAGTTGGGGTGCTTCACTGGGCTGGAAAAAGTTTAGCCAAATAAGAAAGCAGGTCTAATTAAGCAAGTTTACTATATAAATAAATAAATAAATATATATGTAAAGGCTAATTTGACTCCGCCATGCACCATACATATAAAGCTCTTGCTGGCACAAATTGCATGCATGTGTTTCGATCTATCATTGTCAATCACGAATTTGGTTGACACTTCTATTATAGAGAAAGGGCAAATAGCAATATTAAAATATTTCTTCTAATTAATTTCCTTTCAATGTGCACGAATTCATACACTGGGCTACTAGCCTATAAATAACTGACTACTTGACTTCTCTCTTTGGGGGTCTAAATGATATTTAAAATTTCACATGTATATTTGTACACTAATGCTTAATGCAGCATTATTCACAATAGCCAAAAGATGCAACACCCAAATTTCCATCATTGGATGAATGGAAAAACAAAATGTGGTATATAACCACAATGGAATATTTATTTTTCATTATTAAAAAGAATAAAAATTTTATAATTTTAAAACATGGGTGAACCTTGGAGACATTATGCTAAGTGAAATAAGTCAACCATAGAAAATATGTATTATATGGTTCCACTTATCTGAAGTACCTAGAATGTCAAATTCACAGAAAAAGAAAGTAGAATAATAGTTACCAGGGATGGGGAGGAGGCAATGGGGAGTTATTGTTGAATGGATATGGAGTTTCCATTTGGGTCAGATGCAAAAGTTCTGGACATGGATAGAGGTGATGATTGCACAACAAGAGGAATGTACTTACTGCCACTGAATTGTACATTTGAAAATGTTACAATGGTAGATTTTATTTAAATATTTTAAAATGTATTTTCATTTTGAAACTTTAAAAGTTAAATTTAACATTTAAAATTTTATTTAAATTTTTTAAAATAATAAAATTTGTGTATAAAACAGAACTCGACTTTCAACTCACTCCTCAAACCTGCCCCCACTTTAGCTTTTCTAATCCCAATAAATGGCACCCATCCCTCCAGTCCTTCAGAATACCTAAAAATCAATCATGCTTGATTCTCTCTTTTCCTTATCCTCTTTCCCTGCCCACTGCAGTGGGCTCTGCCTTGATCCACTCCTCTGTCCTCTAAGCTAGCACAACAACTTCCTTACTAGGCTCCCTGCCACAACTCTTGCACACAATGTAGCCAGAAAGTATAATCTTTGAAAAACCAATTTAGCTCATGTCCTTCCCTTGTTGAACTCCCCAACTCAATGGTTTCCTATTTCACTTAATGCAAAATTTTAAATTCTTATATGAGCTTCAAGAACCTATGGGATCAGGGTCTGCCTAGCTTTCCTAGATTTTTTCCTTCCTGTCATCCACTTACCATTCTCCAGGCACTCTGGGCTTCTTACTCTTCTTGAAATTTTATTTTGGATTCCCATCTGGGTATTAGAATCCTAGTATATCCAAGCTGGACAACCAATACTTCAATAGCCATTGATTCCAAGCCCCACCCAGCATCTGAATCCATGTTATTGTGCTGCTGGGCTGTCCCTATCTCATGGGGAACCAGCCTCTGCTTCCAGTGCCAACCTGCCTACTCCAACTTTCCACCCGTTCAGATCTGAGATTCCCTATCACTTTCCATTGGCCTCCTCCTGTCTGACATTTCCCAACAGCTTCTCCCTGGTCTCAGCTGCTACTGCCACGCTTCACCTCTGATTCTGGATATATCCCAAAGGATCATTTATTTGGCTCGTGGCTGTTTTTCTGGGGTGTTTCCTCTCATTTCCCCTTTCCTGAAAACTCTGGATGATCTCAATACAATTGAGCCATGTCCCTCCCCTCTCCTGGACATAGTACTAAGCTTGAATGGTGGTTCCTTGGTCCCAGAAATCCCTTAGGTACCATAGTATAACTCCAGAGGAAAACAATCTATCATGTAACCTTATCCCCAGGCCTGAGGTACACACTTTGGAATAGCTATCATTTTTAGACTATAAGAAAATTGATTCATTTGTATCTAGAAATAGCCTATCTGTAATAACTATAGTCACCAAAGTCTAGCCCTCAAAGAAAGTGGCTGGTGCCCCAGATAGAAATATCAGACTCCTGTATTTCCATACACAGGTGAAGAGGTTCTAGGTTCTATGGCTCTAGCATTGGGGATATAGGCACCTTGGGTGAATAAAAATTGACATTACTCCATTTAAGAGCGAAGAAAAGTGTGTAGTTTTTCTCTAAAACTAATGTAAAACTTTAGAACGGTAATTTGTCAGACTGTATCCTAAATAAATGGACTAATATTAATACCCACTTCTTCTTTCATTCCTCCTTACAGCCACAAAATATTAAGTATCTACTATACACCAGTTATTGTTTTTAGGCAGAGTGATTCTCATATGGGGAGAGAAATTCATTGTAGACCTTGCCTCAAGGTCAAATAGTCAAGTAGAAGAGCAAAGACGACACATAGGTTCCCTGCTATGTGCATCCACTCAACACCTTTAACTTCCCTTTTGTAAGATGAATAAGACATGAAATTAACTATTTGTTCAGTGTCTGCCTTGTACTCCAGACTCTAAGCTCCACGGGGGCAAGAAGCACATGGATCTTATATTCAAGAAAACCTAGCATAGTGGCTGATGAAGGATAGGTGTTTAATGTATATTACTTAAATAAATGAATGACTACTAATAGATATAGGATACTGAACATACTGTTAGCAACATAAGAATAGGCACCTTGGATGAATCCATAAGAGAAAAAGTAGTTCTCAAGAAAGCAAGATTATTTTCTTGGCCAAGTTGACAAAATTCAATTCCCCAAATTCACCTTGTCCCAATAAAGTGAATGAAATGTCTTCTTCCAATCTGTTCAACTCACTGCTCATTTTGTATGCCAGAATATCTTTCCAGGATCACTTGACTCCAAGATCATGTCCCTTGTCAGTTACTGATATTCCTATACATATACAATAAATGCTGAATAAATTATATTAAGTGCTCCTTAAAAAGCCATTCTCAAAGGAGTCAATGACACCTTTTGTTAATGACAAAAGGAGAAGAAGCAGGCATTAGCATTATCCTCACCACAATAACACCACAAAAACACTTGTATACAGCAGCCACTGTAATTGCATAGAGTTGAAAGATAGAAAAAAAAGTGAGTAATGGAGAGGTGAGAAGAAAGAACAATGATGCCTCTTTAAAATGCTACTGTGTACCTTTTCGAATTGTTGGCACTAAGTTCAAGCCCAGGTGGGTACCCTTCCCCCAGACTGCCTGTCCTGGCCTACTGTACAAGTCTCACTAGTCTGCTTTTTAAGGACAAGGAAGGACACTGCTTGGTGATGTGGCCACAAGCTGTTCAGGGAAGAGACTTTGCTCAGCACATTTCAGCTACTGAGCAGGGCTGGGTTCGCTTCAGAGAGCCACAGAAAATAAATAATCATGCAAAAGCAGATTTGTTCTGATCTGGCTCTGACAGCTGCTCTGAGAGGTGGGTCCTTGCAAGCCCATCTTTCAACGGTGAACTGACCCAAAGATCCAGGCAAGCTCCAGACAGGACCATATGGCCTGGAATAAAAACATATTTCAAACTCTGTTTATTATGCATATCTTTCAAAGGTTCACTACTCTGTGATGAAACATTGCACCTGCAAGGCTTTAATAAGCTTCCCAAGCAGGGCAATTATAAAATTGCAGGCACCTAAAGAATTTGTCTTCCCTTACACTTAGCCATGCACTGCCCACCAATGACTGGTCTCATTCTTTTTAATTATATAGGTTTGCAGTCTTTTATAAGCTGGATCAATACTTATTCAGATAATAAAATTCCTTATAGACTTCAGAGTGAAGGCCATGAAATATCTGTCCTCCTAAACTTTGGGGACTCCAACATTATGGCACATAGAACCTTCCAGTCTTCCTGAAAAGAAAGCAGCCAATTCAATCATGCAGCCCTGCAAAGACAGGAGAGCATTTGACATGAACTTACACTGAGCTTTATCCATCAACAATGGCAAGGCGGGGTGGGTGCATAAATAGTTTCCCTTTACAAGTGAGCTCTGTGATTCCACATCTGGTCCAAATATTTGAGAGGCAGTTTGTTCATTATTCACTCAACAAATATCCACTGAGCAGCTATTATGCATCAGACTCCAGACTAGGTATGGTGGTTCAAAGGTGAATAGCATGCAGTTTCTACCCTTAGGAGTTGAGTGTCTCACTGATAAGACAGACCCCAAAAGCACTTGTTTAGGAATACAAAAGGACACTCGAGGGGTGAGTTACCTCTCCTGGGAAGTTCAAGGACAGGTTTCCAGAGGAAAAGAAATTTGAATCAAAACGTGAAAGAAACATGAGAGTTTACTAGCTAGTTAAGTAAAAGAAGATATGAGCCATATCAGGGTTAGAACTTCATGAATGTATCAGTTTTAAAGGCCTCTCCCAAGGCCACGAGCAGGGTGATTCAGCTTGAGGCTCCGAGTCCTATTTCTATCACTACATCTAATTAGCTTATGCATGAACAAGACAGGTGTGTCTGAGGTTGTTCACATGACCCAATGATGGTTATAGAATGGGGGCTCTTGTAGGTCTATTGGCACTAGAATGTCTTCAATGTTCTTCCCAAACTAAGAGTCTACATAAAATTCAGAGCTCTTTTAATTCTCCACCCCAAAACAGTACACAGAGGTATATCTCAGGATTTTAGAAACTGATTTTATGAAAGAGGGATTAGCTTACTAATTATACAGAGTGATGGAGTGGCTGAGTTTCACCTGCTAAGAGCCTGTCTTATTCCTCTTGAGCCCATGGTCCCACATCAAAAGAGCCTTTACCCAAATGATTGGTATCGTGGTAGGATTATATCATATTCAACCTTCAAAATGAAAAATACAGGACCAATAATGGTAGATGAATTAAAGGTTTTGACCATGAAATTATATGGTAGTCCTGGAGACATGTAAAAGAAGCAACTGTGGCTTCCTACAGGTACTGATGATGCCATCAGTAATATGAAAGAAGATGAGCTTCTTTGACTAGGAGTTTTATTTGATAAGTTCATGAGGGCATCAAAAGAAGAAAGGGTGGAAGGAAGGAAGGAAGGAAGGAAGGAAGGAAGGAAGGAAGGAAGGAAGGAAGGAAGGAAGGAAGGAAGGAAGGAAGGAAATAAAGAAGAGAGGAGGCAAAGAGGGAGCTAGGAGGAAAGTAGGGATAGAAGAAGGAAGGACAGAGACAGGGAGAAACATCAATAGTATCTATAAACTGTATTTATCTTCAGGCTCTCCACAATGGCTCACAAGTATGTTGCCAGGGCACTATCTTTTAAGTCTTTTCAGACTCAAGGAGAATAGCAGAGTTATTACCAAAAAATGGCACGTGATACTGCCCAGGTACAAAGAAAAAGGAACAGTTTAAAAATTATGTTCTTTACAACAGCCCTTAAAGATTGATGGTGTTGTGTCCATTATATGGACACAGAAAATGAAGTTCAGAGAAAGTAAAGGTGTTCAAAGTGATCAAGGAAACAGGTAGCAGAGAAAGGATGGAAACAGAGCTGTCTGTCCCAAAGTCCACACTCTTCCCAAGACCCTATCATGCCCTTTTCCTGATTCACTTTTATGAGAGTTCACATCTCTGTTTAGGAGGTAAAGAATAGCCATTGTTTTCTCCACTGTATTTATTCTTTGAAAGACTGTTGATCACAGCTGTGTAGGTGGCCACAGCAGATGAGTGTCAGCAGAATCTGGACGAGTGCCGGACGCTGAGCATGTGACTGACAGCAGCATGCCCAACCAGTGCCTCTTTTCATTTGACCTCGCTGTCTCTCATACATCATTTAATCTTTTCTCATTTGGGGAATTAAGAAGACAATACTGTTTCAAAGAGGCATCAACAGAAAGGGAGATAGAGTAGAGAACGTATGTGGGAGTTGAAAACCTTATATCTTACTGTGAACTGCAGGCAGAGAAAAACATCAGACAAAGACAGATTTTTATTTTCTTTGGCTTATGCCAGAACTCAGTACGTTTCTTTTAAATTCTATTTTTTTTTTCTTGATAAATATTGGCTTGTTTGGATTTTAATAAATCCACTATTTTATGAGCTACTTCCCTAAAGTTAAGAAAACTTACAGACCCCTCTCCCACTCAATCTTTTATTGACCACCTCCAAGAGCAACATTCCTAACAAAGGAAATGGTGAATTTACTCCCATTTTGGCGCTAATAAGAGTGTAGTAATTCACATTCACCGAGTGTTTACTAGACCAAGCACTGTTTTAAGAGTCTTATATTCATATTTCTTTTGCTATTTCCAACAACTCTGTAAGTAAACCTCTTATTATTCCCATTTTATAAGATCAGAACAATGAGACATGGAGAGACTATGTCACATGCCTAAGGTCACACATTGGATAGTATACCTCAAGCATGGACCCTTTGTAGGCCTCTTGTAGAGTAGAATGGATTAGCAACTTAGAGATGATACTTTAAGAATGACAATATTATCTTATTTTCTTTGAGAATAATATTTATTCTTTCATTCAATCAACAGTTATGTTTTTAAGATACTAGGAATACAGACACAAGGAGAATATGATTCTATCCTTAAGGGTTCCTCTATCGTATAAGGAAGTAAGACATATAAAAGAGTAGCTGTGATACAATGTGATCAGGGTAAACACTAGGTGTGATAGGCCATAGAGGAAGACTCCACCTCAGTGAATGCTTTAAGGAAAGAGGATGTCAGAAAAGGCTTCTTTACAGTAGGGGATGCTAAAATAATCTTGAAGGGCAGCTAGGAGATAATGAGGAGTAAAATGCCAGGAAGCACAAGAAAAAAAAAAGACAAGGACATGTTCTGGGCACTACATCTAATTTGGTGTGACACAAGGCATCCATAAAGGTAAAAGGGCAAGAATGACCCTGGGGAAGTGCGTAAAAAGTGTGTAAAAAGCCACGTCGTGTGAGACCTTGCTTGTCATGCTAAGAAATTGGAATTTTATGCTGAAAGCAATGAGAAACCACAAGGGAGGTTTAGGTAGGGGGATGGGAAGACTGAATTTGCATGTTAGAACCATCATTCTGCCAGCAGACTTGGAGACTAGAGGTGAGGAGGCCAGTTAGGAGGCTGCTGAAGCCTGATATTTAAAGAAATTCCAATGGGATAAGAGAGAGGGGCCAGACACTAAAAATATTAAGAAGAATCCAATCTTACAGGCCAGCAATTGGGAGGAAGAGTTTATGATGACCTAGGTTTTATAGTTATATCAACTGGTTTAATAAAAAAGATAATTTAATAGAAGGATCAGGTTTGGACAACTCATGGCAATAAGAACATGATGATGCTTTAAAGTTTACCAATGAAATGAAGAGATTTTGTTTTATTTCTTTAAACAACCCCATGAGGTAGGTGTTCTCTTCATCTCACATGAGAGCATTGAATAGAGAGATGCAGTGGCCTGTTCATGCCCCCAAAAGTAGAAGAGGGAAGAACTAGAAGTTGAACCTTTTCTAAATATCACTTTATTTCCACTACATGACCTGATACATATAATAATAGTAGCAAAATAATAATGATGAGAGTTAATGTGTATTGAATAACCATGCCCTCTTTTAAGAACTTTATTTATCAACTCAATCCTCACAACTACGGTACACAATAGGTATTATTCTCTCCATTTTATAATGGAAACCAAGAGGTGCCAACAATAAGCTGTATCAGTTTGGGCAAAAAATCAGCCTGCTGGCATTTCTGCCTTGGGGAGGGTTTGGTGCCTTGGCAAACATCTTTATATTTTTTACCAGAGACCACAATTCCTTCAGAGCCTGTGGGTTAGGGGGAAATGCAGACACAGGCCCTGACTGTTTTATTTTTACTAAATATATTTTTATTGATTTCAGAAAGGAATGGATAGGGAGAGTGAGATAGAAACATCAATGATGAGAGAGAACCATTGATTAGCTGCCTTCTGCATGCCCCACACTGGGGACCAAGCCCACAACCCAGGCATGTGCCCTGACCAGGAATTGAACCATGATCTCCTGATTCATAGGTTGATGCTCAACCACTGAGCCATGCCGCCGGGTGGCCCTGACTGTTTAAATCCATATATGAAAGATGGGGATAATTTTCCCCCTTATCCACCCCATTTCCTTCAGTGCACAGGCAAGGATACCCAGGTCCTCCTTGCTGGGCTGCTGGTGCTGCCTTCTGAAAGCCAGCGCTGGGCTCCGCTGATCCAGTGTGAGTTTTCAATAAGGAAGCGTTTTCTAGCAGCATTAGTGTGCTGTGCTGTGCTATCCCAGAGCAGGATCAACAACCCTAGGCATCACTGCTCAAAGCATCAGGCTATGGAGACAGCCTTCCCTAGGACATTACTCACCAAAGGCCCATTAGCCAATTACTCAGTAAATGAGCTTTTCCTGGGTACTGATTGGAGCCATGTAAAAGTAACTTGCAGTGAGAAGCTGGCTCTTTGTGGCCAGATGCCTTTCTCTGCAGCACTCAGAATCAGGCACGCTGGAAAAGGCAGGGTCAGGTAGTGGTACAGCCACAGGCTCTGAGCCTGGGCCACTTGGATTCAGATCCCAGCTCTGGTATTTATTAGCCATGCAGCCTTCAGCAAGTGATTCTGTCCTTAGTTTCCTCATTGGAGAAAGGAGGATCATAGGACCTATTTCCTGGGGTTTGAGGGGTTGAAAATCAGGTAATACACCTGTGTCCAGCATGTAGGAGTTATTCAATAATGTTAGCTGGTATTATTTACTTCCCTAGCATATTTATGTAGAACAAACCACCTTAGTCCAAGGAATTTGACATAAAAATATATGAGGACAGAGATTTAATTTAATCAGGTTGGCGTTAATAAATGTACTCAGGGCATCTATGATGTCTGCTATACCTTTCATGTGGCAATTAACATATGCTTTATTATTAGCTTGTATTACTGTGTTGCTAAATGACTTTTCATGTACCTAAGCATTAATTATCTCATCAACTTAATTGTATGCTTCTTGAAGACAGATTCCATGTACCTTCATGCCCCCCAGTAGCAACCAAACACTCAACAGATATTTGTTTGTTGACTGATGTCCTTGAGTCAATTTCTGTCATTCCTGATGAAAACCCCCTGGTGAGTTAGGCCTACTACCCATGAATACTTGTTCTTTCCGATGAAAAGATCTCAGACTTTTTAACCTCTATTCATGCTTCACTGTCAAATTAAGCATACATACAGTCAGATATATAGAACATGATAGTAATAAAACAAACGAAGGCAAGAACTTATGCTCCTGAGCCACAGGTAGTTTATTTTAATAATAAGGTTAAAGTAGATGATACTAAAGCCTTCAGGGTCTTAACGCAACTGGAGTTAGACACCAATTAGCTCAAAAAGTAAAACATACTGAAAATTAAATTGAAGTTCTGCCTGAATTATTGTAATTGTCACTAAAGTTATGCAAATTTGACCAAATAATTTTATTGTCTACAAAGTTTTAAGTATATTCTAGTATGCATGAAAAATATGTTTGGTGTTATTGAAAAATCATTAACTCAGCAACCACTTTATAGGTTTGAGAACTTCATGATTATTTACAATTATAACTGTCAAGGTAAACATTGAAAATAATAACTTCATAATGTGGTAAAAGCTAACTATTGATATTTATTCTATTTTAAAAGTATAAAAATATAACTTGATTTGTTTAAAGAAAAATTTTTTAAAAGGCCACATATTTAAGCATAGGTAGCAGTTGAATGGAAAAGTCAAAACTGTACTTTCAGGCCTGTCATTCAGACAGACTTAGGTAACTGGTTAAATTACTCTTTATTATCAATTTTTTATGGAAATAACTTTGTACTTTCCAAAAGAGAAGAAAATCCTGAAATAGCTTCCTTTCTTAAGTGTGATCACTTTCCTGATTCCACAAGCAGAAACAGGTACAATGCAACCAGCTAATTGACAGCTGAGTAGACTTAAAACTATGTCTGAACACTGCACAATCAAATTATTCAGTAGCACAATAGCCAAAAATTAGACCAACACATAAATGCCATTTATGCAATATTATTAACACAAATAAAATGTACACCTACAGTACTGTGCATTAAAAATAACTTCTCCCACATCAAATAGTAGTATTTTGCTATGCCAATCAAATTAAACCACTGGAAACATACAGAAAAAAAGCAATTCTATTACAAACCTTTGAAAATTATGGCATTTATCATGTTCAAAACAGGTTAATTACAGTTGTAAACAAACATCCTTCCAAGTTGTGGCTTTTGTTTTCTGTTCTTTTCTTTTCTGTGCTGAGAATGTACTCAACACAAACATTCTGAAATCTAGCCATAAAACCCTTTTCTACCATCCTATGTGAATTAAAAGGAGAAAACCAAAAACAACTCAAATATAGATACAGAAAAATAGATATAGGGATAGATATATATTCAGTAATTACATTGTCATAGCTTCTGCAACTTTAAGCAAAAAGACATATAACGAAACCAATATTACCATAAGCTAATTGATATAAATAAGAGTTAAGTCCCTATGGCACCTCAACAACATAACAAAACAACATTATTCAAGGACCTGCTGTGTGTGTGTGTGTGCGCGCGTGCGCGTGTGCGCACACAAACACGCACTTGCATATATCTACATCTCCACAGATAATCCTACTGGATCCAGACAAATGTATCTGTATTGATTTTAAGCAAAGGTAAACTAAATCCTCTGCCTAGAATGAGAGTGTAAAAATTCTGGTGAGAAGTGTTTATAGAAAAAGTTTATACCCTTTTCCAAGCCTAAATCATGAAGGAATAGAAAATATGAATAGACCAATTACTAATAAGGAGATGAAATTAGTCATCAAAAACCTTCTAAAAAAAACCTCCCAAAATTCCAGGACAAGAGTGCTTAACTGGTAATGTCTACCAAACATTCAAAGAAGATTTAATACCTACTCTTCTCAAATGCTTCCAAAAAATTAAAGAGAAGGAAATGCTCCCAAACTCATTTACAAAGCCAGCATCACCTTGATACCAAAATCATACAAGGACACCACAACAATAGAAAATTACAAAAAAAAAAAAAAAAAAAAAAAAAAAAAAAAAAGAAAATTACAGGCCAATATTCCTGATAAAAGTAGATGCAAAAAATTTCAACGTAATC